>NC_132937.1:10393705-10728250 GCF_034638445.1 Ciconia boyciana | reverse complement strand
GTTTCCTCTCTGCTGTATTGTGTTTCCAGCAGACATCTGGTAAGTTGAAGTCCCCCATTGTGGCAGTGTGCTCTCTCCCGCCCCTGGGTAAGCAGTAACCACCAGTGGGAGTCATCCCGATAGCTGCATCCAGCTTATGCTGGACCTTGAGGATGAATGGCAACAAAGTAGCCAAGGGCTGCCTGAAGCAGTGATCCAAACGTCTTGCTGATATGCAAATATGACTATAAGTCAATCATCTTACTCCTTAAATAGTGGACAGCCCAGGGCCCGTTGAGCTCTCCTGCACGGCAGCAGGCTGCACGCCAGGATCTCCCCTTGAGTAGGGACGCCTCTCAAGGTTACTCCTCGAGGTTGAGAGATTCCTTGCCACAACAGATCCTCGGTAAGGGACTAATAGCATGCTAAAATTTGAAATCTTAGCTACGTGATATAAAGGATTGATTGCGCACATATAATCCTTTAGACATAAATCGTTGACCAAGTCTGGGACTAGGATTGGATCCAGCCGCACCTAGACTCCTCTCTGAGAAGGAGTTCAGAAAACAAGGGGGTCCTTTCTGAACCTCATGACTCAACGGGGGGGGTCTCCCTGACAGTTTTGTCCGACCCTGTCCTCTGTGCAGTAAATAATCGAGTGTACCTTGCCATTGAATCTTGTTAAACCACTGTTGCATTGAACTTTGTTAACTCCCTGTTCTATATCAATAAAGTATATTTTGTGCTTCTCTCTTACAAGTGAAGTGCACTCTCACTCCATCCACGACAAATTGGCACAGTAGGCAGGATGGCAAGTAGTATCACAAATTATTTACGGAGACATGGAGTGAATACGAGTCCGAACTTCTCAGAAAAATGCACGTCGACTACTCGCTTTGCAATTAAAGATCACCATGAAAAAGTTTTAGGTTTTGATGTTTTAAACGGAAGAACCTGGCACCTGCCAAATGGCAGCGTGTGGTCCTTCAGCTCAAATATCAATCCCAACCCCAGCAGAAATCGGGAGGCTCCAGTGCGGGCATTTCGCACAGCCCCTGCACTCCCTGAGTCAAAAAACAATAACGTACCACAATATCCCATTTCTGCTGTGGAACGAAGTGGAATTTCTGAAGTCGTAGTGATGTAAGGGCCATAGAGGCCTTATGAAACAAGACACTTTTTGTATAAACAATGCATGCCTTGCTAACGACTGTGCCCTTGAAGAAAAACTAAGAGACTGATAAAAGGGGAATATGCAGGACTCGTTAATCACTAACCTTCAAAGAAGAAACTAAGACAAGTATTTCAAGGACTGATAAAGGAAACATCTTGTTATAAGGGAGATTGCCGGGCTGGGAGGATACGGCACTACATGAAGTCAAGAGGATTTACAGAAACTAGGGGAAAGGTAAAGACGGCAGGGGGAGATCACGACCACCGACTCAATTAAAGACCAAAGAAAGCTACCCCCCACTTCCTGCAAGCATGCGCAGAATATTAAAGTAGCACTGTAACTTTAAGTTGAAATAAGAGAAATGTAGACCAAAAGAAAACTGCTTTGTGTAATTACTTATGCATATGCATAACTAGACTGTATAAATACTGTACCTGCATGACCAAACTTTGTGCTAGCTTTGTGGAATGACCATCTAGCACCCATCTCTGTGCAGACATGAAATAAAATACCTCTGCCCTGTGTGTATATTGGCATCTCGCACACCGCATAAACAACCCCACGTTTGTGGGATAACAATGATGTCTCTCAGGGACAAATAACACTGCATGCTAATACGAAAGAGCCTCAGATGAAAACTACTAAGGGACAATTAGCCCTCTTCATTTCATTTAGCTACTCCATTTCTCTTGGGATAAGCAATATATCAGCACTGAAGCCGATATTCAGAGCTTAAGACTAAATTGTAAGAGATGGTAGTGTTGGAGCCCGTATTTTCATTTTCAGTGTGGCATTAAATTTGCGTTGTCTCTTCCTAACTTCTGCTAAAGCAGATTTGCCAAAATCTAAGAGCAAATCTATGATTTTGTTTTTACGCCATCCTCCTATTTGGTAATGATATTTCTGCAAGTCATGATGACTCCTTCCTTCACTATGAACCTGCCAAATTCAAATCCAGGAGCATTTGTGGAATGATAGGGTTTCCACTGATTTTGAACAAGGTAACTATAAATTATAATGATGTAAATTCCCCTTTCCCTTCATGTGATGTTGTTAGCTCTGGAAGGCCAACTGGCAGTTAAAAATGTAGTGTTGACACTAAAATTGTTGTAATAATCAAATTTAAGTATACAATTCACATACATAATGTTGATGTTGCTATAGAAATCCATTGTAGAGCCCTACCCTATCTCCATAGGAACTTAGACAATGTACCTTTGTCTAATAAGCAGGATGCGACTGTCAAAAGCAGAAGTGTAACTAGTCTAGTCAGTAAACCATGAAGAATTGCTTAGATCTGCCAAAAAGGTAGGAAACTAGGGGAAAGGTAATTCCAGCAGGGGGAGATCGCGACCACCGACTCACAGACCACCTACCCCAATTATACCACCAACTCAAATGATGAGGTTGAAGAAGAACAACTAAGCATGCGTACTAATTTTACATGCTGGGCAAAGAGATTTTAACCAATCGTTTAATAGGAGAATACTGCATATATATTAGGAAGTTGAATATGTTAATGCTTTGTGTATAAATAACTGTTAATTTGAAAGCTTGGTGTGCTGTCTTGGGACAGGCACCCATATCTGCGCAAATATGCAATAAAATACCTCTGCTCTGTGTGTATATTGGCATTTTGCACACCAGGTAAACGAACCCCGATTTTTGGGACAACAAAATTACTGTGATTTCTAGGTATCACAGTGACACAGGGATAGTGTCATCAGTCATGTATCTTTTTCTATGTCTAATTTGCCTCTTCCTTGCTATACTGGAGCCATTGTCAGCCCCAGGCTATTGATAACTCTACTGGGCTCCATTCAATAGTTCAGTAAAGTGCACTTTAACTGCACATTACACTGAACTGCTTTGCAAAGCACCACTTGTATGAAAGAGTTTGGTGTTTTATAAGTTAGATTTTATTGTTGTTGTTGTCAAATCTTCATGTAGCCACAGATGTGTCACTTTCTCCAAAACTAGAGATTTCACAACAACACCCCCGCCCCCCATGCTGAATGAGTGGTAAGTAGTAAAATCTCAAACAGTGTGAGATTAATGGTCTAATAACACATGCCTCTACAGTGCTAATGACAGGACCCATACTGAAATCGAGAAAAGCCAAGATGCTGACGGAAATCCAGCACTCAATTTAGAAATACAGGATACAATGATGATGTTTTTAGCCAGAGAATAGCTGTCGAATTTTTTTGAGCTGAGGGTTTTCATGTTAGTTTTACTTGTTTGATTGCCCTAAAAAGTTCCGTTTTATCATTTAACTCATGTTATCCAGAAAAAAAAAATGGACATATAATTAAGCCCATCAATTTGTTTTATACTTTTCCTAATATATTTTCAAGTTTTTGACATAGGCACACAAGCTAACTTGTTATGGATCTTGGAAAGTTTATCAGCAGAAGCCTATATGACTCCTGCACATAAGCACGTAGTGTGAAAGAGAAATACTATGCTCTTTCAGTGTGAAAAGACAGTATTAAAAAAAATATATTATTTTACTACTTTAACAGTGCAGACTCTATACTCACCATAATCTATCATGGGTCATCTCCAATACATTCTTTAACACTTTCTAGAGAGTCAGAAGGTCCATGTGAGAAGGGAATGTTTATAAATATTCCTCTTCAAATATACTGTCAGGCGCACATGTGAGAGAGGAGAGTTTATACATGCATATCCGTTTATGCATCTTTCTCCTAATGACTGCAAGGAAAGATTTTAATTACCCCTACATAATGAATGGTCCATTTTCTTCAAGTGTTTCAGAATTGTTCAATAATCACAAGCTATGTTTGAAGTTTGTTGAATTATTTAAGCTTATTTCCAGGGGGAAAAGATAAGGTGGAAGGCATCTGACTCAATGCAAATGAAAAGCTTTTGAAGCTCCCTATGGTGTTAAGGTAATTATAGCGAGAGAGTTAATAACCTACAGTTAGAAAAATCTGAAGGTTTTAAAACTGTCTGGCCAGTGAGTAAATGAGTTTTTTCCACACTGTTTAACAACTGCCATGTGTCGTAATGGTTTCAGATTTGTTTGGAGTGTGAGTGGACCCACAAATGAAGAAAGGACCATCCTGTTTCACAGTTAAGAAGAACATCTTGCATATCTCAAAGGTATTCTTCTGGATTTGTGCTTGAACTTTCAGCCTGCAAGTCTTTAGAGATTATGATGGGCCATCCAGTTGTGGGATTTTGTAGGAATAAGCTGTTTTATGTCACAGTTTCTCTCCAGGGTTGACAGGATCCTTTCCTCTCCTCTCCTCTCCCTATCCGCAACGCGCACTTTCTCCTGTTCATTGGCACAGGCAAGCCCTGTTGCCTCATACCATATACATGTGATACCTCTGAATAACTAACAGGAGAGGAAAAAAAAAACAAACAACACACCACAACAATAAGCCACACACTGTTCTGACTCAAAATAAGGTAAACATCTCTGAAGTACCCACAGCCCCTCAATGACAATAAAAGGTTTGTCTATAATCCACGTACACTACATAGTGGTGCCTCAAAGCTCTTCCAAAGAGATGCTGTTAACCAGCCACAAAGAACATCCCTTATTTATGGCCATCCCAGTGAAATTAAGCTACTGTAGACTGAATATCATCTCCAAAGAGCTCCATTGTAAATAATCTGTCCTGATAAGCTTGACCACTGTGCAGCCACGTGGAAAGGCATAAATACAAGCCATTTGTGCAAAATGGTAGGAAGTAGTACATAATACTGTCTATCCTTATGCTTTTTGCCATGCAGGCAGCATTTCATGGTGTGTGCTGCAGAGGACACTGAGACTGAGGATGTGCTACCATGGAAAGGGGAGGGCATTTCCTTTGGCAAAGGTAGTGTGCCCACAGAAGTCCATATAATGTACACACCCATGCCATGCATGTAGCCCAGGGCGAAAGCAGTCATAGGCACCTTTAAATTATGTGACAAACAGCTGGCAGACAGGAAAACATGAGCAATATCAACTGATCGATGTACCCGTAAGGAATGCTTTCCACATCCTGTCCTCCATATCTGGCCGATGGGGACACCGACCTTTGTAATACTACTTCAGTGGTAAATTGGATCCTGATATCCTTGTACTCATTGCTTACTTTTCCCCCAAAAGCTAAGTAAGAGGCATCTGGTCCCTCAGAGGTGACTGCAGTGCTGTTGTTAATTTTAAAATTAAGACATTTTTTCAGTGAGGTCTTTTACATGGCAGATACTCAGTAGTGAACTTCCTCCTGTCAGCTTGTCCTGGTTTTGGCTAGGATAGAGTTAATTTTCTTCCTAGTAGCTGGTATAGTGCTGTGTCTTGGATTTTAGTATGAGAATAATATTGATAACACACTGATGTTTTGGCTGTTGCTAAGTGGTGTTTACACTAGTCAAGGACTTTTCAGCTTCCCATGCTCTGCCAGGTGCACAAGAAACTGGGAGGGGGCACAGCCAGGATAGTTGATCCAAACTGACCAAAGGGCTATTCCATACCATATGATGTCATGCTCAGTATATAAACTGGAGGGAGTTGGCCGGGGAGTAGCAGTCGCTGCTCGGGGATTGGCTGGGAGTTGGTCGACGGGTGGTGAGCGGTTGTATCACTGTTGGTTTTTTTTTTTCTCCCTTGAGTTTTGTTCCTCTCTCTCTCTTGTTGTTTTCCTTCTCATTACAATTCATTATTATTATTACTATTATTTTGTTCCAATTATTAAACTGTTCTTATCTCAACCCACGAGTTTTCTTACTTTTGCTCTTCTGATTCTCTCCCCCATCCCACCAGGGGGGAGTGAGCGAGTGGCTGCGTGGTTCTTAGTTGCCGGCTGGGGCTAAACCACGACACAGCTTCAAGTGGGTTAATGGCATTAATAATAAAAAAAAGTCAAAGCTTTAGAACAGCATGTATTTGTGTTAATGATGGCAAATATGGACGCTGTGAGAATATTGCACTTTTCTTTTGATAGTCACCTGTAGAGCCTTTCTGGTTTCAAATATTAATGCGCAGTAGGGTTACAAAACCAGAAGTGATTAAATTAATGGTGCCTAAATATCGGACATAACATGGAACTTGTGGGACTTTAGACTTTACACAGTACAGGGGCAATATGACCTGGAGAACTAGGACCAACCCTAGAAAGAGATAAGCTTGAATTTCAGACATGCTACTCTCTAACTGGGAAAATCACCTTATCTCCTCACTTTCATTCCTCATTAAAATGAGTTATCAAAACATCCATATTTACAGAGGTGTCTGAGCATTTTTTTAAACAATGTAAAGTGAAATCAGCTTCCCCATGGGTGGAAAAACAGCCCTACTATTTGCTATGGATTGATACAGACTACACTGGAACAAGGCGAAGAACCTGTACACCTGCAATATATTGATGACATCATCATGTGGGGCAACACAGCAGAGGAAATGTTTAAGAAAGGGAGAAGAAGAATAATCCACAATCTTTTGAAAGCTGGTTTTGCCATAAAGCAAAGTAAGATCAAAGGAGCTGCACAGGAGATCCATTTTTTAGGAATAAAATGACAAGATGGACATCGTCATATCCCAATGGATGTGATCAATGAAATACCAGCTATGTCTCCACCAACCAACAAAAAAAGAAGCAAAAGATTTCTTAGGCATTCTGGGGTTTTGCAGTTTATTATAAGCATATTCCAAATTACAGTCTGATCGTAAGGCCTCTCTATCAAGTGACCTGGAAGAAGAACGATTTTTAATAGGGCCCTGAGTAGCAACAAGCCTTTGAACAAATTAAACGGGAGATAGTTTGTGCAGAAGCACTTGGACTAGTGTGACAGACACACTCGACCTCTTAACCAAACTAGCAGTAGATTTGTGCTGGCTCCAAAGGAAGTAAAGGCCTGAGTCGTGGCTGGGCCAAGAACTCCTCTGGTTCCGGTCTGTTCTCTGAGAATCCACAAAGAAGCTGAGTGGCACAGTGAGCATCAATGCATATGAGCTTGGAACACCAATCATGCAATTGACACATGAATAGCGGGGTGGCTTTTCCAAGACTCATTTATCAAGGAACAAAGTTGTGGGTACAAGGAGTCTCATGCCTACCTTTCCATCGCATGTAATTTGACTACAAGCCAACCACTTTATCTCATAAATATGACAGCCTAAGTGAGCCTTCTTTGAGCTCTCCCTGCTAGGCACTGTGGCTGCATGGCGGTGGTCTCCCCTTGAGCTGGGACACCTCTCAAAGTTAACCCTTGAGACAGAGAGAACTTTTAGCAATGGCAGATCTTTGGTAAGTGACTGATAGCATGCTGAACTAATACTAATGAAACATTACTAATCCATGTAGCTATTAAATATTAATTACTATAAACTTTGTATAAATAATTCCATTAGACATAAAGCATTCTCCAACTCTGAGACTAACATTGGACCTAGCCACACCTAGGCTCCATAAGGAGTCTAGAAAGCAAGGGGGGTCTACTCTGAACATCGTGACTCAATGGGAGGGTCTTCCTTAAACTTTTCATCTCCAGTCTTGGTGTGAATCATTCTAACTCGATTCTAACTCAATTTTCCTTTGTATGTTTCTTCCATGTAGTAATTCATAAAGTGAACTTTTCCATCAAACTTATTGAGCCTTGGTAAAACCACTGTTAAAAATTTTGTTAAATCCCTTCGAATTTATTGAACCCTCTCAAATTATTATTCTACATCAATAAAACATATTACTGCTTCTCTCTTTTGAGTGAGGTGCATTCCACTCTTTCGCGACAGCCAGTCAGTACAGGACAAGCTGTGCAAAACGTTCTTTACACCTCATCCAGGGACCATGGCACCACCCGGAGCTTCTGGCAGAGAGCACCTGGAGAGAACTGAGGTGAACCTCTAGGGTTTTAGAGCTGGGAGTATAGAGGATCCAAAGTCTGCTACACTCCAAATCAAAAAGAAATATTAGCAGCTTATGAAGGGGTTCAGGCCGCTTCAGAAGTAGTTGGTACTGAAGCATATGCCCTTTTGACACCTTGATTGCCTGTGATGGATGTTCAAAGGGAGGGTCCCCTCTACACATCATGCAACTGATGCTACATGGAATAAGTGGGTCGCACTGATTATACAGCTGTCTCAAACAGGAAACCCCACTCACCCAAGAATCTTGGAAGTGATCATGGACTGGCCAGAAGGCAGAAATATTGCAGTGTCACCAGAGGAGGTGGCTCATGCTGAAGAGGCCCCATTGTATAATAAATTACCAGAAAAAGAAAAGCAATATGCCCAGTTTACAGATGGATCCTGTCGTATCGTGGGAAAACATCGAAGGTGGAAAGCTGCTGTGTGGAGTCCCACAAAAGTCGCAAAAACTGCTGAAGGAAAAGGTGAGTCGAGTCAGTTTGCAGAGGTGAAAGCCATGCAGCTGGCTTCAGATATTGCTGAACGAGAAAAGTGGCCAGTGCTCTATCTCTATACTGACTCATGGATGGTGGCAAATGTGGGAGTGGGTAACCCACCCTGTGGGGGTGGTTACAGCAGTGGAATAAGAATAACCAAGAACTCAGAGGTAAACCCATCTGGGCTGCCGTATTGTGGCAAGATATTGCTGCCCGGGTAGAGAACCTGGTTGTAAAAGTACGTCACGTAGATGCTCACGTACCCAAGAGTCAGGCCACTGAGGAACATCAAAACAACCAGCAGGTGGATCAGGCTGCTAAGATTGAAGGGGCTCAGGTAGATCTGGACTGGCAACATAAGGGTGAATTATTTCTAGCTTGGTGGGCCCATGACACCTCAGGCCATCAAGGAAGAGATGCAACATATAGATGGGCTCGTGACCGAGGGGTGGACTTGACCATGGACACTATTGCACAGGTTATCCATGAATGTGAAACATGCGCTGCAATTAAACAAGCCAAGCGGTTAAAGCCTCTGTGGTATGGAGGGTGATGACTGAAATATAAATATGGGGAGGCCTGACAGATCGATTCTATCACACTCCCACAAACCCACCAAGGCAAGCGCTATGTGCTTACAATGGTGGAAGCAACCACCGGATGGCTGGAAACATATCCTGTTCCCCATGCCACCACCCGGAACACTGTCCTGGGCCTTGAAAAGCAAGTCCTATGTGACATGGCACCCCAGAAAGAATTGAGTCAGACAACGGGACTCATTTCCAAAACAACCTCATAGACACCTGGGCCAAAGAGCATGGCATTGAGTGGGTATATCACATCCCCTATCATGCACCAGCCTCTGGGAAAATTGAACGATACAATGGACTGTTAAAGACTACGCTGTGAGCAATGGGTGGTGGGACATTCAAACATTGGGATACACATTTAGCACAGGCCACCTGGTTAGTTAACACTAGGGGATCTGCCAATCAAGCTGGCCCTGCCCAATCAAAACTTTTACGTACTGTAGAAGGGGATAAGGTCCCTGTAGTGTACATAAAAAACATGCTGGGGAAGACAGTCTGGGTTACTCCTGCCTCGGGCAAAGGCAAACCCATTTGTGGGATTGCTTTTGCTCAAGGACCTGGGTGCACTTGGTGGGTAATGCAAAAGGATGGGGAAGTCCGATGTGTACCTCAAGGGGATTTGATTTTGGGTGAGAATAGCCAATGAACTAAATGGTATGATGTTAACTGCTATATAATACTGTATGTCATCACTTTTATGGTTACTATACACCATATCAACGGTATTACAGTGAGAATCACCCAGATTAATGAAGAATGAACTTTGATGAAACCAAGCAAAGTGCAGCAGTGATGGAACCAGAACTGGCTTCAGCATGCAACAATCCAACACCACACACCATCTCTCCTGCCCTGAAAGACTGTTATGACAGATGGAGCCCAAAGTCATGGACTAAATGAACTCAGCAGACATTTTAGAGGGATGGCCCATAGACCAAGGGAATGATAGCTGTGTGTATATATATTAAGAGACAGGAAAAGCGGTGGTGATTAATTGGAATGTATTAGAAAAGGTAGAACCTGGGCATGATGTAGATAGTATAGAATAAGGGGTGGATACTGTCCTGGTTTTGGCTGGGATAGAGTTAATTTTCTTCCTAGTAGCTGGTATAGTGCTGTGTTTTGGATTTTAATATGAGAATAATGTGATAACACACTGATGTTTTAGTTGTTGCTAAGTGGTGTTTACACTGGTCAAGGACTTTTCAGCTTCCCATACTCTGCCAGGGAGGAGGTGCACAAGAATCTGGGAGGGAGCATAGCCAGGACAGCTGATCCAAACTGGCCAAAGTGTTATTCCATACCATATGATGTCATGCTCAGTATATAAACTGGGGGAGTTGGCCAGGGGGACAGCGATTGCTGCTCGGGGAGCAGCTGAGTATCGGTCGGTGGGTGGTGAGCAGTTGCATCAGTTGTTTTGGGGGTTTTTTTCTGGCTTTTGTTCCCTCTCTCACTCTTGTTTTTCCTTTCCATTACAATTTATTATTATTAGTTTAGTTTATTTCAATTATTAAACTGTCTTTGTGTCTCAACCCACAAGTTTTCTCACTTTTACTCTTCAGATTCTCTCCCCATCCCACTGTGGGGGAGTGAGCAAGTGACTGTGTGCTACTTAGTTGCCAGCTGGGGTTAAACAATGACACAGATCAAAAAAAAGGGTTAAAACTAGCAATATAATGGAATGTGTGTCTTTGAGTAGAACAACTTGTGGCTAATAACCATCTAAACCTTTACCTTTTAGCTGTATTTATTTTGGGCAGTACATAGTTGTTTGGGGTTTTCTTGGGAGGGGGAGATCTTGGTGATCTCTCGGTTATTAGATCTTAATAATATTTCCAGTGTTGAATTCTGAGAGTCCATTTTTCACACTACTGTCTTTGACTATCCATGCACATGTGCAGTTCATAATGGAGATAAATCAAAAGGTCACATATCTGACTTTTCCACATCAACCATAAGAGAAAAAAATTCTGTCTCCAAATGAGAATTTTGATTTCATAGAGAAATGGGCCAAGTGTTTTTAAACTGCATGAAAACATTAGTTCTTTAATAGAGAGAGGGTAGAGGGATTCAGTCAGTGAAACAATAAAGCCTCCCTGATGAATAAAGCAAACAATCTTTAGATTTTGGACAAAGTTTCTGCCAAAAGTGGAATTGTTATTTCACGTTGTGCACTAAGAAAAATAATCTTTTAAACAGAATGAAAACATGAGCTCTTTCTAGGTTTCAAGATGTGATGGCAAATCTATGAATTATTTTTTATGTAAAAAAAGAAAGGAATGTTCATTTTATATCTTTTAGGAACTTTTTTCTAACAGGCATAGCTTTCTGCTCTCATTAAAAGCCCTGATTGTTGCTTCATAAAGAATGAAGAGGCAAGTTTGCAAAACAACAAGGAATTCCAAGGGATTTTTATTTTAGCCAGTAATTAAATAATAGTTCATATTGCCTTCTTTCACTGGGAATTACATACTTTTCAACTCTCTGCTAAAGCACAGACATCTATTATAATGAGTTAGCTGCAACACTTGTCAGATCTAGTCAGCTCTAAATGACTGAAGGCCAACTGACTTGTTCTCTCAAAGAATGGTTTCTCCCCCCAAACCTATTATCCTTTCACATGCAGGTAATAGTCAGAAGAGATCACATCACACAAAAAAAACCAAAACCAGAAGCATATGGTACACTGCAGGAGGCTGAATGGCCAAAGCTTGAAAATAAACAATATATATTAAAAAATATGTGTTCATATAGGATGCCAGATACAAGTAGATAACAAAAAAAGCACAGAGAGGCAGAATTTTGCCATCATTACAATTACCTCAGACTATTTTTTTTCAGTTTAATTTTTTTATTATTGTCTGAAGTAGTGCATAAAACCTAGAAATCTCAGGTACTAAGATTGTTTTTTATCATAGTTTACTTGCTAGTGGTGGTATTTGTGGTAATCTGTAATAAAGTAGAGAAATTGAGAGGATAAAGCCTCTGTGTCCTTATGTATTGAGGAATACTATGAACCCAGAGTCACCATCTCTACACACGTGCAGACCACATAACTCATGCCTTCAGTGGCCTCTGCTACTGCCCAGAAAAAGTGTGATTTGTCCCCATGAAATAGTTGAAACCAGAGTAAATCAGGAGTATCATTCACAAATTTTCTACATCTGAAGCCAGACTTCCAGAAAAGGAAAGGCAATAAGAATACTAAATGTAGAAATGTTTTGCTCTTGTGCACTGGGTCTCCAAGATTGCAATCTAAAATCCCTTACAGCTCTTCTTTATTTTTAATGGGGGAAGATAAGTCCCTTGATCTGGGCTCCAAAACAGCCTGAAAAACAGCAATCTACCAGCCTTAAAAACATCAGCCCAGGCAGAGCAGGCTGGAATGTATCCTACTCATCCTTTTGCTGCTTATTTACTTGTAGAATCCTTTCTTGTTTCCTTCATATCCCTTGCCAGGTTCAGTTCCATGGTGGCCTTTCCTTTCTTAAACCTATACCTGCAAGATCTGATGGCAACTCTATATACTTCCTGGGTCACCTGCCCCTGCTTCCTCCTCTTGTACACATTGATTTCATGTGAGAGTTCAGTTAGGAGCTCCTTGCTCATCGATGTGGGTCTCCTGCCAGCTTTGCAGGATTTCCTACTTGTCAGGATGGACCTTTCTTGACTTTGGGAGAGGTGATTCTTGAATATCACTCAGCTCTCCTGAACACCTCTTCTCTCCAGGGACATATACCAAAATAAACCCAAGGTCACTGTTTTAATAACAAATCTCACAGGCAAAACATCACTAATCACTGCAGAGCACAGCAAAGTGCAAAAACCAACACCAATCTTTAACATGTACAGCAAAAAAATGAGCATGGTGCAGATCAGGTAAACCAATATCAAGAACAGATGAATCAATATCGCATCCCACAACTACTAACAGATCTAAATTCCTTAATACGCTCTGGTTAATCTGTTATTATCTCAAACCCTTCGTGCCCCACATTGGGTGCCAAAAAGGACTGTCGTGGTTTAGCCCCAGCTGGCAACTAAGAACCACGCAGCTGCTCGCTCACTCCCCCCCGGTGGGATGGGGGAGAGAATCGGAAGAGCAAAAGTAAGAAAACTCGTGGGTTGAGATAAGAACAGTTTAATAATTGGAACAAAATAATAGTAATAATAATAATAAATTGTAATGAGAAGGAAAACAACAAGAGAGAGAGAGGAACAAAACTCAAGGGAGAAAAAAAAAACCAAAAGTGATACAACCGCTCACCACCCACCGACCGACGCCCAGCCAATCCCCAAGCAGCGACCGCTACCCCCCGGCCAACCCCCCCCAGTTTATATACTGAGCATGACGCCATATGGTATGGAATAGCCCTTTGGCCAGTTTGGATCAACTATCCTGGCTGTGCCCCCTCCCAGTTTCTTGTGCACCTGGCAGAGCATGGGAAGCTGAAAAGTCCTTGACCAGTGTAAACACCGCTTAGCAACAGCCAAAACATCAGTGTGTTATCAATATTATTCTCATACTAAAATCCAAAACACAGCACTATACCAGCTACTAGGAAGAAAATTAACTCTATCCCAGCCGAAACCAGGATAATGTCAGTCTGTTACAACCTTTCAATACATTTAGCTGGTTAAGAGAAATAAAAAATACATACCTGTGATTGTACAGCTGGTACTCTACTATTCAGTTGAATGACTTCTGGTTTCAACATTTATTTAGCCTTATATCTGTGGTAGGTATAAGATCCAGTTCTTCTGAGATACATGATTTGTCCTCATTTCTGAAGCAAGTAAATAAAGAATGGGCTATCTTTGAACTTTACATAGTCCTCAAAGTCTTTGTATTTTTAAATGCTCATATAGAGGATCAAAGAAGTATAACAGAGGAGAAAAAAAAGAAAAAAAGAGTCTTTCATCTTTTACTGTTTGGATCAGTATTCATTGTGGATATATTTTTAAGAATTAAAACAATATCATGTGCACCAAACTGGAGTCTTCTTCCATGCACTGTGGCCTTTACTTAGGTCTCTACTGAGGAGAAGCCTAAGGACATACTGTAAAAAGTGACCTTCTAGTTAGGGCTGAGGTCATGTAGAAAACACTATTCTGTTTGCCACTGCTGTTACTAAATTTCACAAGGACTCCAGAGTTTATTTTGTCACTGTTCAAATGCAACACATTTTGATGGAACTCAGTGCTGTCATGGCTATATTTTTTTTTAACTAAAAGAATAAATAAATTATTCATTTGTTTAATTTTGGTAACTTCCTAGACTCATCTTGAACACAATTCTTTCCCATGTTCTAGCCATATTTGACCCATCTGGGAGAAAATAGTGTGTCTTTTATGCAAGTGATATTTCTATTTTTGATATCAAAAACTTCATTGCAGGTCAAGGGACTTATTGTTATCAGCATAAATTAAAACTAGATAGTGTATGGCTGATTCAGGGAACTCAAGGACAGATATTTGATCTGTATATGTTGACTACATAAATATTGGGAATTTCATATGGGGGTGGATATGTGAATATCACAGAGGATGTCACCAGGCCTTTAAAAACTCCTGTTTTTAAAGCACTATTCCAGGTGATAATATATGGGACAAAAAGAACCCAGTGGGACTCTGTGACTATTTGAGTTTAGAAAACTAACAATGACAAGAGAAATCTCTCTTTTTACTTTTAAAATTAGTGTATTTAGGATGATAATTTTTGAGAGAAACAGTAAATGTGGAGCTCCACAATGCTATTTTTAGGGAGCTTTTGCAGAGAAAAGTTGAACTTTACTAAAGTTTTGTATATTGATGTTGCCAAGAATAGCCAATACTACTAAGATTTGTTGGTCATAAAAGGCAGTAGCAGGTAGCAGGAGCTACCCTTTAGCAAGAGAAAGTATGCTGACTAATATAGTATCTATACATTATTTCTTCTACAGTACTTGGCACATATTTATGGGGTAAGGGGAAGGATAAGTAAATTGTAGCCTCACCATTAGCATTGTGCACAACAATAAATACTCCACCTTCAGTGTATCTCCCTTGAAATAGCTGGACAATATGGAAAAATCATTGCCATATTTTGCTCACATGGTGATTCATGTATCCATTGTTGCGCAGTCTAAGCTGGTCAGTTTAAATTTCTTTATAAGGTTATAATTATATTTTATAATTAATTCACCAAACTTTAGTTCTATTCAATACACCCCATTTAAAAACAATGACATAAGATATAGGCAATTTGTAGACATATATATTTTCATCGTCAGTACTGATGCTCCGTTGCTCCCCAGCCTGAAGGCAGTGATCATTTATTGCATTAAGGAAACTATATCTTTATGGTTTCTAAGCAGAATTTCACTGACACAAAGATTAAAAGCTGCTTCAGATTCACACCATAGTTGTAAATAAAATATTTATATCCAGTGAAGCCGTAGTGATTATTTTCAATTGAAGAAAATATAAAAGAAAAAAATGTTATATTCCCATATTTTAATATGGGAATAACATTTATTCATGAATGAATACATAGCCAAGAGCCAAATTCATAACAGGAAAATATTATAGTAAAATCTGCCATACAGAGCATTTTAAAAAAATGCAGTTTTAAGTAAGTCAAGAGAAAAATTGATAAAATTAAAAAATAAATCATACTGACAAAGTATATGAAGAAATGACAGTATTTTGTCAAGCAAAGGAAGCATTTCAATCAACATCTTGGAAGTATATTTCAATTTTGGAATTTCCTAAACAACTCCAAAATTAAATGAGATGAAACAATGCATTTTGGAGATTAGAAAACATTTTGGGGTTTTTTTTCAGAAAAAAAAGAAGAAGGATTTTTTTTTTTTAGGTTTTTAAATCCTGAACTAAACTGAAACTATTTTTTATGATGTTCTAGTTTAGCCAGCAAGGCAAAAATCAATTATTTATCTTCTTCTACAAAAGGAGAAGCTGGAGAAGTCTCTTGCTCCCCACCTTTCCTAACATCAAGAACATATTCAGGACAGAATTTGACTAGCATTATTAACATGAGGAAGTTGTCTTGATATTGTTAAGTGAAAAGGTTGAGAGCTTTTTGTAAAGTACATGTATTTTTATATATATGCATATGTATGTTGTAAGGATACATAAGGATGCATGTAAAATGGGGCTGGTCAGTATGCTTGTCTGGCTGAGCCCTGCGCCTGATCACTGCATTCTGTCCTATCTTCTTATATCTTCTTATTACATCTTTTCTTAATTAGCTCTCTGCGTAATGTAACTCTGTCTCCGATGTGTGTGTGTGCTGCAAGGACTACGTCCCAGCTACTGGTGAGAACTGTATGTGTGTGAGTGGATTTGGGGCCAGCTGCTCTAGTCAGTCTGGGGGTTTTGATGCCCCGCAGCCTGTGGTGTCAGCTCCTGGAGCGAGTGAGGGTCGTAGTGTTAGTAATTGGAAGAGCCATAGCTGTCTGGATCTAGGGAGGGCCCTACAGACTTTGTACCTGGAGTGTCTGCTACTGGGGGGACTGGTGTGAAGGATTTGGTGCCAGCTATTGGAGTCAGACTGGGGCTGTAGGCGCCCTTGGCCTGTCCTTTCAGCTATTGGAGCAGGTGGGGGTCTCAGCTGTGTCACGAAAATTTTGCAACTGGCCCCTGCCAACACAGGAGAGAGGCTAGGATGCAAAGTATAGAATTACAAGAGTAATTCTTTATTCCTGTGCATGAGGTGTCCCATTCAAATTGGGGCACCCTGAATGCAGTTTTAGACATGGTTCTTATACCTTTCAAGCATTCAGGTACAACATGATTTGGCCAATCGCTACTTAACACATATATACTACTATTTTGAAAAGCAACTATAATTCTATGGCATCATCATCCATCTGCTTCTTTCTTGATCTAGGTATCCCTGGAGTTGGTCTTGCTACATTTAGTTATCTATTATGCCAAATAACGGGAGGGTTTCACAGAGGTGTCAGAGGACGTAGGATGGTGCCGTTATCTTGGTAGTAAAGGGCTATCCTTTATTGTTCAGGATGTCCTTCTACTCCTTGCAATGAGCTGGGGTCCATCAGTCATGCTTACTTAAGCATAAGTATTCATGCTGAATTAAGCATGACTATGCAGTATACCATGTAAACTATATATCTCTTAAGAAAGTTAATAGGATTTCATACTATAAAGCCTAATTGGTACAATAATTAGGGAATGAGATTTTCCTAACAGCTACCAGCCACTGGGGTGGGAATGGTGTGTCCCCCGAAAACCAGCTACTGGGAGGGACTGGCATGAGTGAGACAAGTGAGGGGATCAGTGCCGGCACCTACAGTGGGACCATGGATTACAGTCCATATGCCTGGTGCTAGCTGAAGGGGGTGGTGGTGGGAGCATCTGTTTCTTCCCAAACCATGTGTGTGTCATTTGCTAGCAAACTTCAAGCTAGACTAGCCAGCGAGCAGGAGGCCCTGGGTCTGGGCAGAGGTATCAGGCAGGCAGAGGGTCTGTGTATGCCTGGGAGACAAGCGTGTGAGTGTATGGCTGCTTGATAGCGAGCATCAAGCTGGACTAGCTGGTGAGTAGGGGACCTGTGAAGTGGGTATGAGGGGCCCAGGATTCAGGCAGGGGTACTGGATGGACAGAGGGGCTATGCAGTATTAAAGGTATCCATGAATTTGCATGTGCTTGTTGATGTTGACTATCCACCAGGTGCCCACCAAGCCACTCTATCACTCCTCCTCCTCAGCAGGACGGGGCGGGGGGGAATAAGATTAAAAAACTCATGTGTTGAGATAAAGGCAGTTTAATAAAGAAAAGCAAAGGCTGCATGAAGAAGCAAGGGAAACAAAAAAAATTATTCTCTACTTCCCATCAGCAGGCCATGTTCAGCCACTTCCTGGGAAGAAGGTCCTCAGTACGTGTAGTGGTTGCTTCAGAAGACAAATGCCTTCATAACAAATGCCCCCTCCTCCTCCTTCTTTCTCTTAGCTTTTATTGCTGAGCATGACGTCATATGGTATGGAATATCCCTTTGGTCAGTTTGGGTCAGCTGTCCTGGCTATGTCCCCTCCCAACCTCTTGCCCATCCCCAGCCTACTGGCCTTTGGTGTGAGGGTGTGGGTTTGGAGAGACAGCCTTGATGCTGTGTGAGCACTGCTCAGCAATAGCCAAAACACTGGTGTGTTATCAACACCTTTCTAGCTATAACTACAAAGCACAGCACTATGAGGGCTGCTATGGGGAAAATTAACTCCATCCCAGCCAGACCCAAAGGTACCTTAACCCTTCTCCTTATTCTGTGGTTTCTGTGCTGACTGATCATTTCAGAAGTGCAGTGTGAGAAGTCTTCTTACATGTATTTGAGGGAATCAGGTCACATCAGTGCCCTAAAAGATGTCTGTGGAGAAGGGAAGGTAGGATGAGAAGGGGAACTGAGAGAGGGATGGAATTTGAGCTATCAGCAAAATCCAAGAAAGGAAGGAAATGCTCAGCCACATTTTACATTTTGTTGGCAGTTATTGGGCCTGGGTCCTGTGTAATGGCAGGCTTTGACTTCTAGCAAGCTCTAGCAGCTTCTAGCAAGCTCTGTCAGCAGTTCTTGATCAAAGGGTACTTTGTTTTTTTTGTTTCTAGATGACTCCTGGGAAGCAGATTGCAGGGTGATGCAGACAAGAAACTGAATTTAAAAAAAAAAAGAGAATAAAGAAAAGGTCAGAAGGGGGCCCTACCACTAGTGTATGCACACAACAATGAAAGGCTGATAGGATAGCACTATAGGGGAAGCTCTCATACCTTTTCTGGGAAATCAGCATAACTGCACCCCCCACCACCCAAAGTGCTTATACACTAAAGCATCTAGTATGGTGAACAAACAAGAGGAATTAGAGGTCTGGGTGCAGTTGCAGGGCACTTTCAGTAATAGGCTTTTGTTGTCATGCATTAACAGCAATGAAGTCCAGAGGCCAAAGTCTTCTTGGATGTTGTTTACCTCAACTTCAACAAGGCTTTTGACATGGTCTTTCATAGTATCCTTATAGGCAAATTGATGAAATATGGACTGCGTAAGTGGACAATAAGGTGGGTGAAGATTTGGCTGGACCATCATGCTCAATGTTCTGATCAGTGGTAAAAAGTCCAACCATTGACTGTTTGCCAGTGGCAAGGATTGATACTGGGGCTGATACTGTTTAGCATCTTTATTAATGACTTGGTTGATGGGATGGAGTGCACACTCTGAAAGTTTCTGGACGATACCTGTGGTGGGTTGACCTTGGACGGCCACCAGGTGCCCACCAAGCCAATCTATGGCTCCCCCTCCTCAACTGGACAGGGGGAGAAAATACGATGAAAGGCTCATAGGCCGAGATAAGGACAGGGAGATCGCTCACCAATTACTGTAATGGAAAAACAGACTTGACTTTTTTCCACAATACAATTTTCCACTCCAAAGGTACAGAGGCCTTCTGGAGGTAGAAAAGGCCTGAAACTGAATTTTAAGGTGTGCAGCCTGAAGCACTGCTAAACAGTTGACAGAAAAACCCTGGATTTGAATATACAGGAAGACACCACCATGACTTTATATTCACCATAGTTGAACCTAAGGGGTAAAGTATCAGGCAATCATCAATGAATAAAAATAAATGTCCCTTTGGCAGCCTTTTTTGTTTTCTGTAATATGTGGTAGTTGCCACCAGAAGGGAAAATGTACACAAGCACTTGGGCTTCTGATATTTAGGACAGGAGACAATCTTTAACTTTTCAGTCAGATATAAATGCTTAAATGCCCCAACTTGAGTACTCCTAGAAGAAATATGAAAATCTTGATGTACATTTGTCTTTTATTTTAATTCTGGACATTTAAAATGAGTTATTCCTGTGACAGAGATCTTATTGACTAGAGGAGGAGAGGAATTAGGTCTTCCTTTATTTAAAAAAAATGCATGCTTATAATAACATGAGTTTTTTAATGCAATTTTCTTGCGTGGCAAAAAGTTCTCAGAACAGTCAGATGTGATGCAAAAGTTTTTCATACAGAAATCTGTGCAAGGTACATCCAGTAATTTAGCCAGAGCTTTCTGAAGAACAGCCTTACAAATCTATTGAAAAAATTAGTCATGCAAAAGGCAAAATGTATTTCCTTGGCCTTTAGATGATGATAAATGAAAACAGTAAATGACTGGTTTTAGCCATAGAAAAATCCTTCACAATCCTTCACTCATAAGTGAAAACTTTACTCAGAACAGTGTGGCAAGTGAGGTTGTGTAAGGCTGCAAGAGAACTAATTAAAAATAATTAATGACAGAGTTTCCTATCTTCAAGAAAAGGGTTTGGTGGCTACCAAAAAGATTTGCCAACTCCAGGCTTCAGCCCTCCGTTCTAACCTAACACACTTCCTTATATAAGAACAAGTCTAAAATAAGGCCAAATAAGGTTCATGGCTCATTGTTGAACTTTTTTTGTTGTATTTCTTTTCCCTTCAAAGGCTACCATTCTGTACTTGAGGATCCTATACGCTTTCCTTTAAAATTTTCAGTCTGTAGCTCTTATGGCTGCAAATGAAACTTGTAGATATAGAAGCCATAAGTCTATGATTTTGTTTGTCTGATTCTAAAGCCATTGTGAAATAATGGATCAGATAGATACAAGAGTAAACTAACCACATTCTAAAAATGGGATGTTGACTCTGAAAAAAACACTATATTCTATTATTATACTCTTCTGCTATTTTTTTAAAGGCCAAAACATATGACCTTTTCAGAAATGCTGAGCTGTTTTTATCCTTGTGTTTATGTTCTGTCTTGTGTTTTTCAAACCAAAATACTTTCTATTGAAACTCCTCTTCAGGCCAGAATCTGACTCAATGTCACATTGATTCTTGTTTCTTTATCAGAATAAGTAACAACTTTGGCATGTATCCAGCTCAATCTCCCCCATTCCTTTCTAGAAAATGAGAAACTGAATCACACTGTGCCATTTCTTGAGGTAAGCTTTATCGCAGCTCTGGTTACTGTAGTTCTCTGCTCATTCAGTATATTCCAGGGCTTAGTAAACTGAAAGATTGAGGAAAGACTGAAACCTAGTGCTTTAAGTCTGTACCTGTGATTCCAAAACAGAATTAAGGAAAAGATGAGTGAAATTCTAGCTCCATTTAAAATAGTGTCCCCAAATTTTCCCTTCTTTTTACTTAAGTGATTTTTACTTTGAACTGTCTTCAAGAATTTTTTTAACTGGTTTTAGAAAAAAAAATTAATGATTCCTCAAAAATATTCAGGATTAAAAATTTAGGTCCAGGTGCAAAGAAGCATGGTTGTCTTCACATGTCCACCACTTGTTCTGGAAAATGTAAGGTTCAAAAAAAAACCAAAAAGCCCCCCAAATCTGGAGACATATGAGCAGAGAACTCGCCATATCTAAAGAGACATGTTTTAAAATATAATCTATGGCATTTGAAGTATCTTATAATTCTTCCTTTAATTCTTTTAATCCTGCAACTGCATTATTAGAGTTTTTTGTGCTCTTTGTGCTGTCAATCCTAATCTCTCTACCGCCTCTTTAAGGACAATGGACATTTATGTCAGGCAGTGCAAGTGGCAAGCCATAAGACTGATAAAAGCTAGTTAGTTTGTTTTCTCCATTTTGAATCTCATTTATTCATGCTTTTTTATGGGTAAAAGGGTGATTTAAATACGTATATTTTTCAGTTGCTATCAAAGTAGCTTCCTGTGCATATTTGTAACGCCCTTAGCTTCTTAGTTAAAGAGATTAACTTCCACAAGGAGAGTATTTTTATGGTATATTTTATTCTCAGTCCATGGCGCTTTGCTTCAGTGAGGAATACAGAATGAAATGTAGTACTATGGCTGTTTGTAACTGCATATATATTCCTTTTTGAAGGTGGCGTGTCTGGCTTGTTGTCAGGACCTAAAGGGTTACCTGCTTGCAGGTGTATAGAGATTGCGACCATGGTTTCATAGGATTCTGTAATATAAAAGGACACGGAGGCTTTATTCTCTAAATTTCTCTACTTTATTACAGATTACTACAAATACCACAAAAATCACCACTAGCAAGTATACCTATGATTAATAAAGTGAATATATATATCAAGCTATTACAAATTATTATCAGCAATCAATAGTATAGCAGTGATCAATAGTATAGCAACAATCAATAATAGCAGCACCCAATAATGGCAGCAATGAGGTATATATATAATATTGCAGGTTACTGCAGATTTATCACTAGTGAAGCAAAGTTATCAATAATATAACAGCAGATATACTTATGATAGATTACTTATATGCATATATATGGTACCAAGTGCATTAAACAGATTCCAGAAGGGGGCCAAACCATCCCAAAGGTGGGAGGACAAACCGAACCGACCCCAGAAGTGGGCCCAGAGGAGGACCAATATGATAACAGACAGAGTCTCACTTCAGAGATGATACGTGTCACAGAGTCTGGAGTCAGCCAGGTGTCTGCAGCCTACAAGATCTCATAGAAAGTTTGTGCAGACCTGTTTAGGAAAGGGAAAAGTACATGGAGCATGGGAAGTTCTCAGAGAGAAGCTCCATTTTGGGTAAGAATTAAGTCCTTTTTATCATAGAGACATAAGAGGGCATAGGACACCACCACCTTGAACAGCCAGTAGATGCTGTTAATTTCTATTTGTCACCTGGAACAGCCAATAGATGATGATGTTTTCTGTTCTCTCAGACCAATTTTTATTTTTCCAGACTGTTTTCCTGTTCTTGCAGTTAGAATAGCCAATGGCAGTTACTGATTTTTACTTTCTCAGGACCCTTTTTCCAGACTATTTTTCACCTTTTCAGTTGATAAGCTGCTGTTACAGTTCCTTGGTTTTGTGCTTATCAATGGTACCTCAGGATTTATCCGGTTTGTAGGTACCCGGCTACATTTCAAAGATGCCAGCTGCGCTTCTTAAGGATGCTTCTGGTTCACAGGCCTAGTTGCCAGGCTAACAGTTCCCAGGCTGGCAGACATTTTCTCTGTCAGTATTTCAGCGGACATCTTCTTCTGTTCAGTAATTTTCCCCTTCTAACCAGGTTGCCTTTATGTCTGCTCACATCACTTTTACGCTGTGTAGTGGGATGTGATTTGAATGTGATCTAGCAGAGATGCTACTTAGTTTGTTAGATTTTATTGTGCACGTGGCACTGACCTTGCAAAACTGATAGAGTCATGAATAAAAATACAAAAAAAACCCCCAGGTTACATGCTTCCACAAGGTAATTACAGTTACATAGATAAAACATAATTAAAAGAATATAGATATGTAATAAAATACTAGACCTATTCCATTTCAAAGACTTATGTAAAATGTAAATTTAAGGAAACTATAGGAGAGACATAAATCACAGTCCCAGATAACCATTAATTCCCAATCTAGTTATCTAATTACCTTATCTTAAATTTAACATATGGTGATCCTTAAAAAGGTCTCCTAATTCTTCCTGTTATGCTCTAATTCTCCACTCTAAATGGTGGAGACTATAATCCATTCTCTCCTGCTACTGATTTCTCATGTCTTCTGCCCACCCCATTCCTTTTTTTTTTTCTTTCTTATCCTCAGATCTTTATGTGTGTCCTGGTTTTGGCTGGGATAGGGTTAATTTTCTTCCTAGTAGCTGGTATAGTGCTGTGTTTTGGATTTAGGATGAGAATAATAGTGATAACACACTGATGGTTTAGTTGTTGCTAAGTGGTGTTTACACTGGTCAAGGACTTTTCAGCTTCCCATGCTCTGCCAGGTGCATAAGAAACTGGGAGGGGGCACAGCCAGGATAGTTGATCCAAACTGGCCAAAGGGCTATTCCATACCATATGATGTCATGCTCAGTATATAAACTGGGGGGAGTTGGCCGGGGGGTAGCAATCGCTGCTCGGGGACTGGCCTGGCATCGGTTGGTGGGTGGTGAGCAGTTGCATCACTTGGTTTTTTTTCCCTGGGTTTTGTTCTTCTCTCTCTCTTATTGTTTTCCTTTTCATTACAATTTTTTATTATTATTATTATTTATATTTTTCTTTTTCCCAATTATTAAACTGTTCTTATCTCAACCCACAAGTTTTCTTAGTTTTGCTCTTCCAATTCTCTCCCCCCCATCCCACCGGGAGGGGGGAGGGGGAGCGAGCGGCTGTGTGGTGCTTAGTTGCCGACCGAAGCTAAACCATGACAATGTGTATATCTGCATAGCTGCATTAAGGTCAGAGAACACAAATAATCCTTTTAAAGCCTGAATTATTGTTTTCTCTCAACCAGAATGCTTCTAACGCACTGCGTTTTTACTATTTTTTGTTTTACTCTGTGTTTAGGAAAAGGAAAATATGCAAGATGGATGCAGTTGGTCAATGGCTACTTGTGGGATGCTATTCTCATTATTGGGGGTGGTATGTAAACAGAACCAGCTGCTATTTAAATGTATAATTTACAACAGCATATATTATTTGCATGTAAAGAAGCACATACTCCATTTTGCATTTGCAACAGAAAAATCTCATTCCACACCCATTTTTTCCTTCTGTACTTTTCAGAAGAATGTGGTGGTAGACTAAACCATGTAACTGAGGAACAAATGAGTTTTTTGGGTGCAGCATTTACAGTGAACTGAAAAAATGAGAATCTGACTGTAACTTGCAAAACACCTAATCCCAGTCGAAAGGGTATGTGTATGCGCCTGGTGAATCAAGCTTATGCTAGTATGCCTCCTGGCTTCCAAAGTCATTTCATCATCTGGTACATGAGATAAAATACAGATGTTTCACACTACAAACACAAAGCTCAATCTCCTTTTTTTCTTTCTTGGCTTGCCCTGTCTTTTTAAAAGCCTGGATACCAGACAAGAGCTGTTTCATTATTTCAGACCTTGATATGACTTATTAATGAATATTTATTGAACTGTTTCCACAGCAGAGTACACACACATACAAATGAACATTATTTTAGAAAGTTATTTTTATATAGAATGTTTTGGTTATTGGTGTGTGTGCTCATGAAAATTCATAAGACTCATCTATCATTTATGTTTGTGCAAGAAATAGAAGTGAAAACTTAAACATGGGGAAAAAAGTGCATTCCACACTCAAAAAATGTTTTAATCCTCACCTAGATGCATCAGTCTCTCAAATTGTAATGAAATTCAGACTCTATCTTGAGAAACTCTATGGAGACTCTGATTTGCTGCCCTTTATGTTAGCCTAGGAACAAAACAAAACCAACTGTTTTTGTTTCCCAAAACTCACTTTTTCCAGCATGGTAGGTCAACACAGTCACTAAAACCATAATGAAACCCTCTGAATCCATGTGCATGGAAGATCCAAAGAGAAATTACTTCATTATTTGTAAATACAGTTCAGGGTCTAATACCTCAACTTTCTGTATGTAGTGTTTCTAAAGAAAAAGGGTAAATAGAAGTCTAACGTGGTAAAAGCTGATCTAAACTACTGGATTCGGAAATTTGGGCTATCTTCCTAGCTCTGTTGTCTTCCTGTCTGGAGCAGGGAATGTGCTGAGGATGAGCTTGGTGTGATCTCATCTTCATTTTCATGACAAGGGTGAGGCTGTTTATTTCATACTCAGTCCCCCACACAGCCCAATCCTCCAAAGTGGAAGGACTGCTAATTCTTTAATTAGAATAGCTCATCAGGCCACTGAAGCTTGGAGGCAGTTCTTCCATGGTACTGCACCAATGTAAATGTGTTGAGGACACTGAGCACACAGTGCAAAGAGCATATATTGATAAACAGGAACATAGGATGAGCCAAAAGCTCACAGCCACAGTCTTGTGGTGAACAAAACATGGAAACATTTTAATATCCCTTGAAGAATCAACAAGCTTCATGGAACATGCCCATGCTGCATGAAACAGGCTTACATTTGAAACTGAATTTGACAACAGATGAGATGGAAGAATCCTATATTTTATTAAGAAATCATCCTGGAGACAATCAAAATTGCTATCAACAAGCTAAAGAATCAAAAAGCACTCAACTGGGAAAAATTATTTGGAGATCTGTCCAGATGAAGTAGTGAAAAACTTGGAAAGATGCCATGACTTTATATCCATGTATGAAAGAAAAAGTATTTTCTCTGTCCCCATAACCCTTTTAAATAAAAAAATGGAAAAGAGGAGGCCTTACAGAAGTGCTTAAGAAGATCTGAAGAGGGATCATTGCTCCAGGCCCAGGGAGCTTTTTCTGTACAGTTATGCCAGCCAGAATTGCCACTGACAGTAGGTTTCAAGGAGTACAGGCAGTTTTTCATCTCATCCATTCTTACACTGTTACTGTGAAACATAGTTGAACAAAGAAATGAATGACAGTAGCTACCTGACCTAAATTTTATTGGTTTTCAGAAAGCTTTTGACAATTAATAAAGTCACTTGTAACAGATACTGAAACTCTGTTTAACTTTTTTTTATTATTATCCAGGTATTTCAAATCATTATCAGGGTGTGAAATATGCTGCAATCTCTAACTAGGGACCAACATATTGGTGTGATGTACTGCTATAGTTAAACAAATGTGTTTCTGTCTAGCCTGAATGTTTAATTTCTGTTAAGAATCTTCAGCATGGAACCAGAAGTTCAAAAAAGATGATGCAGTTGGGAATCTGGACTCAGCTGAGATCTGTCTCTTGAATGCATCAATAAATGAAATGAGTGAGAGACTAATACTCAACCCAGAAAATACTCACCAATTAGATTTTATAGCCAATTAACAAATGAAAACAAATATTATGAGAGCCAGATGATCCTACAGTATCTGAGAAAGAAAGTGTTGCTAAATGTAGTTATACAGGAAGCAGCTTCAGTAAAGCCAGTGGCCACATCATTAACATTTTAACTTGATGGGTACTGCTATTTGGAAGCCTACCCTGGTGAGAAAGGGCCCAAAATATAACCAGGATCAACATGACTTTCTCAGCAGTTAGCAAAACAACAGAAATCAGAACATCTTTCAGTGAGATACCCTATGCTCCCTGATCAGAGTAGTGTCACCAGCTACAGTGAGGATCATGTGACTTTGGAGCACGCATTACTGCTCAAGCCAGTACAGCTCAGAGAGAGATATGTATCTTATGGTTTGAAATGCCCCCATGTAAGCTGTATTTTAACTACCTGAAGGAAAGGAAAATAGAAGAAAAGACAGAAAGAGGTTCCACAGCATAGTAACACTGAAGTGCACTGACCTGCATTGGTTGCCTGCTTAAGAGAAAAAAAAATGACAATAAATCACCTCATCTGGCAGTGTTAGAAATAGATTGGATTGGGAGACTGGGGAGACAAAAGTATAGATGTGTTCTTTCTATGACACTATTCAGTGTCTCAAATTGAAAAAATACTTACTCATCTGGATGAAGCACAATGAAATGCTCAGAGGAGACTGCCTTTCTATTAATATCTCTCCTTTTAAGGGCTCTCTGATCCTTTTCTGAAGTGAAGAAATGTTTTTCTTTTTGATATAACATTTCTCTGTAGATAGGCAATAATTAGAAATGGTCAACATTTTTTCTGAAAATATTTGTTAGTATATTTCATTTTTTTAATGCAAGGTCATATAGATATAAGGATAGTCATTCTTTGATGTGTTTGAGTCAAATAAACACATAGGAAATAGAAGAAAATTTGTATTTTATAGAAAAATAAAGCTGGAAGGGACCATAAGTAATCTAGTGTATCACTCAACTCAATAAACATTCCTGTCAGATGTTTTTAATGTGTTCTTAAAGACCTCTAATTTGAAAACCTCCTCAGTCTATATTATTGTTCCATTATTCCATTAGAAGGTCCTCTTTTTTTTTCCAATGCCAAATCTAAATCTCCTTTTCTGCATTTTAAGCCTATTATTTCTTTCCCTGTTTACCACATGTACAGAGACCTAATCTGTTTCATTCTTCTTTGTGATTGTGTTCCTCTTAGTTTACTCTTTTAGTCTAAAAACTCTCATTTCTCTCAATCTTTCCCTGTAAATATTTTTTTTCTAGATTTCTGGGTCTTTTCTAGACCTCACTTTTTCCTCTCTCCAATTGGGCCACTTCTTTCTTTAAACACTGTGCCCAAAACTGGATGTATTATTATTCCAGCTGATGCATTTACAATCCTGAAGAGAGATTTTTTAAAAAATAATTTGGTTCTAGTTAGACAAAAGGGCAGTTTCACACTAACTACATGATCTTTATATACTCTTTCTAAACTTTTTAGTAGTCTTTAGAGAAATAAAAAAGGTCAGGGGATCTGTTGCAACTTACCACTCCAGTAGTTCCCTTTGGATGGAAATTTCTTGGATTCAGACACTGCCCATGAAATAACTGGAAACCGTTTTTGCATCTGGTGCAGTTCTCATTACTGTATCCAACACATGTTGCACAGCTCCTATGGAAAGCTTCACATTATGTAGAGATGTCATCATTGAAGAAGTGAGCTCCACACTCACTCACACATGTGCCACCTGGTGAGTAGAGGGGAAGGATCACCTCCCTTGACCTGCTGGAAATACTTTGCCTAATGCAGCCCTGTCAGCCACCCTTGCTGCAAGGGCACATTGCTCGCTCGTGTTCAACTTGGTGTCCACCAGGACCCCCAGGTCCTTTTCTGCAAAGCTGCTTTCCAGCCAGGCAGCCCCCATCATATATTAGTGCATGGGGTTGTTCCTCCCCAGGTGCAGGACTTGGCACTTCCCCTTGTTGAACTACATGAGGTTCCTGTCAGCCCATTTCTCCAGCCTGTCCAGGTCCCTCTGGATGGCAGCACCATCCTCTGGCATATCAGCCACTCCTCCCAGTTTTGGGTCATCAGCAAACTTGTTGAGGGTACACTCTGCCCCATCATCCAGATCATTAATGAAGATGTTGAACAGGACTGGACCCAGTCTTGACCCCTGGGGTGCACTGCTGGTTACCGGCCTCCAACTAGACATTGCACCGCTGGTCACCACTCTCTGGGCCTTGCCATTCATCAAGTTTTCAAATCACTTCATCCATATCCTAAATCCTGGTACATACAAATCTTACAAAAGTTCAAATCTGGATCAAAATTTTATGGTTGACTCCCAATTTTTATACTGGTGCAATATAACATCTAAGTGCAGAAATCCCTAAGATTTTTAGATATACACACATTTTGAGGACCATATGAATCTCTAGTTTCTGGTGCATATAAAGCTAAACTCAGGTAAATCTGATTTGATTTAAGAGTTTGCATACTGCAAAGACCCTAGAAGTTTTTTGTGCTTCCTCTCATTTCAATTAAAAAAAAATAAATTAATAGACCACCAAGT
Organism: Ciconia boyciana; assembly: GCF_034638445.1. Taxonomy (NCBI): domain Eukaryota; kingdom Metazoa; phylum Chordata; class Aves; order Ciconiiformes; family Ciconiidae; genus Ciconia; species Ciconia boyciana. The sequence continues at coordinate 10,698,859 of NC_132937.1, read as the reverse complement.
CACCTCAGACTGTCACTGTCACCCAACACTAAGGGGACAGACAGGTTCTTTTAGGGATCCTTGGCAGAATGATGACGGCACTAAGTTGTAGTTACAATTAAAGCATTATTTTTTTAAACAGAACTTTATGATTAGCAAACATATAATTTATGATCAGGGTAGCACAGGATTTCTACAAGCAGACTCAGTGTAATACAATTTTATAAGCAGCATAGCACAGAATTTTATAGCACAGCTTAGCTTATGGTTTCTAATCACCCAGACCCTCTGCAGATTGGGTCAAATCTTAATACTTGGCTTGCCGTATCAATATAACAATCATAATCTAGACTCAAAAACACATAAAAGAATATGAGTCACTCAGTCCTCGGAGGAAGCAGATGACAGTGGAGGCATCCCTGGCCACCGGGGGCTCACGGGTTTCACTGTTCAGCAGCAGTTCCGATCCAAGTTCCCACTTAGGACTTGTAATTGCTTGATTTTATAGACAGTGCTCTGTGTGCTCTTACGCTTCCCTGTTCTGTGACAGGGTCATCTCCACCTGGTTGGCTGGGTGACTGGGACCTTCAAGGCCGGTAAGGAGGGGAGTAGTCGGCCTGGTGCCAAGGAACCTTGAGGCCGATAGGGAGGGGAAGAAGAAATCTGTTTGGTTTGTCTACTTGGTTCACAGGATCTTCAGGGCCTGATGATGAGGGGAAAGGGGACTGATATGTGACCAGCTTGGTCACAGAGAATGGCCGTTTGCCCTATAAAATGGTGTTAGTTATGCTAACCATATTACCAGGGGTCAAGAGCAGGGGATACTGGTCACAGTCACCACAGGGCTTTCCATGACTACTGGCACATGCAGTAGGCAGTGCACAAAAATTACCATAACCTCAGGATTTCTTGTGATTCAGATTTGGCACTATGTCTGAACCAGACCTGCCTGCTTTATAGCTTCATAGCTTCATAGCAAAGCTAAGAGATTCTTAGTCTTGTGTGAATTTTATGTGCAATTTATTGGTTTTAACTGAGCTTTCCTCAGTGTTCAAGGCTCATTACCTTATGTTGACCTGAAAGTCAAAGTCAAACTAGACTTGCAAAATAATAAGGAAAGGTTTCCATATCTTTCTGCTAGTTAAAACAACCTCCTTTCACATAGTCTGAATCAAATAGAATATTTTTCTGTATGTGCCCAAAAGAGTGGAAAAGCATTAAAAACAAAACTATAAAAAAAGCTATGGTAATTAGTAATCAAATATTTGGAGCCTTTGAACCAAATAATGCCTTATGTTAGTGCAAAGTACCTGATTCTACAAAGTTGTAAATGCCCTCAGCCTCTACTGACTACAACAGAAATTATTTTAGGATTTCAGAAGTTGAGTCCAAACTCTCCAAGGAAAAAGTTTCAAATACTTTTATGTATATGTCATACCTGGTACTTTACCTATGTGAGAGATAAAAACCTTCCTTACATGAGTTACACTTCTCCTTGTCACAGCTATCGCAGATGCTAGGACACTCTGTACACTGCAGGGAACTTTCATCTCTGTAGGTATTTTCTGGGCAGTATTAATAGCAATGCTGTTTATATCTATAAGATGAAGTAGAATATCATTGGTAAGTTTGTTCTGAGGTCATGGAATTTATTTTCTGTATGTTTCTAGGTATTGTAATGGTAAGGCTCTATTCTCATCCTAATGAACAGAAATTATTCCTCTAATGAAAGATTCAAAGTGTACTTGTGGATATGTTAGCTATTCAACTGCCAAACATTAACAAGTCACGTTTGCTAATATCAGGGTTCTTATGTATAACTAATTTGATTTTCTTTTTTAAACATAGGCACAAAAATGCATGCTTAATTAGAAACTGCTATATTGTGGTTGTAAAGACCTGATCACTTGGAAAGAGATAGATATATATATAGATATAAATATATATAAAAACCACAATGCCATTGTTTATAGCTAGCATTTTTTATCTACTTGTTCTTTTGTCTTGGTAATTGTTACAATGGTCTCTTAATTGTCTCTTTGAAAAAACAAAAGTTCTTCCTTTCCCAATGTTTAATTTAAACTTTCCATTAATCTGTAATTTTTGTTTCTGTGGTGGGTTAGCCATGGCTAACAGCCGCTCACTCCCCCCCCCTCCGCAGCAGGATGGGGGGAGAAAATAGGAAGAACAGGAACAAGAAAGCTCATGGGTCAAGATAAAGACAGGGAGATCACTTACCAATTACTGTTGTGGGCAAACCAGACTCAACTTGGGGAAAATTAACTTAATTTATTGCCAATTAAAATAAAAATTTAATTACTTATCCAGAGAGTGGGAAGCAAAAAGATATTGTACATTAAATGTACATTAAAACACCTTTCCTCCCCCCTTTCCCAGGAACAACTTCACTCCAGATTCCTGCCCTCCCTCCCTTGTTATTGCCACAAGTTGCATTCAGTCCCTTCAGTGAGGCAATGAGTGGCCCAAAAGGGGCAGTTACAGTCAGTACATAGCAGTTTCTCTCTGCCACTCCTTCCTTCTCACACCTTTCCTCTGCTCCGGCGTGGGTTCTTCATGGGCTGCAGTCTGTCAGGAAAATCTGCTCTAGCGTGGATTCTTCCATGGGCTGCAGTCCTATCAAGAAAATCTGCTCTGGCATGGTTTCTCAATGGGCCACAGTTCCTTTGGCAAATATCAATCTGTTCCAGAGTGGTCCTGGAACAGTGGTCAATCTGGTCCTCCATAGGCTGCAGGGAATATCTGCTCTGCTATGGAGCATCTTCTCCTCCTCTGACCTTGGTGTTTCCTCTGTTGTTTCTCTCTCTTTTTGTTCCCACCTTCTTGCTCTGTCAAGTGTTTTCTACCCTTTCTTAAATATGCTTTCACAGAGCTGCCACAAATTTTGCTGCTTGGCTCAGCTTTGGCCTGCGGTGGCCTGCGGCCTCCTTTTCCAAAGTTACGGTTCTCAGATAGGCAACAGTTTAAAGGAATTGGACAACCTACACAACATGAATTTATGTAGCAAAGCATACATTTTTGCTTTAGAAAAATGTACCAGCATGAAGAGCTATACTTACATGTAGTAGTTCTGAATGCATGTCATGCGGATTCTTGGGTCATCTGGAATTAAAAATGCAAAATCAGGTAAATAACATTCAGAGTTAAAATCAAAATACTAAAAAGCAGTACTGTTACACTATTTTTATGTTAAAATTTTTTACATTAAAATCACTAGAGCCATAGCCAGAACATTATTATCTCTGAATCTCTGTTGGTTTTTTTTTTGAGATAGGTTCTTTCACAAACAGGTCCTGACCTGTATTTTTCAAATTACTTTTGATTTTTGAGTTCTCAATGTAAGGTGCCTTGAAAGTGCTGAGTGCTTAGGAAGTTGAGTTCCTACCCTCTGAAAGCTGAATCTTCCCAGGAGTTCAGATTAGGCAAAATGGAGTCTTAGAATGAGAATCTCAAGTATCTAAATTTGTGGTTTCAGCCTATTTCTTTATTTGTGACAGAGATGATAAATTATAAGCATTTGGCACCTCTAAAAGCCAGCTTTTCAAAAATATGCAAGTAATCATTTAATCTTGAAAATATTGACATAAGATAAACACATTTTAACTTATGGGGAGGCAAGGCTTTTGGGTAAACTTTCTCATCGGAAAATTAATTTTTACATTCAGAAATTTTATTGAATAAACAGAAAATGTGTTAAAACTTCTTAAAACTGTTATAATGATGGATTTGGCTTTATGCTCACATGAAGGGGGGAATATTTTCTGTAACCTTACATTATCTTCTGTTAACTTTCCATTTCTTTTATCTTACTCAAGTATCCCAAAGGGAGCAGAATGGAAGGAAACAGAGCAACCTGGGCAAATGTATTTATAAAATGTTCTACTATGAAATAACTATAAAATATTTTTTATATTAATAGTACTCATAAGACAATTTTCACTGAGTCTATTTGAACTGTCTACAATAAATTGTACTTTTAAAAAGGAAACTTATTAAGCAATGTGCACTTGGTTTTGCAAGTAGTTCTAGCAATTTATTTATGAGGTGTCAAGTTTTTCCCAGAAATGGTGTAATCTGTGAAAAATATTCTTTTTACTGTTTAGAGCACAAACAGAAACAGCAATCACCTAATCTAGTGTTCTTTGGATTAGATTTTCTTCTGTTGAGAGAGGAGATGATACTCTTAAAATTTGTAAATACTTTCTATTAAGTCCTTCTTTATTCCTAGACAGAAAGCATTTGGTTTGCTTATTTTCAAATTATTTCTGAAGTACTGATAATTTTTTTTTTTTTAATAAGGACACTTCCTCAGATATTTGTTTTCCAAATGTGGGGGGGTCGTTCCAGTGTTTATATAGCATTGTCAGGAGCCAGGCTTATGATAACTCAGGTGATATGAAAAATTAGTGTATGCAGGAGGAGTGCATCTACCTTTCCTGAAAAAATGAATGTAAAGTTCTGCCTACACTCAAATGTAAGTACTGAAAATCAATAAAAAAACCTGTTCTAAATCTTGCTGTGCATTCTTTTTGAACAGATTGCATAGTCTCACTCCAGAAGCCTGTTCTAGTATCTGCAAATCTAAAACCAATCCCACAAGATTAAGCTCTTGAGAAAGATTTACTCTGAGATAAAAAAGGATGCTTATCAGAATTTCCTCTGGTATTTTGAAAGCCAAGGTTTATTCATCATCAAGGATGGCTTGAAGAAATTAAGAAATTTTTTTGTGTTTCTTGGGTTGCTATGAGAACTAGAATACATTTCTAGTTCCAATGGGAAGATTTGAGTGGGCGTAACTGAGGTGTATGAATTAGTAGCTCAAGTCACAGAGATAAGCATACAGACAGTGGAGAGCAAATAAAGTGAAAGTAGTAAGGACTGGGAGAAAGAAAAAGCTTTTTGAACACACAACACAAAATGATATCAGAGAAGCACTTATTTAATAACATAGCACTGACAGATTTCCTACTCATGTAAAGGCAATAGTATAAAGCACTGAGCCACCAGAATCTGCAATAAGAAGAATTTCCAGATATTGTATTTTTTCATGGTTGTGTATTATCTAATAAAATGCATAGAAGAAAGAAACTGAGTCTCTGAGAAACTTGGTTATTTTTTGATTGAAATATGTATCAAACTATATTTTAAAATCTCATAAAGTCATTTGAGATCATGGGGTTCTGTGTTATACCATCTGAATACCATCTGTGCAATTTTCCTTTGAGCACAAGAACTCTCGATTCCCATGTGCAAGAAATCAGCCAAGGAAGGCAGGAGACCAGCATGGCTGAGTAAGGACCTCCTGGTCAAACTGAAACACAAGAGGGAAATGCATAGGCAGTGGAAGCAAGGACATGCATCCTGGGAAGACTATAGGGATACTGCCTAGGAGTGTAGGGATGGGATCAGGAAAGCTAAGGCACAGTTGGAGCTGAATTTTGCAAGGACGTTCAAGGTCAGGTTGGAATGGGGCTTTGAACAACCTGGTCTAGTGGAAGATGTCCCTGCCCACGGGGGGAGGGTGGGGGTGGGGTGGGGGGGGTAGGGTGTTGGAACTAGATGATCTTTAAAAGTCCCTTGAACCCAAATCATTCTATGATTCTATGATAATATCTGTCGGGAAGAGTCTGTACATGATATCTTGCACAAGCTTTAGCACTGGCTTGCAGAGTCAGATGAAGAGTCAATCGATGATTATGGTTGTATTGGGTTTACATGGCAAGGTTTTGGCAGCAGGGGGGGCTGCAGGGGTGGCCTATGTGAGAAGAGACCGTGGCTGCCCCCCCCCATGCTGGACAGACCCATTTCCAGCCAGCTCAAAAACATATCCGCCACTGGCCAAAGCTGAACCCATCAGCGACACTGCTGGCGCCTCTGTGATAACATATTTACAAAAGGGTAAAAAAAGCTGCACAGCAGCTGTGAGAGAGGAGTGAGAATATGTGAGAGAAACAACTATGCAGACACCAAGGTCAGTGAAGAAGGAGGGGAAGGAAGTGCTCCAGGTGCCAGAGCAGAGCCCTGCACCCTGTGCAGAAGACCATGGTGAAGCAGGTTGTCCCCTGCAGCCCATGAAGTGGACCACACCAGTGCAGATATCCACACTGCAACCTGTGGAGGATCATACACTGGAGCAGGTGGATATGCCCTAAAGGAAGCTGCAGCCCATGGAGAGCCCACACTGGAGTAAGCTCCTGGCAGGAACTGTGACCTGTGGAGAGAGCCCATGCAGGAGCAGGTTTTCTAGCAGGAACTGCGGCCCATGTGGGACCCACGCTGGAGCAGTCTGTTCCTAAAGGACTGCATCCTGTGGAAAGGACACACGCTGGAGCAGTTCATGAAGAACTGTAGCCCGTGGGAAGGACACACACTGGAGAAGTTCGTGGAGAACAGTCTCCCATGGGAGAGACCCCACGCTGGAGCAGGGGAAGAGTTTGAGGAGTCCTCCCCCTGAGGAGGAAGGAGCAGCAGAAACAATGTGTGATGAACTAACCGCAACCCCCATTCCCCGTTCTCCTGCGCCGCTCAGGGGGAGGAGGTAGAGAAATCGGGAGTGAAGTTAAGCCCGGGAAGAAGGGAGGAGTAGGGGAAAGGTGTTTTAAGATTTAGTTTTTATTTTTCATTACCCTACTCTGATTTGATTGGTAATAAATTAAATTAATTTCCCCAAGTCGAGTCTGTTTTGGCTGTGACAGTAATTGGTGAATGATCTCTCCCTGTCCTTATCTTGACCCACGAACCTTTTGTTATATTTTCTCTCCCCTGTCCAGTTGAGGAGGGGAGTGATAGAGCGGCTTTGGTGGGCACCTGGCATCCAGCCAAGGTCAACCCACCACAGTCATAAATCTCCCAGCAGTGTGAAAGGTTTGAGGTCTGTGAGGCTAGTATTACCTTAAATGGCATTTCCAGGTCCCATGCACCCAAAGGAAGTATGAGGCTGGTATTGCCGTATATGCTATTTCCGAGCCCCTAAGGACAGAACCAGTACAGAGGGGGATCAGGGGTGAGATGCGATGATTGGTTAACAAGTCCAAATAGTGCTTCCACAACTCGAGAATAAAAAAGAAGCCCATTGGCTGGTCTGAGTCACTCATCCAGAGAAGAAGCCATGCCCTGCTTTCTGTCAGCCTGCCTGATAACTATGTCTTTGCATACCCAGATATTAAGCTTAGTCCACTATTGGTGCATTACTGGATTTGCTCACATTTCGACCCAGATAATTGTACTACTGATCTGTTTGTTACTGTACCATTATTTAGGGATAAATTGCTTATCCCTAAAGCTGTTGGTCTGGTGTCTGTTACCGTATGCTGAACCTATAACTCTGTGGAGCTGCCTTAAGCCCTTACAAGGACCCAAAGCTTTTGTACATTTTAGCTCATCTTGTGTAAAACTGTGTAAATGGAGCAGTCAGTGGACAATATTAATTCACATCAGCTGAATTACTGGTGCTTAATAACACTGCTTCTTCTGCTTATATGTCATCTGTTGCTGACCTCTTTAACTTTTACGCTTTTAGGGTTATAGTGTGGTGATATATCTATACTATATCTATACTGATAGATCAGGTCTATCAGTAAAGATAGAGACAGTCAGAGACAATCAAGGGCAGGTATAGTCTTTGTGGTTTAAATACAAATGATACTTTTTGTTCTGTTTCACTTCTTTAATTCTGAGCCTGCTCATATTTTAAGCAGATAAACAAGCTTAAGAACTCACAGATATAATTCTACCTTCATACGCTGTCACATCCTGGAATATATAATAAGAAAATTACCTTAGACCACACTAATTCCAAAAGGGCCTATGGCTTTGTGTCAAAACAATAGCTATCCACAGCAGGCTTCACCTCCCTACAGGCTCTTGAAAGCATCTGACTGTGCTTGCTACTGCACTACCCCACTTGGTATGCTCAAGTACATGGCATCCCATGACATCTAAGAGGTAGACTCTTGCATAGGTACTGAATTTAGAAGTGAGAGCCAAAGACAAGCCAAGTTTTAAGGGTGGCTTCAAGTATGTAGGTTTAATTCTAAGTTCTTACAAGCTGTTTTCAAAGATATTTCTATTGCTGTGCAAGCAAATACAAACACAAAATTGGAAAGAAAAAATTCTCTCAGAAAGTGTGCTGAATAAATTTCAAGTCCACACTTCCAAGATTATGTTTTTGACTTTGGTACCTCAAGTCTGATAACCCACCTTGGGGCACTCTGAGCCTACTTTCTAGAGCAGTAATGCTCCCTTTGATGCAGATAGATCCATAGGAACTGCAAGTCTTCATCACCTCTGACCACCAGGCCATGCTTAAATTTTAATGCCTAGTCTTCTGATGGACAACAGAAGACACCATGAAGTCTGTGAAATTAAATCCAGTTTTCTCAACAGAGGTAGATTTTGAAAGAGAAAGTTCTGCTGAAGTAATGTTTTTAAGGAGGAAGATTTTCTTTGTGCTGTTACAGCAGCTACATTTGTTGTGAAACAATATTAGGCCCTGAGGCCTTGAGGCCTGCTCAGCCTACCTTCTTAGCCTAACTAACTGACTGTACCAACCTGTCCCAAGTATGATAAACATGATGAGTCTGTTGAGCCTACAAGATGTGTTATCTGGAACTAACTTCAAGGTCTGATCCATATAAGGTTGTGATCTTTGCATCAGTAGACAATTTGTTTCTTATGTTTTTGTTCGATAAGTAGTTTTGAAATTCTTAGTAGACTAATGAATATGTATGATTCACATGCATGAAATCCTATGTATCACATGCCGAGTAAAATATGATTGGTGGGATAATATGATAGGTATAAGAGTTATTGGGTAAAACTTGTAATCATGTGTTGTGCACACAGGGTAAAAAGATATAAATGACTGGTTTTGTATTGTCTGGGGTCCCTCCTTGGAAGCACCTTTTTCTGCAGCAAAATAATAAAAAACACAAAGAAGGATCTGACTCTCTCGCTCTTTCTTGCCTCAGCCTGCACACGAACTATTACATGGCATAATTGCATAATCCGTAACAACCTCTTTTTGCCTCACTGAAGGCACTGTTACCCACAGCAGTAACAAGGGGAGAAGAGAGGTGTCTAGAGTGAAGTTGAGCTCGGTAAAGCAGGAGGAAAGATGTTTTTCCCTAAGTGATTACATGTTTTTCTTTGTTTCCCAATACCTGAATCAGTAATTAAATGTTTAGGTTATGTTAATTGGCAATAAATTAACTTAAGTTCCCCAAGTTGAGTCTGTTTTGCCCATGACAGTAACTAGTGAGTGATTTCCTTGTCTTTATTTTGACCCATGATTTTTCTCACTCCTTTTCTTGCTATTTTATCTCCCCATCTTGCTGGGGGCGGGGGGGTGAGTGAGTGGCTTGTGGGTACTTGGATGCTAGCTGGGGCCAAACCACCACATCAAGCTCAAGCTGAGAAATTCATAGGAATCAACAGAAGGATAGTTCTTCCTCTCAGGAGGGAGTGTGAACATCAGGCTGTTATCCCAATTTGTGTGCCTTTCTGCCAGTGTCCTCCAATGGAGCCACATGTTCCTGATCCAATTTCTATCCACCTATTTGCAGATTCACTTCCGCTAACCTCACCCGACTTGCGAAAGTATGACATGGTGCGATATGAGTACTTCTCAAGGCTTCCCAGATATTACCTCATCTCCTTGTAGGAAAACACCATCCATCCCACTGCATTTTGACCCATCCAGTGTTCTGCAGAGAGCAGCACAATGTGACTCTTGAAACCTTTGCATCAGGATTATTTTCAAAGACTAGCACTGAGAATAAAGTGCTCCTCAATGAGGGTGTAGAGCAATGAATGTTCAAAACAAGCCATTGCACGTTTCTCATTTAAAGATAGCTTACAAAAAGGATAAACACTGAGAAACTCCAAGGAGAGGTATCCCAGAGAATAAAAACCTACAGAATAGACATTTAGGGCTAAATGTGTCTCTTAGTTATAGCAAGGTAAAACCTGAGCAACTCACAGAGGTCATCCAGTACCTAATTGTTTAGTTTGGTCTGGGTTACAAGGGAACAAACATACAAATATAAGGCAGAAAGTGAGACTGAATAATGTGCAAATGCTCTAAAAGATCCATTATACAGAGTGAAATACGGGAAAAGTACAGACTATATGGTAGTAAGAGATATCTGGAGAAGATTTTAAAAACCCATGAGATAGCTAAAGGGCAGCACTGTGAACAAAGGCTCAAGCTCACAGGTGCAGATTGGGGATCTGGCTGTTGTACTCATGGCTAAATGTTATTGGAAGAGGTTTTTTGTGGATATTCAAAGAGTTAACAGTGAAGTGCAGCTTTAAAGCAGATTTTTAAACTACTCTGCAGAGCAGTTTAACTGTTTGCCAGACCTCCTTGTGGGCTATAAATTTATTTAAAATCTTGCTAGATAAATACAATTTAACAAAGCCTCCACTCTCTCTTTATTTATTTTGTATTAAAATTCTGTATGTCTAATGTACATAATTGGGGAATTCCATCAGCAATGCATCTCAACTGTGCCTTAGTTCAAGCATTACCAGTTAGTTACTTGGGTTCTTCCCAGATTTAGTCTTCACTTAGTTGTCGCTTTTTCAGGGGGAATGTATATATGTTTAAAAAAAAAAATAGAACCATAGAAGGTACAAAGCAACTGAAGGTACATTTCCTCATAATTGGAATATTTTCTTGTATAATTTTTTGTGTCCCTAGTTAAAAATATTTATTTGATTTCATATCTGAGTTGTGTCAGGTTGTAGGTTGTGCCTTTAACTGAGCCTACTCTTATACTAATTTCTTATCAGTAGATATGAAGCATTTTAAAATGAAGTAAGGACCATTATCTCCCATTAAGAAGGCAGAAAAAAATGAATTGCAGTAAGATCATCAAGTTAAGTTAAGGGTGTAATGACAAACTAGAACCTATCTCTCCTGAATCCCAGACTAGTGCATTGTCATAGTTCCCAGTATGCTGCTGTGTCTTTGCATAAGTAGTATTAAGTGTATGGCTGTTAGTTGTGCCATTCCTTGAAAGCACATAGTGTTTCAGGAGACCAGTTAGTTGAGGGTGTGAAAATACTTGCAAGTCATGCATGGAGATATAAAGAATTTTATGTGCTGGCAGGCATAAATGAATCTTACTCTTGTAACCCCCCCACAAGATTTGGTCACTTCAAGTCACATGTTACTTCCCCACTTTTTGTATCAAAACATCATTTAATCTAATTAAAAAATGTTCACTGGTTATCTTGTATAGCATTGCCACAGTGGATTTTCTTTATAATCAACTAAAAATGAACCTTATTTCCTCTCTTTTCCGTGTTTACTCCCATGGGAATCTGTATATGGATTTTGTACTTGGGCTTTTGTATGTAATCTTATGGGTTACAAAGGTTTCACAGAGCAGATGGAAAAACATTGATCAAAATTGTTTTTCACCAATCAGCAGAGAGAACTGTGAGAATTCAGTCTTAAGAAGTGCACTGCTTTTTCCATGTTCAGCCTTGATACATTTTATTTTGACTGACTGGTGGAACTCCCTGAGTTTTGCTAAAGAAACATTTCTTCATAAAACTTAAGTCCCTAAGACTTAGACTAACCTGCATATAACAAGCCACTAAAATTCACCCTAAGCATTCATCTTAAAATTACCTCCCTATTAATCCTAATGCCTTAATGTTTGATAGATTACTGCTTCCTGTCTTCATCTTGAACTTGAAGGCTGAAATTATGTGGGCTTCTAAGTCACTGAAGTCCCTCTTGTGCCAATGGACAAAGCAGATCATTGAAAAGGGCTGAAGATCTCTTCCCTCAACAGTGGTGTGTGTAACTGAGTGTGATATAATTATTTTAGGATGAAAGGCCCGTTTGTTGCAGAATTAGCTGAGATCACACAGATCCTCAGGTTAGCTTTAATTGTGACAGGCAGGAGAGAGGCAACTGCCTTTATCAACTACACTATCTTCTATTCTAATATCCCTCTATTCCTTTCCCTGCTGAATAAAAATATTTACATCAGCCAAAGCTGCCCTTTTTGCTGATTTTTTTTCCTCCTTTTTTGTGTGTGTTTTCCCTACCATTTTTATGTAGTATTTATACAACAGTTGTTAGAAGCCCAGTCAAGAGCCAGAGCCCTTGGGGGTACTCAGCAGGCATACACTCCAGAAAGATATTTTCAGCATTTTAAAAATCAGCTTTAAATCGCCATTTGGACCTGGATCTGGAATGGACCTGGATGCTGGAATTGAAAGCTGGCCCAAGGTCAGGGCTTCAGGGCTTCTCCCCTGCCTGTGCGAGCGTGAAGGTCAGAGCCTGGCAGGGATTTTCTGCTGTTCACCTGGAACCTGAAATTCGACAACCCCATGAGAATATAGTAGGGGAAATGGAGCAATCCTAGTCTGTATTGCTAATGCTTTGCTCTGTACCCTTCTCATTTCATGAAGGACGGGCAAATATGGAAATAAAAAATCTCTTTAGCCTCTCAGTTTCTGGAGTTTCCCAACTGCAAATTTCCCTGTTTGATCTTGTCAATCTTCCTATTTTTTGTGAAGCCCAGTGGCTAAGAATTTCCCAAAAGGCAGCGGAATGGAGGCACCTGAATCTTACTGAAGCTCAGCTCATCTTGCTGATAGTATTGCTTTGGAAATCCATATAGTTTCCTTCAGAAGATACAAAAGAAAGGGAAAGGCTGACTTTATACATTGAGTGAAGGTGGTAATATTTGCATATGGAGTACATTAAAGACATGACCTTTTAATACTGGAAGAATGTGCATCCCATACTCCAGGGGAAACCATGTTAGCACAGTGACTCTCTCCTACGTTATAAAGTGAGGAGTCTGTAATTTGTATAAGCAGAGCCTTCCCTGTTCACAGGGTTTCCACAGTCTGACTTGGATAGACATAAACCTGAAATGGGAAGAGCTGGATGTCTCAGGGCAGTATTTCAGTGGTGGCATCCATCTTGAACAGAGTGACCCCTGCACTGAGTGTTTGTACTGGAGATCCCAAACGTAATCAGAATGTAAACACAGATCGGTTGAAATAACTGAGCAGATTCTAGGAGGCAAAGTGTTGTCCTAATGAGATATAACAACACAGATTCATACTGCTAATCAAATGCAATCTCTGTTTAATTTGCAGAGATGAATACATATTAAAACCTGAAAGAAAGGTAAAGATTAAGGTAAAAAGATTTATCTCCTTGAGAGTAAAGGAGAAAGAGGAGACTAAATTAAGTCTTCTCATGAAAGATATAAAGGACTAAATTGTATTCCTATGTGTTAACTCTTCAGCCACCTCCAATAGCCTTATATTGGTGATCTCCCCTTGCTTAAAGTGCCCCTCCCACCCTGGTAGTCTCCATCCACTATAAACATTTCAGGAATAGCCAAGATAATCACATTTTATTATCTTTGATATTGATATCCTAGTCAGCACAGTCCAGCATGTTTCCTTTAATGATCACACCTTCCCTGTTGAGAGTGCAGAGGTAGGCAAATGACACAGCCCCTCTGATTCAGACAAATCTGGAGAAAGGCTTAGTGGCATGGTTTAGCTACGGGAGCTCTTTGAACCCTCCCTTCAGCCTCGAGATTGAAAGAGTTCAGGGAGTCCGTGCTGGAGGCAGACCTAGCAAGAGTGGTGTTTACAAAACTTTAGTACAGTATGGCCTTGCTTTAGGAGCAAAAAATAGGGAATTAATATTAGAGTTTTTAATTTGTCTTTTGATCCAGTAATGCCACACAGAACTGGCAAATTAGCACAAGCACCATGGCCTACAGCAATACAATCCATAGGAATTGGCAACCTGTTGCGTAGACTTTCCTTCCAACCCACAACTCTGCAGAGTCTCTGCAGCTGCCAGGAGCAGGGCAGTGGGCAGGCCAGGGACAATTGTGAATGGAAAAGATGTGCAGTATTATCTGAATTGTAACCAAATTGCATCAGACAGTTGTCAGAGTCCAATACCCTCTGATCAGGTTCTTTTAGATATTCTACACATGAAGGGTGTAATGTTTAATATCAAATTTACTTATTTGAAGACAGTTGATGTTACACAGGATTTTTGATTTAGCAAAGTGATACAAAATATACTGCATAACACAATACAAATGTAAGTTACACTTAGCAAAATATAGCAATTGCAATACATAGTTCAAGCACAATACCAATGTGATCCCCATTACCAGTCTTTGTAATATGCTTACTGTCATGCCACTGGGCATCCCCAGTTGCTGGGGAGGAATATGTGGGTTGAAGCCAGCTCAAACCCATTGCTCTCTTCAAAATTATTTTGTTAGTTGTTCAGTTTTTATACTCTATGTTGGGCTGAGCCACATATTCACTCCCCCCATGCTGGTCTGGCTAACTCAGGGAGACAGTCACACTCTTTTAATGAACTCAGGGAGAAACATTTACACCACCAGTTGATCCACTCTGGATGAATGTTTATCTAAAACAAAGGTCACCCTCCCATCCCCTTTGTGTTGAGATAAAGTCAGCTTTCTTTGCAACAGCAGTGGTCAGTCACAACCTACATTATTCCCTGAGCTTCATGGGCACATTGCTCTTGCCCATCTCCTCTGAGCCTTCTGTTGTAGGGGTTTATTGGTCAGTCACAACAGTCAAGCTTCAGTGAACATTCAGTGTTTTTATTGAGTTTTCATGATGGAGCTATTAATTCTCCTTGCGTAAATAGATAGTCATGCTCTGTCAATGTTCTAGCTTTTCCTCCCTAGGCTGACTGGAAAAAGGGGTACTTAATCAGCTCATTTCGTAACACCATAAAGCAAAGACATCTACTGTGTTTTGTGCCAGGATGGTATTTTTTGCTTTGAAAAGTGATGTTGTTTTTCCAGAAGACCTTCAACAAATCCATCCCCCAAACACCAATAAATAAATGATTGTACATGTAGCATTCTTCTAAGCCTCGTCTTACCCATCTTTGGCAGCAAATGCATGACCTGCTCGGAAAAAAGAGATGTAACAAAAAAAACAGCCTTTGGTGTGGCACAGAGAGGCTGCATTTGTTGCTTACTGGAAATGCTTTATTTTAAATGCTTGGAGCCTTCTTGTCATAATATGCTTTCCTTTGACTACATTTCCCATGACGGAAGCGAAAATTTGTTACATTATTGTGCAATAAATATTGCTTTCTAATCCAGAGAGAAAGTCCTTCCAGGATTGTTGTAATCATAGTGCGACTATTAAAATATAATTCTGAGAGGTTGTCTGCTACCCTTGCACAGCAGATGAACATACCTTCAATCTCACTGGCTTTAGCCTGAGGATTTGAGAGCAGTTTCTCTAAGTGAGGCCCAATATTACTGTGTTCTGGGAATTCAGAGAAATGTCCCAGGACTTAAATAGGTCTGAATCCTCTGTTGCTTACCAGTGTTGAACCAAGGATGGAAATGCAGGTGTTGGTTGCAACTCCCACTGGTTGGACGTGATCCTAAGATCCAGAGCTTTAGTTTGTTTTCAAGGACACTGTGTTGGTACCCACAATTCTTTAGACCCTCTTATATGCATGCTAAAGAGAAGGATTTAAGCCCCAACACACTCTCATGATGGATGGTAGCAAAAAATCAAATAATTAATTTCATCAAAAATTTGAATCTCCCAAATTAGCTTAAGTAAAACAACTAAATAAAAATTATGTCAAGCAGAAATCAGTTGTTCTCCCCCTGCTAAACAAAATGTTCATCAAAAATACACTTTCAACTACTGTTTGGTGTGGGTTTTTTTCATATATTGAAACTGCAAATTTGGAACAAGCTCATGCAAGTTGTTGTTGGGGTCAGTTTCTCTGTGATGAAAACTTGACTAGGGTTTTTCTTTGTATGCTGTAAAACTTTTTTAATGCTTGCTTAAAGTATTTTGCACAAACATAGAATCATAGAATCATAAAATCATAGAATGGTTTGGGTTGGAAGGGACCTTTAAAGGTCATCTAGTCCAACCCCCCTGCAAGAGCAGGGACATCTTTAACTAGATCAGGTTGGTCAGAGCCCCATCCAACCTGACCTTGAATATTTCCAGGGATGGGGCATCTGCCACCTCTCTGGGCAATCTGTTCCAGTGTTTCAACACCCTCATCGTAAAAAATTTCTTCCTTACATCTAGTCTGAATGTACCTTCTTTTAGTTTAAAACCATTACCCCTTGTCCTATCAGTACAGGCCCTACTAAAAAGTCTGTCCCCATCTTTCTTATAAGCCCCCTTTAAGTACTGGAAGGCTGCTATATGTCCAGCTTTTCATCCACCAGTACCCCCAAGTCCTTCTCCTCAGGGCTGCTCTCAATCCCTTCATCCCCCAGCCTGTATTGGTACCAGGGGTTGCCCTGACCCAGGTGCAGGACCCTGCACTTGGCCTTGTTGAACCTCATGAGGTTCACTTGGGCCCACTTCTCGAGCTTGTCCATGTCCCTCTGGATGGCATGTCTTAACTAGGAGTTTCTTTAAAAAAAAAGTAATTGCTTTTTGACTTGTGATATAACTAAGGCAGAAACCAATGAGCAGATTTGGACTGATAGTATCCAGAGTCCTTTCAGATGGGGAGAAAAGTATCATTTTCTTCATGCTCGGCAGTTTCTGATCTTCCTAAAATGGTCCTTATCTGTTCTGTGTGCCAACAACACAGTATCAAATACTGAGTACTCTAAACCATTCACCATTGAATCAGAGGGGAAGGATCAATATCCTAAGAAAACTCTAACTTATCCTAAGTTGGGAGCAAACTAGTTTCCTTCAATTTGAATCCCATTGCTGCAGTGATCCACTTGTATAAGTACTAGATACAGTGCTGTTTATTAATACTGCTTGCATCTGGCCACTGCTATTAAGGCATTAACAAATAACTATGTTCAAAGATTTTTGAGCTGACACTAGAAAGTCCTGTTTTTCAGTCTAAAACTCAGTTCAACATTTGCTTGTTGTGAGGCTTCACAGCTCAAAATGTAGAGATACTTTCTGTAGAGCAGACTCGTTTGGCTCTGAATTTATTGTGGCTTTGAATTATTATGAATTTATTATGTTATTATTTTGTATGTTACCCATCCAAAGATGAAATCTTGACAACACAAGACATTACAATTGATTGAATTTCTCACACCAATCGGAAAATGAAGGTGGGGTGGGAGCTGAATGAAGCAGCTCTTCATACAGTATCAGTGTAAGGATTAGGCCAACCTTTTTTTCCTGTTGTGGTTTTACCAAACTATTGCTGAAGGCATGCTGTCGCACCTACACTTACTCCCAGGAGTGACAGCAAAACTGAGAACAATGGCCTAATTGTTTGTTTTAAAACAAAGTTAGTGATAGCAAGATGTATAAGGTTGAAAACCATTGGCTGAAAAGCAGTTGTTCATAAACTTCCTTACACGGTTTCAGCAAATGTGCTTAAAACTTCATCTGAATATAAGACTTCTGTAGATGAGTTGGCAATTTGGTCTCCATTCAGATTGTAGGATTAAGTGGGGCAATGAATGAGCGTATCAGCTAATGCCAATCAAGGCTCTGATCCCGAAGCGGTCATAGCTGAGTCTATACAGAGTCCTCTTGATCTAATGGGAAGGACAGCCTGCCATTTGCAAGTACACAGTCCAGTGTTGTGATTTGAGGTTGACTGAATGTGTGCATTGGCAAATGAACAGGCACCGATAGCTCACTGCATAAATGGCCACATATGAGTGCAAAACTGATACTTTTCTCCTAAACTGAGCCATTAGGTATTTATGTGTCTGACCTTTTAATCCTAAGCATGCAAGAGATTAGTCTCATCACAAACTCTTATGGGTGGGAAGAAGCTAATGCTATTGTACACCAAGGTTCAGACATGGATGTACTGCTACTACATGAAAGGTGTACTCCATGGAAACCAGACATTTCTGCTCTCATAAATTCTACCACTTACTTAAAAAATCCCAAAACCTCAATAAAAATAAACATCCCTACCTTCCCACTTTGTTTCAATGACTTCTATGTAGCATCAAAGTGCTCTATGCCATAAAGCTATCTTTGCCCTTCACTAGAGATATTTTACTTATAGATTATCAACAGGGATTTAGGTTAATTCAATAGAAAAAATAAAATATGGAATAACATTGATTTTGGACAGTATCAATTACAACAGAACTACTCTATTTTACAAATAACAACTGAACATTTTCCACATGTACAGTATTTTTTTCCAGTAAAAATGAATTTGGATTTAACAATGTGTCCGTTTTTTAAAAGAAAACAGCTATCAATTTCTTCCCTATAATAGCATTAGAGGCATTTGCAAGTATCCAAACAAATTCTTTACAATCCATTACACAATTCAATCTCAATTATGAATATATATCTATATATTTTACATCTATAATGTTAATCTTTGAAAGCATTAAAATATAGTTAATAATGTTATATTGAGAAATGAGCCTCCTTACACGTTACCGATGTTTTCTGATTTTTTAGCATATACATTACTCTTTTTTATGCAAACCAAGAGGAATAGTATCTTTTGAATTTGTTCAAACAGGAACAATGGTGAGTTTTTTAAAAAGTTTATTTGAAATAGCTTTGACAATTTTATAATTGTCAAATTAATTAAAATTCTTTAATTGTCAAATAAAAGAAAATTCCTAGAATATCTGTTAATGAGCTAGCTGTCTAAAGATCAAATCTATATGACCCAAAAAGCCATTTTTGAAAAGCATATATACATACTTCATGTGATACAAAAAACAGCACACAGTAGAGGAAGTAAGAAAGAAATGTGTTTAGAAATGACCTTTTGTTTGTAATACTGTTAAAAAAGGTGCAGAACTTAGTCTAACAATGTTTCTGATTCCTTCAGGGACTCATTTCCTTAAGTACCCCCTGTCGCTATATATAGCACAAAAAAGACTGATGAAAACATTTTTGTGTTGTTTAGTTTTAATTCATGTAAACATGTGTTGCATTTTTGAAACACTCTTTAAACATCTTGAAGGGGAAACAAATAGAAAAAGAAAGAGGATCTCCAAAAAAACAGGAATAATCCTAAAGTTGACAGGAAATCAAATAATGAGTTAAACTGTAATTTTGGCATCAAATGCTTTGGTGACACAATACTGACTCTGTGATCCTGGATGCTCAGCTCTAAACACCCAGTTATTAAAGGTAGGCATGTTGTAGTTTTTCCATTTAAGTTCCAACAAACAGTTCACCATCTCCCCAGACAAAGAGGAGGGAGAGAGAGAGGTGGCTTGCCCCCCCCCCCCCCCCCCATTTCTTCTTTTTAACCTTTTTCAATAATATCGATTAATCTATAAGTCTACAGGAGCAAGAGGACTCTGGGAGGTGTCAGTTCACCCCTTGTGTGTACATGTTCTGCAACACAGTTGCTGAAGCACTTTCCGCTGGCACAGATTGTTCTTTTTCACCAGCATACAGAATCCTCCCTCAGCCCAGGACTCTTCCGTGGCTTCCAGAGGGCAGCAATAAGAGGAGGGGAAGTTGAAGATTTGGAGAGCATGTTGTGTACAATGGAGGAAGGTTTAATTGGTCAGACAGGCAGATTTGGTTGAAGAGACCATTCAGAAGTAGGAAATTCGGTCCATCAAAAGGAATTTCAGTCAACAGCATTTTTTTTCAGGAAGAAATATTGTGTGGTCCAACAGGGAATGATTGGCATCCATTTGTGAAAAGGAAAAATAGATTAGAAAGAATAATTAGAAAACAGTGATATTTACAGCAAAGGAGGGGGGTTTTTTCCTCAGTTTTTATGAAAAAAAAAAAAGAATAAAACAGTCAAATCACAGAAAAAGAATAAAACATTCTCAACAAATGCAAATCCTATAGAATGAGTTAGGCACGTAACCAGTGCTTGATTGTCAGGCAGTGAAATGAGACCCTCCACACCTGGTAACTTACAGAAAAAAAAAAAAAAAAAGACTTCTTTATTTTCCTTGACTACCCTAGACTGTGGACAGCATGTGGTGAGATCCAGTATGGTGCACTGCAATTGCCTTATGGCCCACATGCAATTGCCTTCCATGGCAATTGCACAGGGAAGAGTGGGGGAAACAGCAGTGAGATGGAGCATTCTTGGTCTTGGGCAACTACACATGTATCCAAAGTAAGCATACAGGCCCATGAGTTGAGAAATAATGATAGCTCACATAATTTTGGTATAACCTCTCTGACTTGGATACTGCAATAAAAATGTTCAGTGCACAGGACCTCCTCAATTCTGTTCAAGAATAAGTAGTTTTGTAACACATCAATACATCGTATTTCTGTGCATTTTGCTCTAATGCCACTTCATATCTGAATTCATATTCATCAACAGTATTTACACTGGGGGAAGAGCAGAGCATTTGCTTGCATGTGGCAAAAAAAGCACTATATAAAATGTCAAAGATAAAGGTGGGAATTTCAGGCATACAGACTTCTTTCACCTGAACTCTTTCTGCTGTACATAGACTAAGAAAGTAACTTCCACCCTCAGTGATATTTCTTTCTGCAAACTCTCTGGAGTCGCTTGAGATTGTACATTGTACTATTTTTGGCTGGGATAGAATTAATTTTCTTCATAGTAGCTTGTATGGGGCTATGTTTTGGATTTGTGTACCAAAACATTGTTAATGATAACATAGGAATGTTTTAACTGTTGCTGAGCAGTGCTTACACAGAGTCAAGGCCTTCTCTGTTTCTCACTCTGCCCCCCCCAGTGAGTAGGCTGGGGGTGCACAAGAAGTTGGGAGGGGACACAGCTGGGACAGCTGACCCCAACTGACCAAAGGGATATTCCATGCCATATGACTTCATGCTCAGCATATAAAGCTGGGGGAAGAAGAAGGAAGGGGGGGACATTCGGAGTGATGGTGTTTGTCTTCCCAAGTAACTATTGCACGTGATGTAGCCCTGCTTTCCTGGAGATGGCTGAACACCTGCCTGCTGACGGGAAGTAGTGAATGAATTCCTTGTTTTGCTTTGCTTGCGCGTGCAGCTTTGCTTTCCCTATTAAACTGTCTTTATCTCAACCTACAAGTTTTCTCATTTTTACCCTTCCAATTCTCTCCCCTATCCCATTTGTGGGGGGAGTGAATGAGCAGCTGTGTGGTGCTTAGCTGCCTACTGGGGTTAAACCATAACATATGTACAAATGAGGACAGATTTATCCTAGCATATTAAATACCAAACTGATATGACAAATGTTTGCACTGCAGTATTGAACTGCAATATATTACTGAGACTGTGGTTGCCCAAAAGCTCATAACATTAAACTTGCTTTTCATTTGTCCATCTATATCTGACCTTCTCTGGACTAGTTCTAGATTACAGTGACACTTTTTCTAATGTCCTGATATGAAGAGATCTCATGACTGGTTTACTTCTGTACCTGTAATGTGACTTTACACTGGACAGGATACTTTTCAAAGTTTGAAGGCCTAAAAACCATCAGGAGCTGTAAAGGTCCACAGAAACAAGACTCAGCCCTGCCTCTTTTTTTTTTTTTTTTTTAATAAAACTTTTATTAAATCCAAATGGAGTGAGCTGGACCCAAGAGTCAATGTTAGCTTTTACTACTTTTGATGTTGGATATTTTTCACACTTTTTAACACCAGGCTTTGTTCTGGTATGATTTTCCTGTTGGACTGTACTAGTTGGACTGCATCGACAAGTAATTCACATAGCAACACTTTTAGGGAAGCATGACATTATCTAAGTGTTTGTATAACTGTGACATTTGAAAGGAATGAATAGTACTGAATAATTAAGCCAATCCTTTCCAGTAAGAATGATATCTTGGTTGCCTCAGAGAACTTGAAGAAAGTTCTAGTCTCTATCACAAATTGAGTGCTTCCTATTCAAAACCCTTTTTTTCCTCTTGCTACCCTTTCACATAATTCAAGCAATAGTACAGATACTTAAAATAATTTTTACTTATCAGCATTTTCACAGTTTAAAATGGCAAAATAGATAAATGTGATTCTATTGACAGTATACTAGGGTCTTCATATAAAAATTCTTTTGAAAGCAATGACTTAAAAAACAAATAATGAAGGAAAAGTAGGTTGTTGCAGGGAGGGAATTATTTTTTGAAAATTCAGGTAAAGTGTGACTAATCCTATTGATACACACTAATGTAGTTTTCTCCTTTTCATAAACCTTAAAACATTAAGAAATATGTTGACCTCAGATCAAGAATATAACAAAAGAAAGACTGAACCAACCCAATACATATAAAAAAAGAAGCTGGAAGTGATAAAATTGATCTTTTCAGAGAATTGCACTCACCATCCTTGCAGATTGTTCCCACTACGCAGACACCAGTGTCTAGGTTAAAGCCACTTGGACAGCTTGTACAGTTTCTGTCTCCTTGACCGCTGCAATCCAAACAGCTGGCATCACACCTGAAAGACAGCAGCAGAGGTTGACCTTATGGCCACTCACCAAATGCAAGAGTTCAAGATACCTCTTGTTTACTGCAAAGGACTTGTTTGCTGTTTTCAACTGTATCAGCTGTTATAATAAATCATAACAACAACAACCACCACCACCTACTCCTGCAACCCAGTCCTGCTTCTTTCTTCCAACCACTCTTTATTCACACTTTTTAAAATTAAATAGATGCATTACTGTAGCATTTTGGAATTATGCAGAAGCAGAAGTAATCAACAAAGATATTAAATGGATTGTGTATCCATGCAAGGGATGAGCTCAAAGCCACAGGATGGAAAAGACTGGCCTGCTGCCCAGTCCTTTCATCACCCTTCTGGCTGCATCATGTTTTGTGTATTGATTGGGTTTTCTGTGGAAAAATCTAACAAATTGTGATTCCGTTCCTTCCCTGAACTCAATGCAAGCCAATAATAAATTATTCCAAAGGGCCTGTAGTATTTGTTTAAGGAAAAACAAAATAGAAAAAAAATGTCCCTTCCTTGTATAACACAACTTTGTCCAAGACTTATCCACCCATTTGTACACTGAGTTAGATGAGCTATTCTGGAATAGTCAGCTGAAATAGTCCTTATGAATAGCAATTAACTTCCAGTTAAAAATCCGAGTTTGACTTTTTTGGTTTGTTATTGAGAAACACAGTTCCTCTGCTAGATCTGTAAATTCTACATTCCTATGCATATCTACTCAGATTCTCGCTACAAGCTTTTTAAAGTGAAGGACACACATACATGCACAAGAAAAAAAACCACTTTTTAAAGACCTGCATTAATATAATTGACATAAAATAAAATAAATAAATAAATGAGGTAAATAAATAAATAAATACCCTTTTCCTTCATTTGCTTAGTATGCAATATATTTTTCCTATTTTTTTATGTCAGCAGTTTTATGTTCTCATAACTATTATTTATCTTTTCATACACAATAATAACTGATATGCTGCCAAACATTAGAGACATATATTAGCCACTGAAGAACTGATCATACCTTTTGCAGGTTTTGTATCTACTTTCAGTAGAGTGATCAAGGTAATAACCACTACTACAGGATTGCACACATCTTCCATCTTCCATAAAATAACCCTGTGTGCAGTTTATACAAGCATCTACTCCAGCACCTTAAACCAGAGAGAAAATACACTGCATTACTAGCTAGTTCCTACTATTGTCTAACAGACACCATCTCTAACTGTAACAAAATCTTATCATAATTTTAGAGGCCATGTCCTACTTACCTTACTTCCTTTCTGCCGCTATGTATTGCGAACAGTAATATCAAGCAGTAAAGATACATGGTTAGAATAAACTACATAATTTCAGAATAAACTACATAATTTCAGTATATCTTTTTCTGAAAGAATATGATATTGGTAGTTCTAAAGCTGTCACAGAATTTATCAATCATTCCTTTTTTCCAGAAAGAAAATGGAGGGCATGACTAGAAATTAGAATGAGCTCCATTAAAAGCAAAGAAATGAGTGTATGTGCATTTTCAACTAGAAAATGTAGATTTTCATATTAGCTGAAAGTCTGCCATACTTAAAATATATTAAAGAACTACCAAGAGAATAAAGATTTTATATGTCAGGAATCATGCTGTACTGTAACTATGTATAGTAAAATAAAATCAGAGGTAAAAATATAGAGGAAAGAAAAAAATGCAAATAAATGTCAGGGAGGTACCTGCACACGTCGCACAGGAATGGTGACACGGCTCACATTCCCTACCATTATGATATTTTCCTTCTTCACAGTGGATAGCACATTTGGTGCCATGCAAACTATTGTAAAAAGGAAAAAAAGCATAGTGCTTGAGCTCTGAGCAGATAACAGCAACAGAAGACAAGAAGCTCATTCACAAATCAGTAGTTCTCTTTTATTAAAAGAACAACTCAAATATTAGGGTTCACCGGCTTCTTTCATTGGTCATATTTTATAAATTTAGAGACGGTAATCACTTCAAGTGGGAATGAAATGCAGTTTTGCCTATGGTGAAATACAACAGCTGTTTACAAAGTCATAGTAAATACTACCAAGTAGAAGAGGACAGAAAAAAAATAAACAATGCCAAAGAATACTGAAAAATCAGGCATGTAAAACACAATTGCCCATGAGGAATTTGGCACAGGAGCAGCACCGCTGCATTAAAAACAAATGCTAAAGGACTTGTTAACAAGATTTCATGCTTGCTTCTCTTGAAAGACCAGCAGCATCTCCTGATGCCATGCTACAGCACAAGCTAAGAATAGATTCACAGTGGTAATCACCTCTTTCTGTAATAGCAGTTTTCTTTCTGAACTGAATACCTGTCTTAACTGAATACCAGTTCTGCATAGGTTAGGAGATTTGTCAAGATTACAGCAAGAGGTATTCTGCCTGCAGGCACTTTTGAGTGATAGTACAAAATAGTGAGTAACAGAAAAAAGGATAGCATAAAGAGTCACATTTCCATGCTTCTCTCTAAGTAGCTTTCATGTTATAAGGTGCCTAGAGCAGGGAGGGGTTTCTTAAGCTAGGACTTCTCTGACATGTTTGCCATCTTCTGTGGAATCTCAGCTTTCATCCAATTTAGCCATATCTCTAAAAATGCCCTGTAGCTCTAGGGAGTACCACCCAAAGTGGATGTTAATCTTCTTTTACAGACTGGATCCAATAAAAGTTGTGTGTGCTCAGCACTACTGGAAATTTTCAGGAGTGCATATGATCCCAGTTTGGAAAGAAAAATAGCTTAAATTAGTAATTCAACAAAAGCAGCAAAACCTGCTTGATTATTATTTTTCCTCAGCCACACATCTCAAAGTACTTTACAAGGCAGGTAGAATTATCATGTTTTTACAGATGGAAAAAACTAATGATTTGCCCAAGTTTAGTTAATGGGCTTTTAGTTAATAGGCTTTTAGTTAAAGGATCAGAACTCAAATCCAGGTCTCCCAAGTCCCATCCAGTGCCCTGCCCGTAGATAACTCTGCCAAGAAAGTGCAGCAAGTGTTGAACAACTGGGGAATATGAAATGCATGTCCTGCAAGGCTCCATTTATTTGTCACACCCACACAGTATTCTTTATAAACATTACCAAAAACAGTCTCAGATTGTTAATATTGCCCAAGAAAACATGAAATTTGGGTTCTTCTCGGGTGGTTTTTTTTCCTTCAGTTTCTCTTTGTCTTCTCGTGCAGAATAGGCTTGTCCCCTTTCTTCAATGTTGCTACAAGCTAATGTTTGCTTTAATTGACAGGGAACTACATAATCTCATTTCCTGAGAAATAAAGAAAATGTGGCCATAGCTTTTTTTTTTTTTTAGAGACCATGTCCTATAAAGTTGCAAAGTGGTAATCTTGAGTCTTCTGATATATTTTGCCTATTGTAGGAACTTCTAAATTGCTACTTTACTAATCTGATTTCTCAGATACACAGAATGCCATGCTGAGTCTGTTAAAATTCTCTAAAATCTTAATATGGATTGCAAATTTAATTGCATTTTAAGAGGGAAGTAGATACTCCTATTTCACAGAGAGTGTAAATAGACTGATGTTCTGATTTGATTCCATGCTTTCCTTCCCATTAGATCATACTTCCTCTTTAAAAGGTCACTTTTAAAAAATAGATATGTTTGTAATAAGAATTGTGCAGGCACTTAAAAAAAATCTAAATGCAATGTAAATACAGAGAAATTAAAATTCCTTTACATTTTGTAAAGGAATCTAGCTATCGATGTTGTGGAAACAACATTTAGCTTTTACTAACTGAAAGATGAAAATCCACTTTGACAGAGGGTAAAAGCTCAATGTTAAAACATTCATAGAACATCTGTATTCTGAAAGAACCCCTACAGATTTCATATTTTTAGTGTCATAAAGCCAGCATACAGTCCTTTATGAATTTTATAAGATTTTTGACCTTTGCTGCTTGGAACAAAAGATAATTCATTCACAAAGGAGCTTGAAATGTGTGCTGCTTCTTTGTGGATTTTATCTCTCAGTTCAGGAATTATTGTCCCCCTACCAAGAAAAAATATCCACTGCTGTTTAATATAAGTGCACATTATATCGTAATAGAATTGAGCCTAAGATACTTGAGATAAATGAATGATTGGATGTATGAAGACATACAATAAAGACAAGAAAATAGTTTCTAACTATCACAGGAATGAATCAGAAGGATTAATACAGTTCATCAGCTCTACTTCTAAAATAATCCTCAACTGCCACACTGTAGGTCAAAAAAAGGAAGAAGTCAGCTTTCCATATGACTGTGGCTTCTATTTTACTTGAAATGAAAGGTCTTCTAAAAATCCATTGTTAGCCATAATGGCACATAATGGCACAAGAAAATACTAAACAGCAATGGAACACATGAAATGAGGACCATTCAAGGTTAAATAGCTATGTAACTGTCTTTGTTATGTATCCATAGACTGGTAAGCCTCTTCAGGTATTTGTGTTTAGTTACATCCATCGTTTCCTTACCTTAGGCCATGTGTGCATTCTGTGCAGATTTGGAATTCAACACATATCTTACAGTTTTCACTGCATTTTCGGCAAACAATCTTATCTACAAAGGAAAAAAAGAAAACAGCCCAGAAAACTGGTCAGTTATATTTCATAAAATTATGCAGGTAAATTATTACATGACATTGCTTTCTAGCTTGACATCAGGAATGGAAGCAGCAAGCTACAGTAAAATAGCTATATTCTGCTATCGTTAGCTTTTCCCATCAAGCATTAAATGGTTTAAACCATTTCTAAACATTTGAAGTAATAGTTGTACCCTAACAAAAAAATCATGCTTTGAGGTTGATAAAAAACTTCATAATTGTGTTTAATGTAGATTATTTATAATATGGAATTAAATAGTCTGTTCATATAGCAGCAATATACAGTGATGAATGCAAATGTGTTCCAGTGACCCTCCTGCAATTTACCTCTTATGCCTTCCATACAAGCAACCTGTCCTGTCTTACCTGATTTGGTGTTCAAGGACACACCTGCACAAACACTTCTGTTCTTAACAAAATGAAGACATAAATTACTTAAGACCTGCCTTTTCATCTCAAAACCTCCCTACTTGAAGAGATCTCTCTCCCTTTCTGTCTTCAGACCTCCTACCTTTTGAAATACTGTGGTGGGTTAGCCTTGGTTAGCAGCCAAACTCTCACCCAGCTGCTCACTCACACCACACACCCCTCAAGCAGGACAGGGGCGAGAAAATAGGAAGAACAGGAACGAGAATGCTCATGGGTTGAGATAAAGACAGGGAGATCACTTACCAATTACCATTGCAGGCAAAACAGACTCGACTTGAGGGAAATTAACTTAATTTATTGCCAATTAAAATTAAAAATTAATTACTAATTCAGATAGTGGGAAACAAAAAGACAAACATTAAAACAACACCTTTCCTCCCCCTTTTCCCAGGCTCAACTTCACTCTTGACTCCTCTACTCCCCTGAGCAGCATGGGGGGGGGGGGTGCAGGGGGTTATGGTCAGTACATAGCAGTCTCTCTGATGTTCCTTCTTTCCCACACTTCTATTCTGCTCCGGCATGGGTTCTCCACAGGCTGCAGTCTAATCAGGAAAATCTGCTCTGGTGTGGGTTCTCCATGGGTGGCAGTTCCTTCAGGAATATCCATCTGCTCCGGCATCGGTCCTCCATGGGCTGCACAAAATATCTGCTCCGCCATGGAGCACCTCCTCCTCCTCTTTCTTTGACCTTGGTGTTCCCTCTTCCTCTTACCATCCAGCATTTTCTACCCTTTCTTAAATATGTTTTCACAGAGGTGCCGTAAACTTTGCTGATTGGCTCAACTTTGGCCTACAGTGGGGTCATCGCCCAGCCAGTTGAACCAGCTGTGTCTGGCACAGGGCAGCCCCTTACCTCTTCCCACAGAAGCCACTCTGGCAGCCCCCCCACTACCAAAACCTTGCCATATACACCCAGTACAGTTGCAATGCCATGTACCTCTCTGAGAAGAAACACTTGACGTTCCTATTTAATCCTAAATTTTCATCTATCCATCTTGATTGGGTGGAAGGGAATTACCTTCACTGTAGTTTTCCACAGTGAAAATGGAAAAAAAACCCTAGTACCTGCTCTTGCTAATCCTTGAAAATGAATACACAGTTTCATGATACAGAAAGCAAAAATTTAGGTATCCAGTTGAACAAAGCTCTCAAGCACATATTTCTCTTTTAAGCAGGTGTCTAAAGCTAACTGAAGTCAGTGGGTTTTAAGCACATGACTGAATATATGTCTAAGTATTTTTGCTAGCCAAAGCTGGAAAATAAACATGGGCACTCTACTTGGCAATCTCAGGAGGAAACTGAAGCCAGGTGTCTCACATGGCAGACAATTACTGCTCTTGGGTAATCACATCACTGCAGGTACTTAAGTCTGCCAGAAATATTTTTACAAGCACTTTTTACATCTGAGGACTCTATTTTTTTTTAGAGCACCAGTTCAGTGGCCATGCAGGATTTTTCATCTGTCTCTTCTATGTGCACAAGGTCTTGATGGTGCCACAGCATTTAAGTTTGGGGGAATGGGGAATGCCTCATGTTCAGAATTTGGGTGCTGCCTATCCCTTTCTGGAGTAGCAATAACCCACTCTGTCCTACAGCTGACTTGTTCTTGAACTGCCCTTGTTCTGCTACTGTTACTTCCAGCCACAAGCAGAAAAGATATCCTACCACAAAGCATGATTTTTAAAATCAAGGCAGATTCCCAGGTTAATTTTTGAGAAGGTTATTGATCACACTTGGCATCTAACAACTTATTAAGAGAAGTAGGATAAGAGATAAATACATCAACATACACCTTCCTTGCTTGTAAGTATTCCAGCAACCTTCCCAGACCAAATTCTGTAGCCCACAATAAAGAAACAATAAGAAATACTAACTCTTATCCAGGTAAAACCCATCGGGGCAGTTGGTAATACAGCTATTGGTTACTTCATTCAGGTAGTAGCCAGATTTACAGGTCATGCACTGGTCACTATGGCTTCCAACACAGGTTTCACAATTGGGTGAGCATTTTTTACAGCGTTTCTTGTCTGCATTGTAGTGACCAGGTGGGCAGGTTGAAACACAGATCCTGCAGACAGCAGGGAAGAGAAGGTAGAGTTGTTAATGAAATAGCCTGACACCAAATTCCTGGACCATGACTGCAAAGCAGAAGTATTTCTCAGCATTCCTGCTTTTCTAATGATCACGCATTTACTAAAATGTAATCCTCCCAAGCGTTGCATCAGTCTGCCTCTTCTCTTATAGGCTGTTTTGTTTTCCTACAGCATATGCTATCTCACTGGCAAATGCCTTGTCAGACAGTCATATGGTATCGTTTTTAACCATCTACATCTCTTCCTATCTTGTACAAACTCAATCACAGAAACTGTAGTAGCTATCACAGTTATATATATAGCCACCTTATGAAAAATAATCAAGAGATGAGGAAATAATCAGGGAAGGGTGTTTGAAAGCTGTACTTTAAATTCTGATTAGCTATTTTTTTCCAACTCCTAAGAAAAATTGTCAAATTCAGAGGAAAATAAATTATCCATGACTGCAGCAAAGAGAAGAGGAAAGGAATTTATGATACACACCAAGGAATCTACGAAGTAAAGATTTTTCTCTTGGTCCTACCGTGTGTTGTTCTTAGATTTGTAGTAGTAGTGCAGACAGTCAGTACAATGATCTGGTCCTGGCCCATCACACCCTACTTTACTGCATTCTGTATTGCAGGGACCTATAATAAAACCAAAAATCCGGGGGGGGGGGGGGGGAACACTTCTCATTCAGTACTTGGCACCCTTTAAAACACAATATTTTAATGCAGAATGCAATTACTCTGTTTCCCTATGTGATCTGAAGTCCAAATAGTAATTTGGCTCCACTGAAAAGAGAAGGATTTTAGTATCTGAAGACTTTTGCAGATCTGGGCCTCAGTAACTACCCACAGTGATTTATAATATTTTAGCAAGCATGGCATCCACTATAGAATCTATCAGAAACTATTTCTGCATCCAAACATATGCTTTCCTAATGAGTAACAAATAATTTTGCTTTTTATTCAGAGATGTCCAAAGGCTTCTGGAATTCATAATAAGGAATGATTAGCAACATCATCATCACAAGCAGGTCAACATAAATGACAAATAACATGATTAGTGGCTACTCTGGTTACTGAATGGGTGACAATTGGTCCAGGCAGCTACCACAAACAAAGTGAACCAGTCCCCAGGGTCCAGACTAGCTTCCCTCTGTGCTGCTACATGCCTTAGCTAACTAATCTTCCATCTCACCTGAACCTCATGTTTACAGTTTTCAAATAGGTCTTTCCAGCTAAGGGAGGAGAGGACTGTTGACTCCTGCCGTAAAGGGGAGGAGAACATATGGGGAACAGGGCATGCAGGTAAACTCATAACTATTTTAGGATCATTGCTCTCTGGTGAATGAAGTGCTTTGAGTTTGCCAGCCCCCTCGAGATTCCTCTTAACATCAGGCAAACTTGAAGTAAAGTGAGTTTGTTTCATACAACAAAAGCATAAGAAGTTAGCAACCTTTACATCAGAGATACAAGTTACACATTGTTGATATTATGGCACATGAGCAAGCTGAGGTAACTGTCTTTAGGTGATTCACATAGTTCCCTAGAGCTGGGATCCACTATTTTACATTAAACCTCAAACTCTGCTCTTCACTTTCCCTGCAATAAACAGCCAAAGCTCTGAATCTCTTTCCCAACTCTGTAATTTCTGTTAACCTATTTTCTCCTCCATCTTCCCCTTCTACATTATGGTGGTGATGACTGAAATGGACACCAGAGAGACATCTATCCAGTCCATGCCTGAATAGCTCTCTTCCTTCCAAATGCTTTCTTTTCCTTCTGAAAGCTTTCTATGGAAGAGATGTATAAGATAATGTTATTCATATATATGTGTGTTTGTGTGCATGTATATATATTTATATATACATATATTAAAAAGTGCATTCTTCATAGTATGTTAACTGTACTGTAAAATTCTATAACTATATGCTTACAAACTCATAAGGGTAATATATATATATCTTTAAATAATGAAACAAGTAATTCTGATCTTAATTTAAGAAACAATTTCACTTAACTCCCACTACTCCCATCCCCCTATGAGAAAATCCTGTGTAACTTTTTTTTAGTAGACATTCTGTCAGCACCATGTTTTAGCCTCAGAATATTAATTTTTCTATATACAGTTACTATAAATCCTGCATAATTATTATCAGTTTTGCCACTGCAATTCTAACTAATTAAATGAAATATAAATATAACTTTTTTCTTCTAGTCAGAGAAAATCCATGAAAGGTTCATTATATTGATTATGGATATTCTGTTTGGATGGATGTTTCTGGATGGAATATTCAGATATGGATATTCTGGATGTTTCTGTTTGACTAATATTAGTTATTTAATTTAAAATAAATGAATTAGTTTATTTTAGTATTTCAGCACCATGTAATTGTTTCCCAGACAAGAAAGACCATAGACCCTGCTGTGGGATCAGAATCCTAGTCCTGAATTAATGCAAAAAGATCAAGAGGCACGAAATGTAGAAGAGGGAACATATCAAGTAAGCAAGCCAGGAGTCTTGACAATATCTGATCATATATTGACAATATAAAGTCCTATGACAGAAACATTTTATATATGCAGAGTCTCAAGTTACTCCTTCAACCCATTATGTGTTCAATAAATGCACAATCAGAGTAAATGAATGATACTTCAAAGAACGTACCTGAATAGTCATCTGTTCCATAATCTTCTGTAGGGTCTTCGAGTGGACTAGAGCGCACTCTTTCCACTTTTGGAAAATCATTTCTTGGTGAGTAAGGCTGGATGGATGTTCCATACAGTACTAAGGACCATTCTTTCAATTTGCCTAGAAGTTAAATATTTAAAATCTAGTTTTAGAAACCATTCATATGGTGTTCAGCAAGGTGAGTTTTTGCTCCAGATTTCACTTTTCCTCATAACATTAATTATCCAGTTATTATTATTTGAGATCTTTTAGCTAACTAGCTATATATTCAGAATTCTGATTTAAGGAAGGGGTTACATTTTGTTTAATACTCAAGAGTATTTTTCATTGGCTAACAGGATATATCTTGATGGATATGAAACAATTTCTTTTAAAAATTCCACAGTAGAATGTCAATGTCCCCTCCCAAACCAGCATAATTTTTTATTTATTTGTCCTAGTGATTTGGCAGATATATCACTGCATTGCCTGAGTTAGTCACTAATATTTTATCCTCTCAGTACTTGAGTTAAGAAAGGAAAAAAAATTGCCTGCCTCAGGGATTATGTTACTTTTTGGCAAGATTTTTAGTGGAAAAATAAAATGATACATGTATATCAAGTCATCGGTTCAGGTTGTCACAAGGTGTGAAATTCCAGTCTCCACCTCCATGTCTATATTCCCCAGTGAATTTATTCCATGAAAGAGCAAAAGGATTCAGGCCTGAAAGAATTCTTAAAGTAATGAAGCATAAAAAATACATCCTTGCTTGAAAAGATGGGAATCTTTTGATTATATTTATCTATGTTGAAGCAGCTTGTTGTAAATGTCAAATTCTCATAAGAAAATACAGGAAATAGGGGAGTGGGGAGTATTTCTTTTCTAAATTTGAAAGATTCTATTTTTGGAGGCTGTTCTGTGGTTAAAATACTCTTCTTTGACTACTGATTTAAAAATTATGTAGTCCAGGTATGTCTCTCCTCAGGAAAATCAATATGTTTCATGTAAAATAAAATTCAAGAAACCTTTCTCTTCTTTTATATTAATGATACTCAATAATTTGTTTGGAGCTTTCATATTCATTTGGGTTTTTTCAACCTGTGCAAGCAAATTACTTTGACTTTTGTTAGAATCAAGTTATTTTTCTGTATTTTCCCAAAGTCATCTGATATCCTCCAATAGCATGATGAAAACAATACATTATCTGTCTGCTTAATGCTTGTATTCATCTTCCAAGCATTAAGCAACAGTAGTCAAAACCAGAGATTTCACTGAGGAATGACAGATGATAACCCAATTCTTTTAAACTGTTTTGTATTGGGGTTAAAGACAGGAATAAAACTGCTATCTCACTGTCTCTGCCAATGCAATTTAACCTGTATTTGATAGAAATTTCTACACTTTATATGAAACCTTCTCTGTTGAGTATACTCAACTTTTTTTTTTTTTTAGAAAAGACTATAGGCAAGACTCTACATCATACAACAGTTGTTTCACACAGTAATTTCCAACATTTTGTAGCTGAAGCAAAGCATGACTTTTAAAGAAACATTCAGTCTTGATTTTAAAAAGTAACTCATGAAGAGCCTACCACACCTCTTACCAAACTACTGCTTAATTACCTTGACTGTCAAACTGTATGCACCTTATTTTCAGTTTGTCTTTTCCTAGCTTTAGATCACAGCCATGTAGGTCTTTGGTCCCCACTAGATTAAAAAGAGCCAAATCACATCTTTTCTTCCTGTATAGACACTTAGGGATCAAGTTACCTCTCAATGTTCTTTAAAGTGATTCAGCTGGGTTCTTAAAAGAACTTTCTTTTTAGCAAGAGTTATACAGAGAGCTCATGTTTAACTAGCAAAAGCAGTCATCTCTAGAGCCTTTTCAAAGCTACAGCTTCTCTGCATGCAGTCTCTGTTCTTTTTGTGTTTTAACCCACTTCTACAGCATATAGACCATAATATAATGGCTGTAATTAAAAAATGTGTTTTGCTAAGTTGCTAAGTTATTATCATTATTATTTTGCCCCAATGATCACTATAGTTTCCAAGTGTTGATTTTATATTTCTTCCAGAACACTGGTAAAAATACTGAATACTAGAAGTTAATATCTGCAAGGACCCACTAAAATAAGTACAGGCAAAGATGCTCCTCAGACACAGTGCATTGTTGTGTCTGAATGTTATACACATGGAAGGGCTTGTATTAACATACCTGCAGGTAGGACTAGAGCCTTGAATGTATAACTAATGCAAAAGGGCAGCAAGTGGAATAATGCAGGGTCTCTCAGGAGATTAGTTTCCTTTTAATAATGGTTCAGTAAATAAAGAGAGAGAAAATTAATGTGACTTGCCAGCAAATAAATGAAGTCTGCCTCAAGGCAGGTTTAATTTGCACAATGAAAATATTTCAATAAATAAGCATATATCCACACACTTCTTATAATGAATTAAAAAAAAGTGTGCACATTTGAGCCAAAATCTTTCTGTCCCCATTTTTGGCTGACTCCATCATTTACCTTGGCTAAAATAATCCCTTATCCTGCTTGTATTTAGTACATAACAGAGGTCCCATATTGTATGTATAGGAGAAAGGGTACATTGCAGCATTTCACCGCAAGCACATATTCCCCTCCATAAACTCTACAGAATTAAATGCAGAAATCACATGTACTATTTTTATGAACTGAACCCTACATTTCTTTATGGGTAACAGATGTGGCATTACCTTGCCAGTCTCGGGATATCATGACACGTTGACTCTTTGTTCTCATTTTGATTTCAGGAAAACTGCAGCTCTTAATTATAAGATCTTTTAATAGCTAAACAAATACATGCACACACAGAAATGAGAAACAGGCATGACAGTGATATCAGTGTGATAAACTGCAGGCTATGGTGATAAACTGGAAAGGCACCATAAATCATGTTTAAGCACTTTTTGCTTACTTCGCATTCTGTTCAATGCAGAGACTAACCTTAACATGCCCAAACAGCTGAGTTTATCCACTATTAATATATGGCAGTGTATTGGGAGTCTTGTGGAAGACATATTCAAGGAGTTAGTGATCTTGAGCAGGCCATGTCTGCTCTATTGGGCCTTGTACTTAAGGCTTGAGAAGCCAATAGATTAGCATGAGTAGCCGCTGTAAGGGAATCTGCTGGAGTGTCCCGTGCTGGCCTGTGCTGCGCTCTGGTGGATGTTATGACAGAGATAACATGGCACCTTGTCAGGAGAAGATATATGATTCTGTTTTTCACACAAAATAAAATGCACCACAGCATGGGAGGGAGGAGGAACCTCTCCACAGACAGGATCTGTGCATCGTGCCGTCTGAAAATCCATCTGGGGTCCATCCAGTGCTGCACAAATGCAGGGTACCCAGCGTCTGAAGGCATGTAAGATTTACTCACTATCTATATTCCTCTTTTTATTCTATCTTATTAAAACAGCCATTTCATTAAACCTCTTGTTGTTGGGCCTTTGTTATCAAGATCCAGAAAGAACCCTGTATCATCTCTCTCACCTCACACACACCCCCCTTGCCCCGTGAAGAACAGGCAGGCACTTTCAAATTTTTCTGAACAGAAATGCCACTGGACTGCTTCCATCATGAGGCAAGAACCACTCTAGAAAGCTGGGAGACATATTACTAAATATGATACAATGAACCAGGGCCCAAATTCGCAACCAGACTGCACTTTGTGAAATCCCAAAGTGTGCAAAACCCTAACCAGTCTACAACTGTGTTTCACATTCAGGTTAAAAGAAAGTAAAATATACATTCTCCAGCAGGATTTTTCAGCATACTAGCTTCCTCCACTGTCCTCTGCTGGGCAGGTCTACTTTCTTCATATTCCCTGGCCTTACTGCCCTTTTTCCTCCAGAGTTGAAACTTTAGGTTTTAGTCCTCATGGAGCGAAATAAATCGATCCCATAAGAATAGCCACTGTAGCACAAAGAAGAGTATATATAAAGTATTGAAATCAATAAATCAACAAGACCATATGAGAACTCATAAAAAAGAATTTGCAGCAAGACACTTTAAAGTGTGAAGCTGGAAATGTATCCTGTCTCTTTTAGACTGTCCTGGTAACATAAAAGGGCTGTAAACAACGTCTGGAGAATAGCCCAGTTGAACAGTTTCCAAAAATGGCTCCGTGCTAGTTCTTTTCCAGGCTTTAGTATAGGGAGCATGCCAGGGCAGAGAAAAGAGGGGAAATAGCTGAAATGTGTTGCTCTCTGGCTATCATCCCTCTTGGAGGAACCATTGGGTGCCAGTACAAAGGTGAAGGGCTGCCCTAACTTTTCCTTCAACTCAGAGCAGGTCCTGGCTGCTTCAAGAATAACAAGTGTAAGACGGAGTTGAAAATCATTGATTTTTGTCTCTGTTTTTTTTTTAAGTAATCTGATTAAATTTAAACTATGTAGTTGTTGTTTAATACCTGTCTCATCAAATTCAAAAGCACTGAAAATTCTCTGGACATACAAAAAAGAACTGCATAGTTATGCTCGTAGTCTATGGTTACTTTTCCCAATATATTTAATGAATAGCCCTTTTAGTGTACTGGAAACTTTGCTCTGCATTTGTTGGTACGATTAACATCACATGGCTAAGATATCAAGTAAGTGTTAATTTAATCTTAGTGATAAGTAATTTCCAATACATTAGTAGCATTCAGCTCTAATTTGACCAGCTGGTTATGCTGTGTTTGATGCACCCCAGGATGCGGTTTGCCCTCTTGGCTGCCAGGACACACTGCTGACTCCTATTGAACCGACCAGCACCCCCAGATCCCTTTCTGCAGGGCTGCTCCCCAGCCACTCCTCTCCCAATTTATACTTGTGTCCGGCATTACTCTGTCCCAGGTGCAGACTCTGGCACTTGGACTTGTTAAATTTCATGCCATTGATGATTGCCCAATGCTCCAATCTATCTAGATCTCTCTGCAAGGCCTCTTGTCTCTCAAGAGAGTCAACAGCACCTCCCAGTTTAGTATTGTCAGCAAACTTGCTAAGGGTGCATTCAACTCCTGCATACAGATCATTGATAAAAATATTTAACAGAACCAGCCCTAGGATTGAGCCCTGAGGAACACCACTGGTGACCAGTTGCCAGCCAGATGTAGCCCCATGAGAATTTTTTTAATTAAAGGGTTTCCACCTATTTTGACATGAGGCCCCATGAGAAGGACTATATTCAGTATTCACGCATATATTTTTGTCTTTGTATACTATATCTATTTCAAAATGGGTCTCAAGGCTGAAAGTTTCAGTAGGTCTACAGGGACCTCATAACGAGCAAACAGAAGTAAGTACCTACTCCCGTGAGTCTCTTTGAAAGCCTCAATCTCCATTTCTTTTGAAGTGCTCATTCTGAAATTTGTGAATAAAACTGAACTGTGCAGTGGGAATTAAAAACAGAAGAATGTCTGTAGCCTTAAAAATTCTAGTTCTTAAGTAAACAAATGCGAGGCCTGGGCACTTTAACTATATGCACAGGAGCACAATGCAATTTCTTTCTTCTGTATAAAGGGATCTTCTAGTTATGTAAACACTGTTTTCCTTATGGGTAGGATAAAAAAATACAAAGCAAAGAAAAACAACATGGAAATAAATTCTTAGGCCCTATATCAGCCATGAGAGTCACTGGCAAAGTTAATACAGTAGAATAACTCTGGGCTGCTCTAATATATGTTGAAGACCTGTCAGATAAAACTATATTCGACGTCCAGGAAAACAGATGTCTGTATATGGAAATATTATATCTTCTTTCAAATGTGGCACATGCAGTTTCATGCGGTTTTGTGTCTTCTTCCTTGAAAACTCTACCTACTAAAGGTTGTGTTTGTTTAAAGCACTGACTCTTGGTAACCTGCCAGATGGTACAGGAGTCTTCCTCTGCTTGAAGAATTCACGTTTGGTATGATCTAACTATAAATGGCTAAACTATCCTTTTATATTTCAAGGCAACAACTTTGAATGCAAGAAAGAGGGGAGTTTACCCTGAGAAGGTGAATTTCTCCACAGAAACCAGAAGTAAGTTCAGGATAAAAGAGAACCACGTGTTAAATGGAAAATATCAGCAACATAAAAATGAAGTCTGCTTTGATAGCTGAAATTTAGAATAATGCATAGGTCTTCACAGCTCTGCCAATCACATTAAAACCAATGAGATCTCACAGGTATAAATCAAAGGTGTAAGAGTCAAAGCAGTGTTAGCAACTGCAAGCATTCTTCTGAATCTACTGATCCCAAATAAAGGTTAGAGTCATACCTGGAGTCTTGAAATTTCTCAACTGAGATGGAGTGTCACAGATTTCCAAGATCCAGTCACCTGCTGCTTTTTCACTCCAGGAGTGAGTAGTCATAAACTCCCAGTTTTTAAATCCTTCCATGGAATGATCAAATAACCTAAAATAAATCATGACATTATTTTAAGTGCACCATTTTAGTGGAGCTAAGCCTCCAAGTCTCCAGACTCTTGAAAGATATACTAATTAGCCAGTCCATTACGCATAATGGTTTTTCAGCACGTCTTTCAAATACATTTGCCAGGTTTGGGGGGGGTTTTGTGGTTTTTTTTAAATGGAGAAAATTCTTTACATGTCATAATTTGTCATAATTGCTACTAAGGCTTAATAGAATGCAGGTGTCTTGGGAAAAGTGCATACTTTGCTTTAAAAACATGATGTAAATACAAACAACTTTAAGTTGGAAAAGTTCTGTAACATTTATTTTTGGTTTTG
The DNA here is from genome assembly GCF_034638445.1 of Ciconia boyciana. NCBI lineage: Eukaryota > Metazoa > Chordata > Aves > Ciconiiformes > Ciconiidae > Ciconia > Ciconia boyciana. The sequence continues at coordinate 10,659,919 of NC_132937.1, read as the reverse complement.
AATTGAAATACTGAAAAGGGATTTTAAGAAAATAAAAGGATTAAGTGACTGAGACAATATGAGCAACTCAATATATGTGATTCCTTGTGAGGCAATCAGATACAACCGAGACACTGGTCTCAAACCTCAAATGACCAAGATATCACTCTATTCAAACACTTGACAGGATTGAGTTTGGGTAAAAGTGAGAGACTAATGGCATCTGATGATTTCATCTGACTAACAACATTACCATAATTACTTAGGTCTTGGGTGAAGAGGTTAGAGCTCAGGCCTGGATTACAGTAATATCTAGTACGGGGGGGCCCAGTTCAGAGGCTGCAATTTGATGCTGATCAGGTGGGTGAATGTGGACTGTTGGGAGTTTTCATTGCCTAAAACTGGAATTTATTAATGAGATTTTGGAAAGACACAAGAGAACTTGCACTTCTGTTCAGTGCTCACAGCATGTTGCCTGGTACCCCAAAGCTATTGATGGGAGATAGATACACTCTAATCGAGACTGTTGCCTCTACTAAAATGGCACATCTCAGCTTTAAAGATATATATACACACACACATATACAAAGATCTCCCCCTCTCACACACAAAGCAGAATGAGAACTACAACATTTATCACCATTTTAATTTGCTTTTTAGTCCACTGGTGACAGCTATATTTAAATATTTTTCATAAAAAATTATCTGTAAAGTAGAAAATCCAATGGATTTAGAATACTTTTCCATTAAACTGAGAGAAATCTAGTGTTTGACTACAAAATACTCTAAACGATCTTAAAAATACATTTTATACTCACTTGATTCTTTACTGTTATTTTCTAAGCACATTTCAATCTTTATTCTCAAAAGGTTATGAATTTCAGTGGGAAAACATTGGGAAAGCAGGATACTTTTGTAGCAATGTGAATATGTGCCAAGTTCTGGTTAAAATGTTCACATAGAATGCCGATAAAATGCCATTCTTGCTGAAAACTGGTCAGAGGCATGGGGCCAAGTACTGCATGGGTCTACATATCCACAACTCTCCTCAGTAGGACCCATATGCATGGAGCACTTATAGGATTCAGCCCATAGTTGATTTTTGCTCTCTCATTTGTGTAACCATTTTCCATTCTCTATGAATGCCTATATTACTCATATTTATTAGAGTTGATAACATTAAAATAAAATATTCATATATATTTAAAATTAGGATGGATTTTCACTGATAATTGGATGAGATTTACTTCTGATGTAGTTCTAAATATAGAATTATGCCACCAGAGTTGGCCTGTTTCATATCACTGTTAAATCAGTTGTTTGAATACAACAAATTTCACAAAAACATGACAGATAGATAGGACACATAATTTGACAGATAATTTACTGAAAGGGTAGAAATTATCTACCTAGTTATTACCCAAAGTTTGCATGTGGGTATGTCCAATTTAAGTCATTATATGCAGGTTATTTCCAAGAGAGTTAGTCAAATTATCATACAGTGTTTCGCTGATAACTAATGTATTACTTTTTAAACACACTGTCAGTCAAAGCAGCAATATTCCTAATTGCCATTATGGCAGCTAAATTATATAGTATTATATAAGTACCATGCAATTATATTTTAAATTCTATATTCATTGGGCTTCCATTCACGTACATAGAAACACTAGTTACTGCTTATTTTTACTGCAGTTAGTGCCATATTATTTCCCATATTATTTTGTGTTTAAAGGTGTTTCTATGTTATGTTTTGGTATTTTAAAATGCTGATAGATTTCTATTTTAACCTTGCATCATTCTTTTAAGTCATTTTGGGAGGAAAAAACCAAAAATCCCTTATGTCTTGGCCTTGGATATATAAAAACACCTCTACATAAAATATGCTATGGCTGAAACTGTAAGTTTTCATATTTCCATCCCTGGAGGTGTGGGAAAACCTAGTAAGATTATTTCCCAGAAAAAGGACTAGTATTTAGAATGAACACTTCCCAAAACTTATTTGGGAAGGATTTGAATTTTATGAAGTAAGGTTCAAATTGGAATTTTTAAATGTATTAATTGAATTTCTACAAATGATTCTATAAATTAATCAAAAAGCTACAGACAGATCACAGAATCACAGAATCACAGAGGTTGGAAGGGGCCTCTGGAGGTCATCTTGTTCAACCCCTCTCCTCAAGCAGGGTCACCTAGAGCATGTTGCCCAGGACCATGTCCAGATGGCTTTTGAATATCGCTAAGGATGGAGACTGCACAACCTCTCTGGGCAACCTGTTCCAGTGCTCAGTCACCCTCACAGTGAAAAAGTGTTTCCTGATGTTCACATGGAACCTCCTGTATTTCACTTTGTGCCAATTGCCTCTTGTCCTGTCACTGGGCATCACTGAAAAGAGCCTGGCTCCTTCTTTACACTCTCCCTTCAGATATTTATATACAGTGATGAGATCCCCCCTGAGCCTTCTCTTCTCCAGGCTGAACAGTGTCAGCTCTCTCAGCTTTGCCTCATATGAGAGATGCTCCAGTCCCTTAACCATCTTAGTGGCCCTTCGCTGGACTCTCTCCAGTATGTGCATGTCTCTCTTGTACTGGGGAGCCCCAAACTGGACACAGGACTCCAGATGTGGCCTTACCAGTGCTGAGAACAGGACCGATCAAAAGAACCGTTAAGAAAAAAAAAGTAGAAAGATACTGACTCTGAGGCTATCTGTATGTGTATGTTGTACATACTTAACAGTCCAAGTATTTTTATGTTGATCTGCTTATGCACTCTCAAATCAAAGAACCTGGATTTCCCTTTCAGTGGTGTTGAGTGAAAGGATGAAACAATCGAAATAGTTACCAAAAAGTTCAGGTGTACTTTTCCTTATTCAGAAAGAAATACATACAGATTAGGATCTTTTTAAGGATTATGGAGCCAGTCCAGATGGTTAACTGATTTTGGAATTTGTCAGATTGATATCATGTCAAACTTCATATCAAGGATACACTTAGCTTGTCATGGACTAGTAAATTATTAGTATATGGTCTGATGAATTGTTAGTTGACTATTACAGGTTCTTATAGATTAAAATCGTTTTACAAGATGCTTAGAATAATCCGAAAATTTTTATGACCATGCTTATATACATATAAGCGTGAAATGCTCTGTCATCACCTAAAGACATGTCAGGCTGCTGAGTTCCACATACTGCACTGGTCAGCCAGCTGTGTGGCTGATGCTAATAGTTGTCTTCTTAAAAGCTGTGTGTGTTTTCCTATTGAATTTACAGTAAATCTTCAGAAACCTCACTCAGGTAGAAATTCTAATGCAAGAGCATGAATGAACACAGTGCCATATATATAGACTTTTCCTATCCATCAGTCATATAGGTCTGAAAAGGGATCTCTGATTAGGGTAAGGGCAGTAGGGGAGACTGAGTGTTCATCACACAATTCAATTTATTCCAGCTGAAACTCAATGTAATAAGTGTTGTTATACTAAGATTGAGCTGGGCCTAGTTTTTCTAAGGCTAGGAAAAGACCCATTCATCCTCACCATAGTAGCTGGGGCAAACCTATCTACAGGAAGTAAAATCCTAGGTGTTCTTCCTCTAGTCTGTTTTACACAGCTCCCCTCTTTCTTTTTGGTTCAGTACAAAACCCATAATCTGAGACATTTAGCTGGATCCTAAATTTGTCTTCATCCATTTGTCTTTATTCACACTTCTACTATTGAAAATTATTTCAAACTTTTAATTATGGATGCTAATTTTTCACTAAAATTGAGCTTAAAGTTCTGAATTTTAAAATCCAATACCTGCCTACCCTGCAGATCTCCCTGATTAATTCTTTACTAGTTTCAGTCCTCAAAGAAAGGCATGTGTCATTCTAGATCTCAGATATATTGCACTTCATTCTTTTTCCACATTTATCTTTGAACATCTTCCATGCTGAGTTAGATGGAGGATAGTGTCCCTTGCATTCATTTACACTCTTGTATATAAACCCAGTTAGTCTTTCCTGCTGAGCTGAGAAAATCAGCAGTAACTTTGAGTAACTCTTTGAGATAAAAATATTGTTTACTGTTTGGGGGTTTTTTTAATGTTGTGTCTCCAGTATCCCCAGAGCTCCTCACCATATCTATTGCTAATACTGACAGGATATAACAAAAGAAGTATTCAAATCCTTCTTAGAGATATTGACATTGCAATTGCAGTTCAAAGAATGGATGGTAGAATTGGGTGAACTAGGTGTCTATTCAGAAAAATAAAAGACATAGACAATCAAGAAATTAAATGAAACATAGCAAGTTAGCATTGGGAGAAAGTTTTCCAAGAACTGCTTCATCCTGTGGACATAGCATAAGCAGAGGATTATTGTTTGCTCATCCTGGATTTAATAATGTCACCATAGGGTAATTTTCACAGCTACTTGAAACACTGAGAATCAGCATGAAAGTTGACCCTACCCTTTTCTTTTTACCCCTAAAATGTCATTTTTGTTATTGGAGTCTAATGTGTAAACTGCAATAAAGATGTAAGATGGACTGGTCCAGAAATTAAAATGACCTCCTATAAAGAAAAGGTTTCCTCTACTTCTGATCACCAAGAATTTTTATGAAGTGATCTTGCAAGTGAGATCAGATGAGAATACCTCAGTTTTGGTCTAAGAGTTTTCTGCAGAGGAGGGTATTATTAAAATTTACTGATTATTGAAGGTTTCATTATAGGAAAAATATGGTATTGAAAATATTTCATTTTGTTGCTGAACAAAGGTATTATTAATGTCAGTGCCATGTAAGCATAGGAACCTAGTGGCCTGGAAACTTGCCACCCCGTGGTAAAAAAAAATCAGTTATGCAGTTTGAATGGCAGCAGCTGATTTAAATTTAAAGAGCAAGATTTAAACAAGCTGTGACTTTGGTGGGAGACAAACCTGCCCCAAGTTTGTGGATTCTATCCTCTTTCTATTTAGCTGCTCTTCCATGGCCCCCTGTATTGAGTGTCTTTTAGAACACGTCGTGGTATGTCTCAAAAATACTCAGAAACATGTGCTGCCAAATTCAGTGGCCAATTATTTTTAAAAAGGGGATACTATTCCCCTTTGGACTTAACTGTAATCATTTGAACAATTAATCCTCATCCTCACACCAGCCAGCACTTTCCAAGCCTGTATTTTCTTCTGTTGCAGTATATACAATGTAATCATGTTTAGTACTTTCCAAACAACAAAGCATATGTTCCCTGTAATGCAGTTTTTAAAGAATACACGAGGCTCAAGGCAGTGACAGTGTAATCCACCAATGGCTGCAAAGGAATCCACATCACCTACAATTAGCAAGTTTTCTTACTGAAGTCATTTTAGGGGATGCCAACATTAAGAACAAAATATGCAGAAAAAGGCCAGGTATTGCCTGGAGAACCTACTGTCAATGCACCAGAAACTACACAGTGACTCTTCTTTCCAGAACTGGTAGAAAAGTGCACATGTAAAATATACCTTTTGCACTTTAAGACATTTTACCAGCAAATTTTTTCAAATTAAACCCAGATGAGTAATGGTAAAGCAATGAGGTTTTCCCTAGATTCAGTAAAAAACAGCTGGTATTGCTGCTATTAATCATGTACATGTGCATTAAAAGCTCTTGTATGTCTGAGAAAAGCATCTCGGGTAGTAGCAATGTACAGCAGCCTCTGGAACCTTTGCCTATAGAAAAAAACCCAGACTGTTTGCTGCCAAGGCATCCCTGCATGCTACTTGCACTTGAATGACTTTATTCCGATGCCCTCGTGATTAATACTTTAAAAATCAAATGCCTCAAAACTAAAGACATTTTCATGTTAGTGAATAACAATACTCCTACCCCAGTTTTCATAACATAATGCTAAAGCGTACATACCCAACAACCCTCAATATACTAATTGTAAGACAACTAAACTGTAAGAAACAGAAAATCCAAAAATCATTTTGAAATATCATTTTGAAAAGTGTTGTGTCCATATACATCACTTTACCCTAAGAAAGGGTTTTGTGAAGGCTCTAGTGTATTTCAGATCTAGATTTTGCAAAATACATTTATTGCTTAATATTACTACCCCAGAGCTGTGAGTTGGTGTCAGCCAAATGTGACTGACAAGTCAGTATATCTCTGAAGCTTGCTTGGGGAAGGAATTTCTGGTGTGACCGTATGAATATTTGCTCTTTCATGTATAATTTGTTTTTACAAAATGGCAAAACATTAAATAGCCTTTCAGGTTTCTTTGGTTTTGCGCTAGCATTCTGATAGTATAGGATAAGAAGCAGCTGAACACCATCGTATTTCAATACACACACTTACTTTTTCTCTCTCTACCACAGGCACAGAAAACAATTACTTTTTAAGGAGCAGGGGTTACAAAGAGACAATTGAATTAAACTTTGTACTTTTTCCACATACCAGTCATCACCAGAGGTGAACTGTGAATGCTGGAATGTCTTTATTTCCCACTTGCTGTGAGTCAACTGCAAGACATGAAAGGCTAGAGCCAAGATTTAGCTGTGTTAAGACCACTGGGTTTACACAAGCTTGTTTTGTTTGGATACCTAGTTGGAGGATTTTTAGATTTTTTCATTTTGAAGCATGGAAGAACAGTGGCATAAAAACAGAACAGAAAGCTAAAGAATGATTCCTTCAAATAGAAAACAAAAGTCTGATTTGTAATTGTTCAGAGGGTAGAAGTCTGCCCTCTGCACTGGTTAGCAAAGGGTAAGTTCTTTGTTCAGCATAGCAGGGAGATAGATGTGTGTGCATGTGTGTTTTGTCTGCAAGGCACTGACAACACAGTGAAACACAGGAGAGATCTGAAGGGGGCCAGAAACTCCATAACAACTTTCTTTTCATTTGATGTGCTTTTTTCAGCAAAACTGACTGGGGAAATGTAGCTGATGAGACAGTATGGAAAGCAAGCCACTCCCAATTCATTAAAAGCTTTGAGGAATAGGACTAGGGATATAAACTTTTGTGAAGACTTGAGTGGGAAGGCAGAAGAGTTCTCACAACATAGATGTGACGTGTCACAGCAGTTCTTGCTGCTTCTGAGACACATTGCACTAATGTCAACTTTTGTGTGGGAGCCATGCTCTGTGTCCAGCAGAGCTGCAGTCATCTAAAGCTGCTAGTCACCAAGGCAAAAATATTCCTTATTATACTCTAGTCCTGTCAGGAAGAATTTTCTAGCCAGCTGGAGAAGTATGAAAGCATTTATCATTGTAACTTATTTGCACAGTTGGAAATGGGATGGAGTTTGAGGAGGTCTCTGGGCTTTCTTAGTGCTTTAATGATCTGTGGTAGGCAGCAGTACTCTTGATTGCTGATTTAGCATTATGTATCTGGAAAGGAATGCTGATGGTTTCTTCAAAGAAAATTTTTTGTAGTAGACCAAGGAAATAGAAATACCACCAGGCAGCCTTTCGGTTTGTTGAGGACAAATGCTAATGATGTACCTCATCTCTAGGGACTGAAATTGCACAAATGTTGGAAATGCTGCATTGGATAAAGATATACTTGTTTGAGTTCAATCTGGAAATAAAGAAACTACTTGATGCAGTCTCACAGTTTCTCCAAGAACATACTGTAGAGGTGACAGGATGAAAAAAAAGGATGGATCTTTCTTAGTGGCTAATGTTAGAGGGGCCTGACATCTGACAGCAAATATCCATCATAAATCTATGGGATTAAGGAAATTGCTGACTTTTTTTAAATTTTAATAGGCTGTTTATAGATGGACCCATTCATTTTAAAGTGCTAGTGCAACTTCTCAGCATTCTCCTACCAAGAGCCTTTCATGGCTCAAGCATACTACATACTACTACAAAAGGGGAAAAAAAGATATGCAAATTGGTAACATCAGGAGTCATAACCATATTCTGAAAGCTTAAAGAAAATAGTAAGAAAAGATTACTATTCTGTCTGATTTTTATTACTAGTAGACAAAGGCATAAGAAAGGAGGGGAATGAAAAATAAGTGCCAATAGCATGTAGAAACACATTTCCATTCAGCTTCAGTTTCCTTCTATAACACTCAGCCTGTTATTTTCTTTGCACTTCCCAGCCAACTAATAATTGGCGAGCCACAAAAGGCTATCAAAATTGACTAATCTTAGTTTTAAAGATGATGATCCTCAACAGCTTTACAGCCTATTCTTCTACTGATAAAGACAGAGATTGCCATCTTTCAGTTCATTTGTTCTTCATTTTCCCCATCTCTCTCAGAAAAAATAATCAAGAACTTTGTGTGTTTCAGCAAAACCTACTGTAATGACTTAACTACTCTTTGATGATGCTGCAATCTCAGCGCAGGCTCTGTGTGCTGACTGGGTTGCAAAGTTATGTTGTCATACTATACCTGTTGGCCAAGAGCTGTGACCTAGTTCCAGAAGGAGAGGTTAGGTAAATTGACAAGTCTCCACGTCGAGGATGAGTAACAGTGATGCGTACAACCACGTGCTCCAAGTAGATCACATGGTGGTTGGGATTATCTGAACAGCCGGTGGCTTTGTAAATTGAACGGACAACGCTGTCAGGCCGTATAGTTCTATAATATAAGCATATAAAAACATCATCAATGTTTCTTGCTTGTTCCTGACAACTAAATCACTTTTTCTTAGTAGTGACTGTCAGTGTTGGACAATCATTTCTGAGAAATCAGTAGCCTATAACCCTTATTTTTAACACTTATTTCCTAGCTGAAACTATCACCATAGTGTATTTACTTTACTGCAGTCACTGGCAATTACTAATTACTGATTTCTATTAAGGGCTATACTGACATGTACACATGCTAAAAGAGGACAGTGAAGACCTGTAATAGGAATAAACCTTTGGGACAGAGCATTTTTTGTGGATTAGTGGCCAGTTGGGATTGTCATGGGATGACAGCTGGTGATTAAGTACCATAAGTACCATAGCCATAGTCCTTGCTTATGTGATAGCAAGTATTGTGTAGCAAACATGTGGGCAAACAGTGTTGGACTCAGATGGTTTAAATTGGCATGGCTTCCTTGCAGACTATACCAGTTATGGATCTAGATTGTCAAGTATATCTATCAAATAAAAAATTTCCTCAATGATTTTAAGGCTTTGGAAATGTGCCTTATGACTGATGCTCTCTCTGTATCCCCAGAGTGCATGTACAGAATACTACTCTTAAGCCTGGTTCTATAGAGACCCTATCCTAGCAAGCAAAAAACAGTTTAGTCTTAGTCTCTGAGACAAAGACTCTCCTGAGACTGTTTCAGAGTGATAATATGATATAAGATTTTAATTAAAAGAATATTTGTCTGTTAGACACTGGACTATTGAGTTTGTACTCATCTTACGAAGATGACTGCAGCGCACTCAACTAGACATTCTTGTTCTTTAGAGCATCATCTATGCCAGTATCAATTAACATCCAGCCTGACTTGTTTTATACCTTCAGGTTTTGGGATATTCTTTAAATTCCATTCCAAGAATTGCAGGGAACAAACTTTACAGGCAAATGTTCTGACATATCTGAAGGTGAGAGAGATCCTCAGTGTAGCTTTCAAAATCACCCATTAAACACAATGCAAGGGAGGGATATATTATACCCAACTTCTTTCCATAAGTTTATGCCAGCAAGAGTTTTGGCAGCAGGTATTACTTGATTTGCCGATCCGTGTTCTCCACACACACATGCTGTGGAGGGACTGTTGTCCACTTTTCTGCTTCTATCACCATTGCTTCAGCATCCATCAGTCCAAATCCATAGAGGTGGCTCACTGCAAGGTACAAGCAGAATGCAATTATAGGATGAAACCTTGTAAAAAAACTTGTAACCTTGATAAAAACTTTCATCATAGAATAATTCCAGAGATTCATATGCTAACAGGAACTGCTTTTTTTTCCTACTTCTTATTTGCTTTGGCTCAAAGCTCAAAAATCTCTTTGCCAGGAACATATCTAATTTGTTCACTGAATCTGTTCACTACTTTATTACAGAAGCAGATAACGACCAGCATGAATAACATCGCCTTACCATGAGGAGGGTGGACCAGTACTGCAGAATGCCAGGGAGTACAATTGCCTCAGATTGCCCTTTGTCCAGATTCAGCATGGCCCTCTTATATGACATAATGTTAAAAGGTGTAAAGAACCAGAGAAGAGTAATTTCTGTCACTCAAAAACCAAATACACACACACATGTAAATATTGAAGGCAACTGAGACACTGGATTTACAAAGGAACAGACTGTCTTTTATAACTTCTGTATGCTCTTTACTTTCCTGAGTGTAGCATGTAGATGTTCTCCTACTCTTATATGCAGCACATTCCCCACTAGCCAGCCAGCCAGCTAGATCCAACATCTCCCTAAAGTTGTCTGCATGAGGAGGGTAAAAAAGTTATGGTATTTGAAGTCCAGGGCTTTAAAGGTAATCTGGTTTTCATGCAGAACATGTGTCTGAAAGGCTCCTTTCTCTACCTCCTTTGCACTTCTGCAGATGCAGGTCAGTGAAGTTATTGCTGGAGAGCTGTAACGTGGCTGCTGACGTCTGATATTACCTACTGCATGCATCACACATAGAATAGAATCATAGAATCATAGAATCATTTAGGTTGGAAAAGACCCTTAAGATCATCAAGTCTAACCGTAAACCTAACACTACCAAGACCACCACTAAACCATGTCCCTAAGCGACACATCTACATGTCTTTTAAATACCTTCAGGGATGGCGACTCAACCACTTCTCTGGGCAGCCTGTTCCAATGCTTGATAACCCTTTCAGTGAAGTAAAATTTCCTAATATCCAGTCTAAACCTCCCCTGGCACAACTTGAGGCCATTTCCTCTTGTCTTATGGCTTGTTACTTGGGAGAAGAGACCGACACCACCTCTCTACAACCTCCTTTCAGGTAGTTCTAGAGAGCGATAAGGTCTCCCCTGAGCCTCCTTTTCTCCAGGCTAAACAACCCCAGTTCCCTCAGCCGCCTCTCATAGGACTTGTTCTCCAGACCCTTCACCAGCATGCAGTGGTACTGAGCATTCATGCCTGGAAGATAGCATCCTGTTGACGCTCATTCCTGGATGGTCCAACCTTACCTCTATCTGCCTGCCATGCTATGGAGATACAACAACTGTCCCCTTGCAAGAAATTTAATGCATAGTAATTTAACTTAATGCCTGAATGCCTTTTACTCAAAGATGCAGAAGGCTTTAAAGCGTCATCTTTCCTTAGATGCATGTGAAAGAAGGATTGAACTTTCAAATGTAAAACTCCCAGACAAGATGAGGTATTTCCAACAGATTTGCTCCAGTCCCATAATCTTTAACTTCTTGATAATTTTGAGTACTTGATGTAACTGTCTCAAGCATTCCAGCAGCTCACAAAGGGTAAAAAGATAACTGCTTTGAATTTCTGTTTAAAGATCAAGTTCAGTAAAAATGTCTAGTTTGTAAAGGGATTAGTAATAAACAGCCTTACAAAACAGACTCAAACTTTCACTTACTGATCTTCAAATCAGCTGTGTGGTTTTGGTTGCTGTTCCAATCAAAACAGAAGCTTGCAAATGAATTTTGATAAATTAGAAAGAACTGTTCACCATGTGGTTTTATTGTGACAAATCTGTGCCCTTGGTAAAATCCTGAGGGGAGGAGGTGAAAGAAAAAAGCTTCTGGAGGGTGGAGTTTAGATCACAAATAATAACACTGTATTAATAAATCAGTTTATCTTGCTACCACAGACAGTGTTACCAGAAAACCCTCAGAAAAACATAAATGTTATTTTAATACTTAATGTGACAAGGCATGGCATAAGTCTTTCCAACTGCACCTTGCAGAGGATTTTATGAAAGCAACCTCCATTCATTGCAAAACCAGAATTCAGAGGAATCCATCCAAAAAAAACCCCAACCTTGTCAAACAAATAGCAGTTCAAAGCATAAAAATAATTGGTACTTAAGGATTCCATTTTCCAAATATGGCAATATCTAATGTCTGAAACTGCCAACTGAAGAGGGTTCTTTAAAGGAAATTTCTGCAAGGCATAACGACTGTATAATGAAATTGTTCTCTTTCCATCTCCTTCCCCTTCAGCCCCAAACTCAAGGGCACATAGCATGGAAATATTCATTTGGAGAGAACTAAACACAGCACCTCTGCCAAATAAGGCAGGTATTGTTTTCAGAAATTAAACAAAAGGACTAGAGTATATGAAGATAATGAAATTCAACCCTCCTTCAGACTTTTGAATTCTCTTTAATGTATTCCACAAACAAATGGACAGGGAAAGAGACTTTCTATTTTTACATGTGGGTGAGGGCAGGCAGAAGAAGGGCAAGGAAGGCTTAAATGGAGAAAAATGTTCATACTGTGAAGAGGGTCCTCGTGATGGAAAACTCCCTGGTCATAAACATCATCTTGCAAAAACATCTTCTGATCAAAGCATATTTATCTGTGCAGTCACTCATCTATTCTTACACTGCATCCATTGCTCTGATATTTAAAATTTTAGTTAATAATCATTCTGTCTGCTTCTGAGGGGGTGTAGTGCTGTCCTGTAAGAAGGTATTTGCCTTTCAGAGATGGAAGGGGAATGTGAGTTTGGTGTAACATAAATTGGTGGTTAAGGGACAGTCTTTTGCTCTCGTTGAGCTCAAGAGCTGCAAACTTTGATCTCCTGGTGCTGAAGGTGTCCGTGGGCAGAACCATCCTTGAATCCCCTCCCTCCACTCATGCAGCAATGCAAACTGACCCATTCCTATTTCTGCAAAATTGCATGCATACACAGCTTTACAGATGCAGTAAAACTTTCAAAGAAAAACTTGCCTTCTCAAACACAAAGTAAATATCACATTTTTGCTGATCTGTCTACTCTTCCTATCATTAAAGAAAATAACATTTCTAGGGGCTAAAGTCCATTTATTTATACCTAGAGCAGTACTTCTATTAGCTCAGCATGAAATCAAGGACTGCTCAGCTGCTGGATACACTTCCCCAGCTTTTTCATAATCCCTTTGTTTTTGTCTCAAACTGATATTGAAAATTCAATAGCTTCCTTATTTATATACAAAGAGGATGTAAAGCCACAAATCTAAAGACAGAATATATAATCCACTTGACTAAGAGAAATATGAATTTCTGGTATTGATAAATCATAACACAAAATCATGCAGACTCCAGGAAAACTGTGCCCAAACACTGAAAACACAGCATTTCCAGTGCCTCAGTGCAGCTAAATTTGTTATGCTGCAGTTTTCATTTCCTATCACCAAGATGTCTCATCAATAGTTTAGATGCTAAGCTTCCCTTGATATTCTGCTCATTTGACAAAAAGCACTGCAGGATATTTTCTCTCCACTACATTTTTTGGCCTTTAATTTTCTATACCATAAAAGCAGCATTGGAAATACAAATATTTCCTGGTATCTGTGATAATTGATAACAGATATCAAATACTAAATCAGTAGGCAAGACAAACTGCAATACCTTTAGTTTTTCAAACCAGGAATATGCAGCTGTGCTAAACTAGACTCAGCTGTTTGATATGTAAATTATTATGACTTGTCAATTTACACTACCTTAGGATCTTGCTACAGTCTCATCCAGAATGAGAAATACAAAATAAGAGTCTGAAATGCCCCTTATGCTTTGGTTCGCTTAAAAATTGCTTAGCAAGACAGGAAGACATGGGACTACAAACTTTTTCTTTGGGTTTTTTGCATTTGTTTTCTGTTATTCTATTCTGTAATTCAGTTGTGTGTCTGTGTGTGCATGTGTATGTGTGTAGAGAAAGAAAGATTTTTCTGGCAAGTTTTGAATGGTTACATAGTCATCTGCACCAAAGCACTTAAGTGAGTCTGAGCTTGTTTCCACAACTGTACTAGTGCACACATTCACCAAGGAGAGGTGAACATGTGCAAGTGTATCTAGCACTATAGTCAGAGCAAACAGGACCATTTTTTTTACACTTGATTAGGAAATGCATATATGTAGTCATTTGATGCCAGGTACTGTGCTGGCAACTGTGTACTTGACAACAGAGACTCAAAAATATTTATGTTTTAACAGCGGTGTAAAGCTTCCCCTTTCTACTCTTTTATTTGCTTCCTTTTCCTTATCAAAAGGAATTTCAGTATTTCATAGGACCATAGTAAATATTTGTTTCAGTTTTAGTTGAAGGATTTCAAATATATTAAAATGAAAAATTCTTAAGACTCTCCAGTTACTCTCATTCTATAACTACTTCAACCCAACCTACACCAATATTTATTTCACACGTGATAGTTTATTTGCAAATATAGAACTCTAATTATATATTATTTTAAGTTTCTGTCATTTGCTTAGTATATCAAAATACTTCTAATTACAAATAGGAAAGCCAGTTGTTTGAAGAAAATTAAGGGACAAAAAAAGGAGAAATGCTACAATGACACACTGCTTAAACTATTTTCATTTTGTTTCACCATGTCTTAACTGAGAGAACATTGATCTTGAATGAGATCTTGTTTCAGCCATATCCTTAACTGCAAATTACCCTGTTTTGTGGCAACCTATGACCAGTAATCTATGATAGTAGGATGTGATTTCTGAAATGCATAACTGCTTTACAAGCCAATAACACAACTGTACAAGAATGTTCTTTTTTGTTCTTGGTTGTAAAACCAACTAACTCCTTCAAGCTTTTTAAATTAAGTACAATATTTGCATTTTCATATTTTATACAGAACCAAACCCCAAATTTTTCAATTTTTCAACAACAAACCCAGTCCTTCCTCCCCACATAATTCCCCTCAATCCAGGTTATTAAAAAATATTAAAAATTAATCCAGGTTATTAAAATTATTTTATTAATCTTACCATCACACCAGAGAAGGATTTATAGGACAGAAAGTTGTGCAATAAATTTGTTATAAAAGTGGCTGTTACAAAGGTGCACAATGAGAAATCGAGGAGTTTCTATAACTAGAAAAGTGCAAACAGAATACTTAAAAATAGCTTTTATTAAGTTTCCAGTTGTGTTTGTCAATTACTGATTCTTGTATCAGTACAAATAATTTCTCTACTAATATATTAACTGTGGATTTACCTGACAATATATTTGACAAAAAAATCAATCCTCTGTATTTTATAGTTTTCTGTCTGACTGAAAGCTCTTATTCATTGATAAAATAAAATATAGATCTTCCAGGACAACTGGTGGGACAGCTAGTAGAAGCTAAACTTCCAGCAGCCAGTATAGCTTTGTGAATAGTTTCTATATGCAGTTCTGACACTATATCACCTTGAGCCTTTACATCCACTTAACCTCTAAAACCCATCACCTTAAGACATAAATTAAATTCAAGATCACTATTGCATTCACATCCTGGCAGTAATTATCTACTTCAAGTATTTAAAATGTGTATTAAGCAGGTAGACATTGGTTGACTAAAAGGACTAAAAGCAAAAGACAGTTTTGGATCATCAGAGTCAGACTCTACTAATAGTGACAGCAAGTACCACCCAAATACCTTCCTCTCTCACAAGTGTTAGCAGCCTCAAGGCACAGGTCAGTGGGATTCAGCCACCCCACGGTCAGTGGTCAGCACTGAGAACCTGTGTGTATCCAGTATGGCCATGCCAAGTTCTTCACTTCAAAGTGTTCAGATGAATCTATCCAGTCCACCTAATGTAAGACTAATGCCTAGTTATGCGAGTGAGTGCCAACATATCTCTCAGACTTTAAATCCACATAGGTTGAAGACTTTGTCATGTACATGTAAGATATGGTTGGATTGTCTTTCTGAAAATGTATTTGCTTTTCCAGACTCTTACTCTCAGTTGCCTACTCAAGATTCTGGTTTGCATGCCTCACATTTGGAAATGGCATGTTATATACTTGTGTCCTGGTTTTGGCTGGGATAGAGTTAATTTTCTTCCTAGTAGCTGGTATAGTGCTGTGTTTTGGATTTTAGTATGAGAATAATAGTGATAACACACTGATGTTTTGGCTGTTGCTAAGCAGTGTTTACACTGGTCAAGGACTTGTCAGCTTCCCATGCTCTGCCAGTCTCACAAGAAGCTGAGAGGGGCACAGCCAGGATAGTTGATCCAAACTGACCAAAGGGCTATTCCATACCATATGACGTCATGCTCAGTATATAAAGTGGGGGAAGTTGGCCGGGGGGTAGCGGCTGCTGCTCGGGGACTGGCTGGGCGTCAGTTGGCGGGTGGTGAACAGTTGTATCACTTGTTTTTTTTTCCCCCTGGGTTTTGTTCCTCTCTCTCTCTCTTGTTGTTTTCCTTCTCATTACATTTTTTGTTGTTGTTGTTCCAATTATTAAACTGTTCTTATCTCAGCCCATGAGTTTTCTTACTTTTGCTCTTCCGATTCTCTCCCCCATCCCCCTGGGAGGTGGGAGGGTGAGCGAGCGGCTGTGTGGTACTTAGTTGCCAGCTGGGGCTAAACCACAACAACTTGTTTCTTGATAAATGTAATTCCCACAATATTAAAATCCTGTGGCTTAATGCCTGGCAAATAGGAATCTAGATCATAGAATCATAGAATATCTCGAGTTGGAGGGGACCCATAAGGATCATTGAGTGCAACTCCCTGCTCCTTGCAGGACTACCTAAAACTAAACCATATGACTAAGAGTGTCATCCAGACGCTCCTTGAACTTGGACAGGCTTGGTGCCATGACCACTTGCCTGGGGAGCCTGTTCCAGTGACCGACCATCCTCTCAGTGAAGAACCTTTTCCTAATGTCCAATCTGAAGTTCCCCTGACGCAGCTTTATTCCATTTCCTCGTGTCCTGTCACTGGTCACTAGAGAGAGGAGATCAGCACCTCCCCCTCCACTGCCCCTCTTGAAGAAGTTGTAGACTGCTAGGAGGTCACCCTTCAGCCTTCTCTTCTCTAAGCTGAACAAACCAAGTGACCTCAGCCGCTCCTCATGTCTCGCCCTCAAGACCTTTCACCATCTTGGTCACCCTCCTCTGGACATACTCTAATAGTTTGATGTCCTTGCCAGGTTCTTCTTCTGATGTTATCATTACACCAGTAGTTTAGAGAGTGACACTGCTGAGCTGGAGCCTTTTTCAAAGACTGATGTGTTTGGAAGCAAAATCTAGCTTAAAAGGATTCCCTGGGTGGTGTAAAGCTGCAGAAATAGCTCTGTCATGGCTTGGCAATGAAGCTATGGGCCTGCTGAGAGGAATGAGTGGCCAGAGGACATGGCCCTAGGGGTATTCCTGGTGAGGAAACATTGCCTCGAGCCAACAAAGCCCCCGGAGAGTGAGAGAAACAAGTCACATAAGATTTAATTTGCCGATGTTCCTCAACAAGTGGAACCTAGAAGACACTTACTGACAGCAATCAATCAGAGTTGTCTTCCTGAAAAATAACAGCTTCATTTTTCAATCACAAAAAAATCATTAGTCTAATTTGTATAGGATACAGTCTGTTCCACTCTTACAAAGTAAAATTGATGCAATTTCATATGTTTGATGTTAGCTAGCCAAACAACCTAAAACTGACAGCCAAACTCAAAGCCCATGTTCTACATGCTCCATGCACCATGTGTATGGGCTGTAGGGGTGGGTAGAACTTGATATTGACTCTTAGCGCCATATGCAAATGCCAGCTAGAATCTGTAAGATTGGAAGGTCTTTTGATATATGTACAGCTTTGGTTGACATATCAGTTCTTGAGTGTTTGCTATTTTCAGGAGTCTTATACCAGCTTCTAACTATGTTTTCAAAATATAATTTAAAATCATTATTTAACATATGCAGCATGGTGCTTATGGATAGGTTATTTATTTTCTCTGAAATGTACATGGTGTTGTGCAGACTTTCTCACTGGTCTCTGAATTTGTGCCTGGTTACTGGTTACCTTAAAGCAATTTAAATCTGACCCATCACAGGAACATAGATAGTCTTGTCTCTTCATCATTCCCAGAACTGGTAATGCTCTGCTTACAAGAATAATCACCAGTTCTATTAAGCACTATAACACT
This sequence comes from Ciconia boyciana, assembly GCF_034638445.1. Classification (NCBI taxonomy): domain Eukaryota; kingdom Metazoa; phylum Chordata; class Aves; order Ciconiiformes; family Ciconiidae; genus Ciconia; species Ciconia boyciana. The sequence goes on along the minus strand of NC_132937.1, from coordinate 10,641,960 downwards.
ATAATTTAAAAATTATACTCAAAGGCTGCCTCTCTCTCCTAAAGTAGCCAACTGTGATACTTCGGCTAATCTAAATGGATGGGATTTAGCTCTGCTAGTCTGTTATTATTCCCTGACAAATGAGATTGCTCTCAATTTCTGTAGGAAGAATACCTCCACCAGGCCTAGAAATGTCTTGAAATGGAAAAAAATGGCTAGAGTTTTGATTTTCATTTGTCTTTCAGTGGCATTTTTTCTCACTGTACTAAAGTGTTATTATCTATGCTTTAGAGCCAAGAAGACTGAAGGATGTTCTCTAAAATCTTCCTGCAAATTAATAGCATTCCTTCACTCTGAATGGTCTGTTTTCCCAGAGAATTTTCTTTGACACTATATGGAGCTTCAGTTACATATAAAGAATTGTTCAGATGATTTGACCATTTTTCTTATAACTGCAGTGTTTCATTTTGTTTCTTTCAACATAGAAACGAATTGGCATTAACACAGTGTTCCCTTTTTATGACTGCAGTGGCAAACTCTATTGTTGACCAAAAAACTGACAGAAAAATGAGCCTCTGCATTCCAATCTGCCATAGCAGAAACAGTTCAACAATTTTGGTATCTTCACAAGAAGAGATATTCTCTAGTATTTTTCTAAATAACTGGTGAATTAGCTGCTTAATTCTTTAAAAAAACTCTGATTTTGAAGCCAAATTGAGCCAAATTGATCTCTTTATCTAGTGACAAAATATATTTACAACTGACTAGACGAAAAAAACTCTAAAATGAGTATCCAAACTTTCTTTTTGAGACTATCAAGTAATAAATTCCTGTGTATACATATGTTGTGGTTTAGCCCCAGTCAGCAACCAAGTACCACACAGCCGCTCGCTCACCCTCCCCCCTCCCAGAGGGACAGAGGAGAGAATCAGAAGAGCAAAAGTAAGAAAACTCATGGGTTGAGATAAGAACAGTTTAATAATTGGAATAATAATAATAATAATAATAATAATAAAATTGTAATGAGAAGGAAAACAACAAGAGAGAGAGAGGAACAAAACTCAAAGGAGAAAAAACAGTGATACAACTGCTCACCACCTGCTGACCGATGCCCAGCCAGTCCCCGAGCAGCGATTGCTGCCCCCCAGCCAACTCCCCCCAGTTTATATACTGAGCATGACATCATATGGTATGGAATAACACTTTGGCCAGTTTGGATCAACTATCCTGGCTGTGTCCCCTCCCAGCTTCTTCTGCACCTGGCAGAGCATGGGAAGCTGAAAAGTCCTTGACCAGTGTAAACACCACTTAGCAACAGCCAAAACATCAGTGTGTTATCAATATTATTATCATATTAAAATCCAAAACACAGCACTATACCAGCTACTAGGAAGAAAATTAACTCTATCCCAGCCGAAACCAGGACAGTATCCACCCCTTATTCTATACCATCTATGTCATGCCCAGGTCCTACCCTTTCCAATACATTCCAATTAATCACCACCACTTTTCCTGTCTTTTGATATATACACACAGATATCATTCCCTTGGTCTATGGGCCATCCCTCTGAAATGTCCATTGAGTTCATTTAGTCCATGACTTTGGGCTCCATCTGTCATAACAGTCCTTCAGGGCAGGAGAGATGGTGTGTGGTGTTGGATTGTTGCATGCTGAAGCCAGTTCTGGTTCCATCACTGCTGCACTTTGCTTGGTTTCATCAAAATTCATTCTTCATTAACCTGGGTGATTCTTACTGTAATACCATTGATATGGTGTATAGTAACCATAAAAGTGATGACATACAATATTATATAGCAATTAACATCATACCATTCAGTTCATTGGCTATTCTCACCCAAAATCAAATCCCCTTGAGGTACACAGCAGACTTCCCCATCCTTTTGCATTACCCACCAAGTGCACCCGGGTCCTTGAGCAAAAGCAATCCCACGAATGGGCTTGCCTTTGCCTGAGGCAGGAGTAACCCAGACTGTCTTCCCCAGCATGTTTTTTATGTGCACTACAGGGACCTTATCCCCTTCTACAGTGTGTAAAAGTTTTGATTGGGCAGGGCCAGCTTGATTGGCAGTTCCCCTAGTGTTGACTAACCAGGTGGCCTTTGCTAAATGTGTATCCCAATGTTTGAATGTCCCACCACCCATTGCTCGCAGTGTAGTCTTTAACAGTCCATTGTATCGTTCAATTTTCCCAGAGGCTGGTGCACGATAGGGGATGTGATAAACCCACTCAATGCCATGCTCTTTGGCCCAGGTGTCTATGAGGTTGTTTTGAAAATGAGTCCCATTGTCTGACTCAGTTCTTTCTGGGGTGCCATGTCGCCGTAGGACTTGCTTTTCAAGGCCCAGGATAGTGTTCCGGGCGGTGACATGGGGAACAGGATATGTTTCCAGCCATCTGGTGGTTGCTTCCACCATTGTAAGCACATGGCGCTTGCCTTGGTGGGTTTGTGGAAGTGTGATAGAATCGATCTGCCAGGCCTCCCCATATTTATATTTCAGTCATCACCCTCCATACCACAGAGGCTTTAACCGCTTGGCTTGCTTGATTGCAGGGCATGTTTCACATTCATGGATAACCTGTGCAATAGTGTCCATGGTCAAGTCCACCCCTCGATCACAAGCCCATCTATATGTTGCATCTCTTCCTTGATGGCCTGAGGTGTCATGGGTCCACCAAGGTATAAATAATTCACTCTCATGTTGCCAGTCCAGATCCACATGAGCCACTTCAATCTTAGCAGCCTGATCCACCTGCTGGTTGTTTTGATGTTCCTCAGTGGCCTGACTCTTGGGTATGTGAGCATCTACGTGACGTACTTTTACAACCAGGTTCTCTACCTGGGCAGCAATATTTTGCCACAATGCTGCAGCCCAGATGGGTTTGCCTCTGCGATGCCAATTGTTCTGCTTCCATTGCTGTAACCACCCCCACAGGGCATTTGCCACCATCCATGAGTCAGTATAGAGATAGAGCACTGGCCACTTTTCTCATTCAGCAATGTCTAAAGCCAGATGGATGGCCTTTACTTCTGCAAATTGGCTTGATTCACCTTCTCCCTCAGCAGTTTCTACAACTTGTCATATAGGACTCCATACAGCAGCTTTCCATCTCCCATGTTTTCCTACAATACGACAGGACCCATCAGTGAACAAGGCATATTGCTTCTCATTTTCTGGTAGTTTATTGTACAGTGGGGCCTCCTCAGCACACGTCACCTCCTCCTCTGGCGATATTCTGAAATCTTTGCCTTCTGGCCAGTCCATGATTACTTCCAAGATTCCTGGGCGATTGGGGTTTCCTATCCAAGCCTGTTGTGTGATCAGTGCAACCCACTTACTCCACGTAGCATCAGTTGCATGATGTGTAGAGGGGACCCTCCCTTTGAACATCCAGCCCAGCACCGGCAGCCAGAGTGTCAGGAGGAGCTGTGCTTCAGTACCAACCACTTCCGAAGCAGCTCGAACCCCTTCATATGCTGCCAATATCTCTTTTTCAGTTGGAGTATAGCGGGCCTCGGATCCTCTGTATCCCCGACTCCAAAACCCTAGGGGTCAACCTCGAGTCTCCCCTGGTGCTTTCTGCCAGAGGCTCCAGGTAGGGCCATTCTCCCCGGCTGCAGTGTAGAGCACATTCTAAACATCTTGCCCTGCCTGGACTGGCCAAAAGACTACTGCATGAAGTATCTCCTGTTTAATTTGTTCAAAGGCTTGTTGTTGCTCAGGGCCCCATTTGAAATCATTCTTCTTCCGGGTCACTCGGTAGAGAGGGCTTACGATCAGACTGTGATTTGGAATATGCATTCTCCAAAAACCCACAACGCCTAAGAAAGCTTGTGTTTCCTTTTTGCTAGTTGGTGGAGACATGGCTGTTTGTTAGTTTGTTAATCAATCACATCTATTGGGATCTGATGATGTCCATCTTGCCATTTTATTCCTAAAAACTGGATCTCCTGTGCAGGTCCCTTGACCTTACTTTGTTTTATGGCAAAACCAGCTTTCAGGAAGATTTGGACTATTTTCTTCCCTTTCTCAAAAACTTCTTCTGCTGTATTGCCCCACACGATGATGTCATCGATGTATTGCAGATGTTCTGGAGCTTTACCCTGCTCCAGTGCCATCTGGATCCGTCCATGGCAAATGGTAGGGCTGTGTTTCCACCCCTGGGGCAGTCGATTCCAAGTGTACTGAACGCCCCTCCAAGTGAAAGCAAACTGTGGCCTGCACTCTGCTGCCAAAGGGATTGAGAAAAACGCATTAGCGATATCATTTGTAGCATACCATTTGGCTGCTTTTGACTCCAGTTCGTATTGAAGTTCCAGCATGTCCGGCACGGCAGCACTCAGGGGCGGCGTGACTTCATTCAGGCCACGATAGTCTACTGTTAGTCTCCACTCTCCATTAGACTGTTGCACTGGCCATATAGGACTGTTAAAAGGTGAATGAGTCTTACTGATCACTCCTTGGATCTCCAGTTGATGAATCACTTTATGGATGGGAATCAGGGAGTCTTGGTTGGTGTGATATTGCCTCTGGTACACCGTTGTGGTAGCAATGGGCACCTGTTGTTCTTCAACCCTCAGCAACCCCACAACAGAAGGGTCCTCTGAGAGACCAGGCAAGGTAGACAGCTGTTTAATTTCCTCCATCTCCAAGGCAGCTATACCAAAAGCCCACTGGTACCCTTTTGGGTCCTTGAAATACCCTCTCCTGAGGCAGTCTATGCCAAGGATGCACGGAGCCTCTGGGCCAGTCACAATGGGGTGCTTTTGCCACTCATTCCCAGTTAGGCTCACTTCGGCCTCCAATACAGTCAGCTGTTGGGATCCCCCTGTCACTCCAGAAATACAGATGGGTTCTGCCCCTATATAGCTTGATGGCATTAGGGTGCACTGTGCACCGGTGTCTACAAGAGCCTTATACTCCTGTGGGTCTGATGTGCCAGGCCATCGAATCCACACAGTCCAGTAAACCCGGTTGTCCCTTTCCTCCACCTGGCTGGAGGCAGGGCCCCTCTAGTCCTGGTCATAGTATTCATTATCCAGTTCTTGTATATAAGAGTCAGGAGCTCCTTCATTAAAATCACGAGTAAGATTAGCCCTTTTACTCTGTCTGGGGAGCTGTCCTCTGGAAACCGGAGCAGCAATTTTCCTGGAAGAACCCCCTTTGGGGATTGTTTTTCCTTGCAACTCATGTACCCGTGCCTCTAGGGTCGAGGTAGGTTTTCCATTCCACTTTCTCCATCCCCACGTCCTCTCCATGGTCACGCAGGTAAAACCATAGGGTGCCCCATGGCGTGTACCCTCTATACCTCTCTCTTGAGCAGAGGAATGCTGACTTCTAATAGCTGAGATACTGGTCTGTACAGGTGGAAAGTAGGACCTATCTTCTTCGAGTCGCTGGACCTTCCGGGATAGTTTCTCCACAGCCGAGACAAGGGAGGAAGAGACACTTTCTTCGTATTCCCGGAGCTGGCTAGCTGCTTCATCCACTGTTGGACCCTCCCCGTCTTTCCACGTCAGTATTGCCAATAAGTTGGCACACGATGATGGTGTGTTCCGTACCAACTTCCGCCACATGGGTCGTGTGCACTGGACCTCATCTGGATCTTTGGGTAACCGCTCGTCGTCCAGGTCACCATAAATCACCTCCAGCATGGCTAATTCCCTCAGGTACTGGATACCTTTCTCCATGGTGGTCCATTTCCTTGGGCAATATACATCGTCTTCCTTGAAGGGATATCTTTCCTTCATAGCTGACAGGTGTCGCCTCCAGAGACTGATGGCTGGTGCCCCTTTTCCAATTGCTTTGTCAATGTCCCCTTCCCTAGAAAGGGATCCCAGCTGTTTGGCTTCCTTACCCTCCAATTCCAGGCTACTGGCCCTGTTATCCCAGCATCGGAGCAGCCAGGTGACAATGTGCTCGCCTGGACGACAGCTGAAATGTTTTTGCATATCTTGCAGCTCACTCAGGGATAGGGATTGGGTAGTTTCCATCTCATCCACAACTTCTTCCTCTTCCTCTCCTTGTGATGGCCCTGCTCTTTCATCTTCCCTTTCTAAACGAGCTGACTTTCGCTTCCAGGATTTCTTCTTGTGTATAGGGGCGACTGATACTGAGACCGGTTGGTTCCCTGGTCCAACCACATTATGTGTCACAGGTGGGGCTGGAATGACCAGAGTGCCTGTCGCAGAGGGGGCTGGAGTGATTGCAGTGCCTGTCACAGAGTGGTCCGGAATAGCCGCAGTGCCTGTCGCAGAGGGGGCCGGAATAGCCGCAGTGCCTGTCGCAGCAGGGGCTGGAGCAGCCGCAGTGCCTGTCGCAGGGGGGGCTGGAGTAGCCGCGATGTCTGTTTTGTCACCAGATCCTTGAGGGTTCTGAATTGTGTTGAACAGGGCTCGGTAGTCATGGGCCAGGCCCCAGCACATTGCAGTGATTTGTATCTCCTTAGAACTGCCAGGGTGACAGCATACTTTTTCCAAATATTCTACTAATTTTTCAGGATTCTGCACTTGTTCAGGGGTGAAGTTCCAAAACACTGGAGGTGCCCACCTTCCTAGGTGTTTGCCCATGCTATTCCACACACCCTGCCAGTCATAACTATCCAGCCTCAGGGCAGATCTCTGGATGATATTCTTAAATTGCTTATTAATCTCGACAAAACTGAAACAGTATTTCCAAGCAATACCAATAGATGTATCTTACCTACCCAAGGATGTTCAAGATACTGAAAAGTTATTGTAACAAAGGAGGAAACATTGTAGAATAAAGTAGCGAAGGTGCCATTCTGTATTTCCTCCATAAAAAAAAACTCTCAGAGGAAGAAGTATAATTGCTAATTGTCTCCATGAGGTGGTACCCGATGTACAGTAATGGTTTCAGTATGGCACTTAGATACCAAAATAAACCCAAGGTCACCGTTTTAATAACAAATCTCACAGGCAAAACATCCCCAATTAAAGCAGAGCACAGCAAAGTGCAAAAACCAACACCGATCTTTAACATGTACAGCAAAAAAATGAGCATGGTGCAGATCAGGTAAACCAATATCAAGAACAGATGAATCAATATCGTGGCCTGCAACTACTAACAGATCTAAATTCCTTAATATGCTCTGGTTAATCTGTTATTATCTCAAACTCTTTGTGCCCCATGTTGGGTGCCAAAAAGGACTGTTGTGGTTTAGCCCCAGTCAGCAATTAAGTACCACACAGCCGCTCGCTCACCCTCCCCCCCTCCCAGAGGGACAGAGGAGAGAATCAGAAGAGCAAAAGTAAGAAAACTCATGGGTTGAGATAAGAACAGCTTAATAATTGAAACAAAATAATAATAATAATAGTAAATTGTAATGAGAAGGAAAACAACAAGAGAGAGAGAGAGGAACAAAACCCAAGGGAAAAAAAAACCCACTGATACAACTGCTCACCACTCGCCAACAGACGCCCAGCCAGTCCCCGAGCAGCAACCGCTACCCCCCCGGCCAACTCTCCCCAGTTTATATACTGAGCATGATGTCATATGGTATGGAATAGCCCTTTGGTCAGTTTGGATCAACTATCCTGGCTATGCCCCCTCCCAGTTTCTTGTGCACCTGGCAGAGCATGGGAAGCTGAAAAGTCCTTGACCAGTGTAAACACCACTTAGCAACAAACTAAAACACCAGCATGTTATCTATATTATTCTCATACTAAAATCCAAAGCACAGCACTATACCAGCTACTAGGAAGAAAATTAACCCTATCCCAGCCGAAACCAGGACAAGATACCTGCTGGCTGACAACAAAACAACCCCCCAAAAATAACCATTAAAAATTCTTGCCTTTTCCTTTCTTTATTCTATTGACATACATTTAATGAATGCTGTTTACTTGTCAGAAAATGAAACTAGTATCTGGCATTGCTTTAGCAAATCACTGGCTGGCTCAAGTGCTTTTCATGAAACAATCTTTCTTTTTATTAATGTTGGACAGAGATATGGAGATCTTGCAATCAGTAACGACATCTGTGAGCTCCTTCTGTGTGTTCTGCAACAGAGAAAGACTGCAAAGGACTATAGTGAGGGACAATGTTGCCGTGCAGCCTGGAAAAACATCCCACTGAATAGGCATGCTGACCTACTTTCAGCTACCAGCTTTTGCTGACCCTTTGTTGAGTGAAACATTCTTCCAAGTTTTTGTTGTTTTTACCCTTTCAATTCTCATTTGTAAAGGAGCTAGTCTGTCTCTCCTTTTCTGCTCATGTTTTCTTTCTTCCCCAGCATGCATGGAAGAAAGGTAGATTGTTTCTTGTGACTCTCTTTAGTTAATTAAAAAAAAAAAACAAACCAACAAAACTTCCTTGGTCATTCCGTGAAAGAAATATGGATCTTGTCATCAACAAAATTATAACACATTTCCTTAAGGAACTCAGATTAATCAGAGTAATTCATCTATTAAAAAAATTATTTAATTGTTACTATTGGCAACAGTCAAATATTATCCTAAATATTGCCATGTGCAATAGTAACATACTGTTTCAGTCTTGCCAGCAGTGGTGTGCAAACACCAGTTGAGTCCAGTTTTGAATGTTGTGATTTAATCTAAATCTTTTGCTTTTTATTCTTCCAAAACCAACAGAAGTTTAAAGAGATATGGATTTTTATTGGAAGCATTTGCTCAGCCTAACTTGCCAAGATAATTTAGTTAGAACTAGTGCTTTAATTTGAGTTAAAGTTGATTCCTGAGTTCCATAGAGGTTGAGGCACTTAGGTTGAGGCACTTCCTCTTTTTCAATTCCACCAAGGAGTCTATAGTGGAGTTCTGTCAGGTCAAGTTGTATTTCCTGACTCCCAGTCCCACAGTTGATCCTATCTGTGTTCGTGATTTTGCTCGAGTGGAGGAAAAACCTTTTTCACCCCTTTTCTTCTATATATATCTGCTACAACAAATAGAAAAATGTGTGTCTCCAAGGATTCAGATTAAGCTAGCTACAGTGGTGTAACAGTCCATGTCCTGCTCCCAATGCTGTTAATGATAGTGTGTTAGTGTGACTTCTCTTTTGCTAATGAGTGACAGCTGCCGTGAAGTGAATCATAGACTGTTTGCCTCTCTCAGGAAACAAGTGGAAAAACACAAAAAGATAGAATTTTGAAAGTGAGTTAGGGAAAAAATAACAACTCTATTTTATGCTACTTGAAAACTGTTGTTTGAATTTCAGATAGCTCCAACAAAATGATAATACAGTCATGATTTCCTGCCAAAACTTTTGAAATCCTGGGTTATGTTTCACATTAACAAATACTGTAATATTATAGTAATTAAGGTATTATTTCTCACTATGTGTTTTTGCGTGCGGGTGTGTGCTTGTTGTAAATGGGACAAAACCAGGTCAAAACCTTCATATGGTGAAGGGGTTGGAGTCAAGTACCCATTTCTAAATCTATCCTTTGTAGTTAGGGTTTGGTTTGGATCCCAAAATGAAAGTTGTTTTGTTTGGTTTCTATTCAGTTGAAGCACAAATGTCATAGGTCAGAATGATATATTAAAGATGCTCTGTGGTAGCAGTGCCTTGATCTAGAATAGATTAACAGTAGGCTTCAGTTTTAAAAAAGAAACTAGTGTAAAGATTTGATGGTTCTTATATATTATATTCTGGTCTCAAGAGATCCTAGCACAAAATAGTTCAAATCTCAAGACATATGCTCATCTTAAAAGAAGTTCTGCAGTCTTGGGCAGATTTCTCATGAAAGGAGAATCAGAAATAAGACATTCTGGGGGGTTTTTTAGATGCAATCCAGACTGAAAGCAGCTAAGAGTTTAGTGATTGGGAATCAGAAGCCAACCCATGTTGAAATACAACATTGTATGCATTCAAGGTTCAGTTTTAACCCATCTTTAAAATATATGTCTTATTTAGTGGTGCAATTGTGTACTTCTGCTCACATTATAGAAGATACACCCTAAAGATGTAATTTTAATACAAAAATATAAGACACTACAAAATTTTAGAAACCTACATTAGAGCTGATTGAAGAGTATGATTTCTGTCCCATTAAAAATCTTGATAACTTAACATTAGTTTTTGTCCTAAATCTTAAATACTGAAAAATGTAGGGTGATTAATATAATTCTGAAATTTGAGAATACTGTTTTTTCATTTCTTAATCAAAGTATAAGATCAGCAATCCTAAATGTGGTCTGAATCCAGTAACTGCTACAACTCCAACTCTAGGCTATTTTATGAGTATACTAGCTATACAAGGATAAATTTAAAAACACCCGATTTACTTAGTTTTCTGCCAGCATTGCACAAATTAGGACCAAAAGGGACTACCAGGTCTAGCCAATGCTTTTTGTAGCTGCATTTTTGGTTTTAGCCATTTTTAAAGCATTTATTTATAAAAGAGAAGATAGGCCCCTTTTGTTAATGGAAAGACTCAAAGCTATGCACAACACAGGGTCAACCAAACTACTTGAGATTATTTCCTCTTAAAAAATGTCAAAAATTATGTTGCTTCTGATGACAAAGAAGAAAGGAAGCTCTCACCCTTATAACCAGCTGCATTGGTTTTCCAGTCGTTAGCATTCAGATGTCCTGTACGTGAAGTCCTGACAATAATATGCTGTATGTCTCTCCAGGTCAGAAATGGACTATGAAAAGGGGGAAAGACAAAGTAAAAATCAGACATTTTACCAGAATGGAGGGATAAAATATCCAAACAAAAAAATTTGCAATTTCTCTTCCCTGCTCTCCTTTGTTCTATTCAAAATAGCATGTCCTAATTTTACAGAATTACTTTATAAAATTGCTTAATTGCATTAAGCAGACTATAAAGATATATCAGCAGTATTCTATTGTATAAAACTTCTAATGCTTTGCTGAGCAAGGGGAAAAAAAGGAGTACATTTCACACAGAGGTAATTTGTATGACCACCAACCACTATATGTGATTACCTACCTTGACCAGTGCAAAGCTAAAGAAAAGTAAATTGATGGCTCAGTGAATAACTTTACTAAATCTTAGTAACTAAGCCCTCAAGCTGGAAATTCCTTTAGGCTTTCAACTCCTATTGAAGCTATTTCATATGACTCTTGTTATTCACTTGTCTATTACCCTGGGTCTTGGAATTTGCTGTGGCTCCACATATTCTTTAAGAAGCCCAAATTGCCAGCACTGAATTTGAATAGTTACAGAGCAAGTGCCTGATAGCACAGAGGTGAATTCCTTTCCTTTAACGGATTCCTAATAACTTGTCTGCCATGACAGTGAAAGACAATACATCCTTACTATGAAATTAGACTATGAGTCTAGTTATTAGAAATTTCATTGAGAATTTATTTGGGAAACAGATATAGGGTAATAAGAAACATACAGAAATATCCAATTCCTCTATGAGTCCCCCTGACATTGGAAGACATAGAAAAATCTCACTCAACTCTGTTTGATGTGCACAGGTGAATGCTGTGTTGGTTGGCTTCTGCCCCCCCCCCCCGTGTTTCACATCTTCCAGAACTTGTTTTCTCAAAAGTATATATTTTTTTAAAATACTTGAGTACTCGGTGCTGTATGGAACTTAACTATGGAAGTAGAATCTTGCTTATCCTGTGAGCTGAAATCAAGCTATTAAGAAACAATCGAATACATGTTCAGGAGAAGGCAGTAGGGACACAGAAGTTATTGCAAACCTGTAATGACCCGTTTATAGAAAAACTTGCCCCTATCTTATCCTCAGTGCACATATAGACATATATTGATGGGTATTAAGGAAAAGGGAGTTCACCTGTCTGGGTGGAAATACAGAAAATGAAAACCAATTATGTTTCAGAACTATGGTCTATAATTCTATATAATGGAGAAAAACTTGGGATGTAAAGGACATTCACTCACATATGACTTTCACTAAATTTTACTTTCCAATAGCCTTATAATTTATATGCTTCAAATCAAGTAGGAGTTGCCAAGAAAAAATCAGGCTTCTTTTATGCAACTAGGTTGTAAGGGACAGTCCAAAGAAGGGTACTGAACCATTTAACTACATACATTTTTCTCGCTTCCCTTGCAGTAATACCATTTTATTTCTGAGTGTATCTTTTCCATTACAGAACATTTCCCAGTGGGTGTGTGGGGCCCATGGGTATGCTGATGCAACCTAGCACCTTTCTAGCTACAGTTGGGATTGGGACATCACAGGAAGTGGTGGATATTTTTCTGGCATCAGCACAAAAAGTCTTGTTTATGCTAGCTGTTGAAACATAAAGTGGAGCTGGAATAATCCGAAGAAGGAAGATGATTTATAATTGAATCTCTGATTGATTGCAGCCATATTTTTTTGTAATTTCTTCTAAGCTGTGTAAATTTGTGACCCTTTAATTTCTCTGTGTCTGTGTAGAAGGTATGAGGGTACTCTTATGTTTAAATTATTGTGTTATTTTTAAGGAGAGCTGATGCCTTCTGGCCCTGAACATTTATTAAAACATTAATATGCCCATAGAATTTTACCTTAAGGTGGAATTTCTCACACTAGACTGTTGGACTAGAATGACACTAATACTTTATCCACCTGAGCTGGTAAAAACAACTGCAAAAAAAGGAAATGTCATTCATGAGCATTAAGGGCTTGTAAGATAGGGTATGCTTGGACTGTTACATAACATGCTTCAAGAAAAAAATCAATAAGGTATTATACCAGCTCAGGAATTATATTGGGAGCCTGTATAAAGTCTTAGAAAAACACGTTTCAGGCCTCCAGGAAGACCCCCAAAAGCTGCATTCTTTATAATCTGGGATCTAAACAAGCTGTAATTACATAAAGCAAGCTGTCCATGCTACTGGTAAAAAATAAGGCACTAAAATACTATCAGCTTTAAAAGGAGAGTTTCAAGATAGGTTACACTCAACTGATTATTTAAAGAGGAATGGTGGATAAAGCATATAAGGATATAGTAGCCTCCACTTGATAATACTAAACTCCCATAAATTGGAATTAGTCATCCAGTCAGAAAATGAGATTATGTATCAAAATCATGGTTTACTTTTAAAAACAAAACCCATGTCAGATCTTGAAAACTGAGAAACACTGTTGTATCTACCATCCTTATCTAATCATAAAAAATAATGCAAGAATTTCTGGGGTGGAAAACCTTGATCAAAGGTCTGATTTCCAGGACACAAAAAGGTATATAGTTAAATCAATGTCTCTTATACAATCTCCACATCTGTTTGCTTAATCTAGTATTCATGAGATATATGTTTTTAGATTTTCTTCTCAAGGAATTATGGTTTGTTACATCTAAGAGATTTAACATAATAAGAACAACATTCAAACCGATTTCTATAGCCTACTATAAGACCTTCACTACACTAAGAATTGCGTTATTGCCAGATTGAAATTTCCTCTCTAAAGTAGACACCTCATTTGAAACGCATTAAGTCTGCAATTGTTTGTCCATAATTTCTTCCAGACACTTTAAACAAAACAAAACAAAAAAAAGAAACTGGGATGAAGTCAAAACAGCAGTTCATTTGGAGAAAAAAGAAGGATTTTTTTGTTTTGTTTTGTTTTTAAACAGGACGGCCTAGCAGCCAATTTTAAAGCATCTGAAAAAATCACAGAATTGGTCAAATATTTGTAAAACATGTCAAAATTGCATCCTAAGTGAGTAAACAGTTGTTTGCTAGCCATGTGGGCCACAGATCCAGACAAGATGTCAGTGATGTTAATTGGTTTACCACTTGATTAATCCTAGAAGAATTAATGGCTAAACATCTTGAAATGAACAAATACATTATCAAGAACAGTACTAACTCTGCTTGATAATGGATTGATTTAAAAAACTGGGCAATTTCTTTCCAAGTAAAAAATTTTTATGGATCTCATCTGAAATTGTCTTGGGATTATACATACCAGACAATACTCAAAATCATGTCAGAATAAGCAGAAGTGAGAACAATTAGATACAAAATTGTTTGTCCAACAGACAAAAAATAATGTACGTTGTGTCCTCAACAAACTATTTATACTCTGAGATACAGCCCTCTTCTTTCAGGCTTCTCAAAATGTTTATGAAACAAGGTAAATGAGAAAAAATGAAACAGAACAAGTATATTAAATTATATTACAGTAATATTCATTTGAGATTAAACTGTATCTTTAAACAAGAACAAATATCATTATTCAAGCTGCTTAGAAATAGTAGATCATAATTTTTGGCCAAATCTGATTTCTTCCTTCCATAGGTGGTCTCCCTAGTGACAATTGGGCTAATCCTGGAAAAAGTAAAGAATTCAGGCTCTATTCTTTTTCCATAACGATACAGTGCCAAAAATAACTGTTCAAAATAAATAATCAATGCAAGAGGGACAATAAGCAAAAATATCACTGAATGCAATAATGATACAAATGGCGTGAAAATTTAGTTTTGCCTTTTTAGCAAAATTATATTGCTAACAAAATGAATAACGATTGCTACATTATTTTCATAACCAGCAGTTTGAATGTGACAAATATGGTCTAATTTGAAAAAAAATTTCTTGTCAAAATAGCAGAGAATTGTTGGAAGAATACAAAATGTTTCTCCAAAAATCAAAGGAAAACCACAGTATCACAGGATGAATTAAGAAAAAGAAACACTTTTCAGTTTGGAAGTATCAAATTACTTTATTTATAAATCTTGGTTATGACAGGACAGAGATGGATAATTATTGCTATAAACCATCTAAAAAGTAGTCTCTATGCCCTAGATATCTTGTAGTGCAGTAGGAGATAACACAAATAGTTATAAGTTTTAAAATTTATGTTCCACTAGTTTCTGTGTGACCCCACCCTTAAGGGGCCTATGATAAATTTATAAACAAAGCATAACAAACAGTTGTCTGGTTTATTCACACTTTCCCATCACTTACAAATCAGCCAACTTGTCCCGTGTTATCTACAACCCTATTACCTGCCCTAATGACCCCATGGACAGGAATATTGGCTGTGTTAATGGGAGTCATTCTTCTTTCCCAGGTTGCATAAAGAGTCAGTGTGAAGATGCCTATTGCAACAGAGGATTTTAAGAGGGATGAGACATGAAGATGGCCTCTGATTGTTGTGCCTATCCTGTGCGTAAATATCTAAATGGTCTACACCATAACCATTTTATTCCTGAAAATCAGGAGTTACAGAAATGGACTCCAGTGTTTAACAATCCAGTCATGCATATGGACACACACAACACACACTTTTGACATCTCACACTCTTACAGGTTCTTATGATCATCTACTCTGCAAATAACCTTGTTAACTCCCTGCTAGAAAAGAATATCATGTGCTTGCTGATCAGCATCTAGCTCTTTCACTGTAAATGTAAACTTTTTGTTTCTGCTCTAGTGATCTTTTCTTTAGCTGACCTAGTACTGATCATTCAATTAGCATATCAAACATAACTTTACTTTATTTGGTTGCTTCAGAATTAGCTCTCAGTTCTGTGCTTACAGTTATTTTCTGGGTTCCAGATGGCATATCAGGAATTTCTCACTTCTGCTACTAATTTCTGATTGCTATTCAATTTCACCCAATGATATCCATCTGAAAGAAAGCCAGGAAAAAACTTAATCTGGCTAAAGCCAAGACTCTTAAAAAAATTAATGGCAACTGAAAATACCATAAGTCAAAGGTCAATTATTAGTAGCATTAAGGGCATATGCAATAGACCTCTGTCTAAAGAGATGTGCAATTAATAAAATTTTGGGAAAACATCTTTCTAGGATCAAAACTGCTGTCAGTAGCCTTTTTTTTACACTAATTGTCACAGTTCTCTTTTTCCATCAATGTCTTAAATTAGGTACTGGATAAAGAAGAGAGGTGGAATGACACTGAAAACAAAATGCTGACTAAAACTCATTAAGAGCACAGAATTCAAACCAATTACATTCTGAAGTTTCCTGACATCCACCAAAGATCACTGTGGAAAGACACTGGATCCATCCATTCCAACAGTCACTAACAAACTAACTTCAGTACATCATTAATATTGTAAACATATACACCTTAAACATCTCAAAATCACAAATTCTACAACTTCAGAAGTTTTCCATTTAAAGCTATAGCTTTTTAAAATTATTTTCAAGGTAGTAACATTTGCCTTCCCAACATCATCTTTAGTAGTTTATGTTTGGCTCTTCTTTATGCCATTCAATTTATATTAGTGTAACATCTCCATAGTTTTTGCAATGCATCCTAGTCTCTTCATGAGTCATGGTTTAAAGGCTTTTTGACTGGCTACAACCATCTTTTGGATTATCTTATTATTATTGTTTTTTTAGGACAGAATACAGGATACTGGTGTACAAATTTAATAGTCTGTTAATTGCAAGCAGTGGGCTCAGAGCATACTTAGATACTTTGTCCTACTTCATTTTTTTTACAATATTGTACAGAGGCAATTCTTCCTAGAAACAAACAACAACAACGAAGCGGAGAACTGAGACAGAAGTGATGACTGATAGCTCTTCTGAAAAACTTCCTCAGAAAGCTATTTTGAAGACTTTGAAAAGGAGGAAGCAGAGATATATTGGTGCACATGAGAATGGCAGGATTCCAAATGCAAGAAACAGGATGTGAAAGACACGAGATGAGACCAAGGTAAAGATGGAAAGGAAACAATCAACAAAGGCCATTGGAATGGATCAAAGATGGACATGGTGTCTTGCCATGATCAAACTGATTATTGAATATGCTAATTAAATTAAACTAGATTAATTGTTTCTGGAAAAATATGGATCCCCAAACCTTTCACACTTTATTTGGCTTTGCCAAGTTATCCCTTTGGCAAAAAAGAATATTGAAATGCTTCTTGTCAACACTTTACTGTTCCTTAGATAGGTTCAGATTTTTGTACAGAAAAGTTTTTGTTGTTATGAGCCAAAGCTCTTTAGATTTTATTTTAAAATAGGAAAATATGCCTTAATTTTAACTAAAAAATAAATTGATTTGCTTCCTTCTTTTGTGATTTCATGCATTATCTTCAACTAAGCATAGCAGAGCAATAAATAACCTTGAGATGCTAAATTTGGTGAATACCATTTTTTCCTTTCAGAATTGAGCACTCCTTTCAGTGCACATATATGGGGTGATGGTCTGTTGTTCCAGGCCAGGTAAAACCTTATGGGTACTTGACATATTCTAGCTCTTCTCACAAATACAGCAGATTCTGTGCTGATATCTTGGTCAAATTCCAAAATTGATAGTTAATGACCTCCTGCTCATCTAACTTCCCAAAGCAGTAGCAGCCTCTGCCTTTATGTTTCCATGTATGCTGAAATATTATGAAACAAATCTACAGTTCACATTTTATTTTTGAAAAGTGGGAAATTAAATTCCTGAAAGAACAAGTGTGCTATTTCTAGCTATGGTACTGACTTACAGAATGGAGTTAAAAAGCAGACATGACAAAGAAGTTTTGCTCAAATAATATTATTAATTTGTAATTATTCACACATTTGTAATTGATAGCCCTCTGCTGCAGAAGTGAGACTGTGCATCCAGTTTGTTAAAGCTTTCACTTTACCCAATTTAAAGAAAATGGATGGTCTTTTAGTTCTTTCTTCAGGGAACAAGACTCTGAAGTGCACCCGCAAAAGAATCGAGAGTAAGTGCAGTTGTGATACGATGTGATGTATATATTTCTTTAGACTAACAGCAGGATAAGAAGTCATATGTTCACCAGCAATGGTGTATTTG
The DNA here is from genome assembly GCF_034638445.1 of Ciconia boyciana. Lineage (NCBI taxonomy): Eukaryota > Metazoa > Chordata > Aves > Ciconiiformes > Ciconiidae > Ciconia > Ciconia boyciana. The sequence goes on along the minus strand of NC_132937.1, from coordinate 10,624,261 downwards.
TGTACCTGTATCAAATCTGCAGTGCACACAGTGATGGCAGGGTCCAGAGCCTGCAGAGTATTGTCCTTTTCCCAGACACAGAAAATTGTAAGTGCTAATAAGAAAACAATCAATTGCCCATTTGCATGTGGATAATGATGGCTTTCTGAGGAGAAATCCCTTAAGAGATATAGGTACCTGCATCACATTCCATACTGTGCCTTCTCCAGAGGAAGAATGAAATGGGACTACCCAAAAGACAACATGCATAGCCTGCTGAGGGACAACAACACAGAAACAAAAGCAAGAAAAACCCTGGGTCAGTTGCTAGTTTTAGAATCAACTGTGATTGTACATCTGGGGAAGCCTTACATTATCTTAGGTTAATACAGGCAATTATGGTTAGCATGGTACCCAGGCTATTGATTTAATAAGTCTGCCAATTCCAGTGATGCTGTGCTACTTTTAATATAGTAGAGCTATGACACTATGTCTCAGAAGTCTGCAGGGGGACTGCAATCCAGTGAATCTGCTTCTCTTCCACTTGTTTTTCTCCTGCTGCAAGAACACAGAGCAAAAAAGACGGGCTTCCTATTCTCAAGGTTGGTACACAAATGGCCATCAGCACCTAATAAGAGCAACTTCAGAGAAAACCCTAATCATCCTCTAAAAGCTGAGGCTGGAGAACACTTAGTGAACCAAGAAACTATAGGGAACAGAGCTGCCAAACTCTTAAACCTCTCAACAGACCACATGCCAACTGAGATTTTTCAAAAACTTATAAAAGGCATTGCCCGGCACCAGAAGAATGGCTATCCACTTGTTCTAGTTCTAGCTGTTGCTCCAAAGTACAGACACACTAAATCTCGATGCAAAAGATAAAAATTAACACAATCAAACTTTTTTAACCTAGACTCAGTTTAAGAAATGGCTGGAAGGGAATTTTCTTAAAACCTTTTTTTAAAGCAAGTTACATGGAAAATTTCACACCAAACTATTACTTTTTGGCAAGGTTATATATAACTGAAACCAGGACCTTAAAATGGGAAACACTGGGTAACCTTAACTCAGGGAAGTGCTTCCAATTTAATCTCAATATAATAACTGAAATTGCAAAAGTGGCACAGGTGGTTAAAGCTCAAGAGAAACACAGGTTCTAAATTAAATATTTATGTTTACACTTTAAAAATACTTCATGATTAAGAGCATTATTTTAAACCTACTCCAAAAATGGAAAGATTCATAAAAAGATTTCTAACTCACATTTTTTAAATTTCCTTTTTATAATAAGCAGTCAATCAATGGAGCAAAGACCTAGCTAAGGCTGATGGACTTAAATAATAACCTACCATTTTTTCTTACACTGGAATCCTATATACAAAGGTCACTTGAAAGAATTTCCACAGTTTGTTTCAACCGCCTTATCACTTTTAGCCTCTTACTATATTTATGAACAAATAAGCTCCTCATAAATTGGACGAAATCCTCTCCTGACTTTGAAGACACAGAAATATGTTCTCTGTACCCAAAACTGTGCCTAAACAGACAGTATACTGCTTTTCTCCCTTGTTGATGGAGTATCTGTAAGAAAATCAATGTGGGAAGTGTTGCATCTGGTCAGTTTTCAAAAATCTGAAGTGTCTTCCTCTGACACTCTTGACCCCTTACAATTTGAATTCTGTTTTCCTTTCATCTCAGTGATTATACTCAGTTATACTGCCTTTTAAAAGAATGAGGTGCACTGTCAGGTTTCTGAATGGATCAGTGCTATCAGAATTCACTGAAATTCTTTATCTGTTCCCAGCACTACCTTGTGCTAGCCTTGCCTTCATACAGGTAAAGACAAATGAAGTATATAGCTCATCTGAAGAAAATAATGGGAGAAAACACAGACTATCTCACAGACATAGCAGAGTCATAATTCCATTTCGGGTGCTATTTCTAACTCATGTAACTGCATGTATAATTTATTCTTTTGGCAGCGCTGAAGCAACCTTTTTTTTTTTTTTTTAATTTGGCTTCTCCATAGGAACATGGCACAATGCCCACCAGAATCAATATGTCATACTGACTGTCTCTCCTGACTTTGATTCATCCAAATCCCAAGTTCAAACCTTTCATCAATGAGAAAGGTTTATTGATATCAACAGTGAATGGTACCAAATAACGCAAATAGTCATTTTAGTAATAAGATTATTACCTACACTGACTAAATAGGTTATACTTTATACTCATAACTGCTGGTTTACAACTAGTAAAATTCAGCACTGTGTAATGACCATAAAGAAGTGCAATACACAAGCAAGCATTTATTCATAGAGCTTAAGCAGAATACTAGATTCACTGGGAACTGATCAGATAAAACAAGTGACTACCATAAGAAACCCAAAGAATATGAGGATTATAAGATGCCTTTCTTTGTGTGAGATAGTTGTTTCATATATACATTTCTGCATTATGCCCCCTAGGATTCCAAATAAGCATTTTGAAACTCAGTTGTACTTCTTTGGTTCCTGAAGGAAAATATGTCATTTTATACTCAAATACTGGACTGAAAATGTGATTCATAAGAAAGATGTGTTCATATAAGATTAAAATAGTAAATCACCTTCCAAAAATTCTTCCTTGCCAGGATTTCAGGACCAGATTCCAGTTGGAAAAGCCAACTAAGTGGAAGGTTCAAATCAGTAGGCAGGTAAGAAGTCCTCCATTAGCTATTTGCCAATCCTGCCATATGGGGCTTATCAAGGAAAGTGGCAGGTTGAAGTGGAAATCTGCCTTGCTTATTTTTCATTGGTTTAATGTTTCTTTGCGTGTGAGTTAAAGCAACCTTTTTCTCACTATGAGTTCTAACTCATATCCAGGCCAGGCTAGTGCTCTATTCCTCCACTGATGTGTCCCAGGAACAGAACCTGGCTTCTGGGGAAAACTGACCTCGTAGGTTTATACCCCTTCCATGTTATAGTTTATGGTGTTTTCCAGCACAAAGTGGAATAAAACTATACATTATTCCAGACATATTCAAGAAGTATTCAGAACTAAGTGCTCTAATTTTTTAACAGCTTGCTGTACAACAAGCATAATAAACCTTGCAAAAGCCCTTTCTAACTAATATATTTTAAAACATCTCATATAAACACTAGTGCTATTAGCACAGGCACTAATTTAAGGATTTTAAGGAAGAATCTGTGTAAATGCAGACTCTAGCTATATGCAGACTAGTTCCAGTTAAGCCTTTATGTTGAGCCACAATATGTGTCCTTTATATGCCATATATTTTTAAATTGTTGGAGAAAATACTTAAGATGGCTTTAAAATTTATGTTTTCATAGGGGTTGTGGTTTTTTAAAATTCCTATCATTTATTTAGAATCACCTAACTCTGCAGGTATCACAGGAGAAAAATACAACCCAAATCTTCAAATAAAATAAATAAATAAATATGACTATTCAGAAATTGCTTAAAATAATCTAGATAGATTTTATACAAACAAATTTAAGACATTCACATTGAATATATTATGTCATGGTCTCCTTGCAATATTAAAGACCTTACACCATCATCTATCACTTCACAAGACCAAATGTTCCCCCTAGCCTAAGCATGAGGTCAGGCTAATATACAGAAGAAAAATCCAACAGCAAGGAAGGCTTTCTTTTTTTTTTTTTCATTTCTGATGGTGGCGTTATTCAGAAGATTAGTTGTAAGTACTCATAGTAGAGTAATGTTAGTGAATGGAAGGCAAATGAAGTGGTGAAATGCATGAAAAGTGCATTTATGATGTCATTAAAATAATTAATTTGAAACTATTCAGATATTAATTTGGAATGAAGTGAGAACCCTCAATGTACTGAAACTGAATAGAATCTGAAAGAAGGCAAAATCGATACATTTTCACCCTGAATCTCTTGTACCATGCAACAGAGTACTACAAATACAAAAAGTGACTAGGAACATTATTCACTGGCACATTTTGCCTGCATCACTACATGTGAAGCTTTAATACATTTTTTTTCTTTATTCCTATCATATCTGTTATCATAGAAACTATTAATTTGGAAAGAAAGATACTAGTCCATAGGCAGTAACCTGGATTTCTCATCAATATACTCACCAAAATACACAGAGAACGAAGTCTGTGTAAAGTCTAAGATTCTCAGTGCGTCTTAAGAAATCACAATCAGCAATAGCTTGGCTGTAGGCAGTGTGCTATAATTCTTTGAAACTTTCAATTACAACAATGATTTGTTAGAAAATGAACACAAAATGCTATACAGAGATACAAACTTTGAATTGCCAGCAATGCTAATGCATTAAAAAGTAATTATAAAAAATTTCCACAAAATTAAGTTTTGGCGCACGCAATTATATCTGTATATGCAGATTGTTTAGAATGAACTTAAGTATTTTACAGTTGAGATTAAGAAGAGATCGAAAAGAATGTGGGTTTTTTGGAAATAATAGCATTATCCTAACTTTTAAAAATAGTTTTGTTTCTACTCATTGCATTAAGAAAATTAATTATAATGATACAAGTGCTGGACTACTTAAGATTATATCAGCTTTTCAATTACAATTTCTTATTTTCATGCTATAATTCAGAAGCAAAAATGTATTCTGTGTTGAATATTGGCCCACGGTTTCTTTGAAAAAGCAACATTAAAAATGGAAACATAAACTTGCTGCTACAAATTACACACTGTTTGAAATGACTTTGTGCACAAATTTTTTACTTCCTTCAAAGGAACTGAGTGTCCTCAAAGGAAACCAGTTTTCCTCAGAATTTAATAGAATCAATCTCTTAGCACTTAGAAACATTTGATTTCAAGCAGGATTTGGGGTGGAGCATTACAACTTAGACTTGCAAATATAATCCAACACAGCAGAGAGTAATGCATAAGATTTTGAAAGACAAATTTACCTCTAATATTTCTGCTGTTACATAAAGCACGTTAAAGATACATATTAGACACAAAGAGCAAAATCCTGCAGTTGAGAAAACTTTTCTGAGCTAAAGGTAAAAGGACTAAGGAGCTATATTATCTACTTTTTTTAACGCTGTGGAACTTAACTCATTAGAAAAGATAGACTGCTTGTTTCAACACACAGAAGTGTAGGGTTTTTTTTCGTATTGTATTAATTTATGTTCATACTAGCCCAGCACTGTTCCAATACTTTTTTTAACGTTCAAGAACACAGACTGTGAAAAGGAGCCTGATAAATGCAAGAGGCGACCTACAGTAGCCTGCAGAGTACAGCAGATCCTGGGCAGCACTGTGAGGGTACCTTAAGCCATTGTGAGGATAGCTTAAACCATTCAGTGGAAACTGCCAGTGCTCAACACCATTTCAAGTTATTTCAACACCGAGTGCTCTGCCATAATTTCCATTGTGTCATCTTTCCTGCATGTATAATGAGCATGCTAATCTTTCCTGACCTTGGAAGGGTACTGTGAATTTCTGTGACACGGAGTTTCTAAAGCACTTTGAGATCCCTGAATAAAAGGTGCCAGATCTATCCATATAGGCAATGCAATCAACAGGCACAGAACATGGGTTCACAAAGGGAAAGTCCTGTTTAACCAATTTGATATCCTTCTATGATAACATCACTCGCCTAGTGGATGAAGGGAAGGTGGTGGATGTAGTTTTTCTGGATTTTAGTAAGGCTTTTGATACTGTCCCTCACAGCACCCTTCTGGACAAGTTGTCCAACTGGGAGATGAGCAGGTACACGGTGCGCTGGGTGAAGAACTGGCTGAAGGGCAGGGCTCAAAGGATTGTATTGAATGGGGCTACATCTGGCAGGCAACCAGTCACCAGCGGTGTTCCTCAGGATTCAGTTCTAGGGCCAGTTCTGTTCAATATTTTTATCAATGATCTGGATGCAGGAGTTGAATGCACCCTTAGCAAGTTTGCTGACGATACTAGAGTGGGAGGTGCTGTTGACTCTCTTGAGGGACGAGAGGCCTTGCAGAGGGATCTGGATACTTTGGAACATTGGGCAATCATCAGTGACATGAAATTTAACAAGAACAAATGCTGTATTCTGCACCTGGGACAGAGTAATGCTGGACACAAGTATAGATTGGGAGAGGAGTGGCTGGAGAGCAGCCCTGCAGAAAGGCATCTGGGGGTGCTGGTTGACAGCAGGCTCAATAGGAGTCAGCAGTGTGCCCTGGCAGCCAAGAGGGCAAACCGCATCCTGGGGTGCATCAAACACAGCATAACCAGCCAGTCAAAAGAGGTGATTATCCTGCTTTATTTAGCATTGGTGCAGCCTCACCTTGAGTACTGTGTGTAGTTCTGGGCCCCACAATTTAAGAAGGATGTGAAGGTCCTTGAATGTGTCCAGAGGAGGGCAACAAAGCTGGTGAAAGGGCTGGAAGGCATGTGCTATGAGGACTGGCTAAGGACTCTGGGTTTGTCTAGTTGGGAGAGAAGGTGGCTGAGGGGCGACCTCATTGCTCTCTACAGCTTCCTGAGGAGGGGAAGTGGAGAGGGAGGTACTGATCTCTTCTCCCTGGTATCCAGTGACAGGACACACGGGAATGGCTCAAACTTGCGTCAGGGGAGGTTCAGACTTGACATTAGGAAGCATTTCTTTACCAAGAGGGTGGTCAAACACTGGAACAGGCTTCCTAGAGAGGTGGTCGATGCCCCATGTCTGTCAGTGTTTAAGACGCATTTGGACAATGCCCTTAATAATATGCTTTAACCTTTGGTCAGCCCTGAAGTGGTCAAGCAATTGGACTAGATAATTGTTGTAGGTCCCTTCAAACTGAACTATTCTAGTCTAGTCTAGTCTAGTCTATATATGGGTTGGTTGTTTTAGGGGTTTTTTTGGGGGAGGGGGTTGTTTGGGTTTTTTTTTTTTTTTCAGAATATAATTCGGATCTTACTTTGCTTCCAGTGCCAGTGCAATGATGCCTGCAGCCATAGGTGCAGAGGCTGAGGTTCCAGTATGGCTGTCTGTGCAACGCTGCCTCAGGTCTGTGGTGATCTGGAAGAAATTCAGTGTGCGAGATTTAGAACACAGTCTCAGAAATCAGAACAGGTTTCATTTGTTCGAATGAGTCACATGTAAGTGGAGGATATTTCCTTCTTTTATTTCAAGGAAAAAAAAAAGGCTTCATGTATTCAATGATTTGAGATGTTCACATTCTACACAGAGCTTGAAGACATTCATGAACTTGGAGAATTGTTCTCTATCGCACTGAAAATGTAAGTAAGTTAGTCTCAGTTTTTTTCATGGCATGACCAACAAAAGACTTATAAGTTAGAAAAACATGCACAGGGTTTTATAACAGCATGATTAGAACTCTGCCCTTCTATTTGCATTTATAGAGCACTTCCCATCCAGGACTCTCAAAGTGCTTTACAAATAGGAAGTAATTAAACCTCGCAGTGCTCCCATCATACAGACTGATTATGCCCATTGTAGAGACTACAAAACAGAGGTACAGAGGGGTTAATTGGGTTGCCTGAAGTCACACTGGAAGTATGTGAGAGAATAGAAGTTATGCTCATGCTAAGTGCTGTGTTTAATCCATAGTCCCTTCCTTCCTGTTTTATGCAATAATTCACATGGTATTAAGTGACATCTGTAAATCTTGATGTCATCACAGATTTGGTTTAGAGATCATCTATGCTGCTATATATTTTTCTATGTGATCTAAGTGGATGTATAAAGCCATAATGTGTAATACCAACTAAAGAGACAGTCTTCTACTTAGTGTTAGGATGTTCCTATCTCATAAAGAATTTTAGGTAGATATTTTCTATAATACAATAAATCACACAGAAAAATGTATTTATTCTGAAGCTGCTTCTTTCAGGCAGTATTAATCTAAAGAGATTCTAATTTATAGTTTTATTTCTGAAGAAGTTGTTCCTAGGAAGAGCAAGGCAGTAGAGACAAGAATTCGCTACCACCTAACAGAAGCTCAAGCAAAATCCATGTGCATGTTAGAACACTTACTAGCAGACAGCAGTCCACAGCATAGAAACTTCCAAAAAGGCGGCAGACTGAATGACCTGTGAGGCCAAACCATATTCTCAGCATTTCAGTTGATACTTGAGACTCAGTCACTAATAGACATAAAATATCTGCTGATGAGGGGCAGAGAAGTTACTTATGCAAATTCTTACCTAAATAAGAACAAGTTGCTCAAAATATATTCACTAGCATCATACTTCACTTGCAAAACAGACGTGCACAAAGATGCAGGAAGGAGAGGATTAAAAATCACAAAAAAGTACAGGATGTAAAAATATCTGTCTGGCTTTGAAGCTGGAAGCTACACAAAATATGATCTAAAAACCTAGCCACATGCCATCTGAGAACAATACAAGCAATTGCAAATAGGAGGTATAGGTTTCACACATATGCATTAATATTCAGAAGTAGATATATTACATAATTCATATAAGGCTGCTGAAAGTTTTAGTGACATGTAAAGATGTGCAGGCTAACACAAAAGACTTCTAAAAGAGAAGTTAACAGGACCTATGACGTGATTGTTGAAAGCAGGTGGGAGTAAAGTGAAACAAAATGGCAGGTTCTAGAAATTGAAAAGGATGGATTTATAATGTCATGCTGTTAAATTTACCAAAGGCCAGATTCAAGAATACTGAAGTCTAGAAAGGACCTTTTTTGCTCTATTATTTAATATCCTTCATATTTGCACACATATTTTCATTTAAAAATTATTTTATCTTTTACCAACTAAAAGTTGAATCCTGCAAATAAAATGTTCATATCTTTTCTTTATCTCTCTTCTTCCCTCCTATCAATTGTTCATTAATTTAGACAATGAAAATTAAGTGTTGCAAAACCTATTTGCATGCACATTCTATAAATGCCCTGAAAATGTTGATTAAACTGCAGCAGGAACAGCCCTAAGACTACACTGCCTATATGTGCAAATGCAAGTAGTGATTTTGCAGATGAAATTAAAATGGCCAAGGATTACAGGATGACACACATCCAAATAGCGATATGTAAGCTTCAGGTATCCCTTTTGAAAAAACATTGGTCAAAGCAGTAGCCGGGAATGGAAGGGAGGCTAGGAAAAAGGAAGGGCAGAAAAAGACTAACACATGCTTGTCTCTCTCACAGCCTGGTGACTTGTTCCCTGCCAAGAAGTGTTGCAGCAGGCACTTTCCTTAGATGACTGAAGGATAACAAAGCCTACAGGAGCTCAGGCTTGGAGAAGTGCATTCATAGCAGCTTTGCCCTAAAATACATTTTCTAAATATAGTGAAAAGCACACTGCATTGTGCTATCTGTGTTTCTGATCCTCTGGAAGAAGAACACACTTCCAGAGTGGTTTTATGTCCTGTACCTATAGATATCAAGCATAACAAAATCATGACCCTTCTTTATTCTGTAGTGTTGTCTCTCATGTTCTAAGCAGACATTGTGGAAGTAGTTAGAACTACAACCTCTTATCTCAGCAACTATTTCAGCAGAGAATGCATTAAAAAAAAGCTTCCTAAGTGGAAAAAACATTTGAGCTATTTCAAAGGGAAGTTACTGACAGGAGCTGAGAGGTTTACGTGTAAATTACCTCAGAGATCTAATGTGTGTTTTCCAGCACTATAGATTCATTGTCAGAGAAGTCTTTTGTCTACCTTGAGAAAAAAAAGGGAACAGGACCACCAACAAGCCAGCAAGTTTCAAGAAGTAAAATGATGCTACAAATTCCTGAACCACATGAGGGTAACATCATTAATCACAGTAAAAGGACACATGATACTTGACAGCACCATGAAGCTGTCATTAGCGTACGTTAGCTGTCATTCCGTTCAATAGGGTGGGTAGGAGCAGTAATTTTTTAATCTTTTGTTGAGTGCAGCACACTTGTGTGCATCAAATACCATTATAACAATGACTGATATATGAAAATGCTGATAAGATTATCCACGATCAGTCCATGTAATATTTCTAGGGTCCTGAGTTATATCCACTTCTACCACTTTTGGAAACACTAGATTTGACTGAAGGCAATGACAATGTATCGGGTACTGGCATAGTTTAATTAATATGAAATTAGCAGCCTAGGACACCTTGAGGAAAGTTAGATAAAATTTATAGCAATCACCAGAATGTACTGCAATCCCTGCCATATGTGGAAGTCCAGCAGCTTTCAGAAAATGCACAAATTTATTAAACAAAAAACCTAGACACACCATAATAGTTTTGTATAAGCAACTTGCTCTGAAGATTTAAGGAGCTGTCATTTCTGTACAGTCATTATTAAGGTTGTTCCATCAATATTCCCATATTTTCATCTATTGGGAGGTTAATAACTTAGGTCAAAACCAGAATTTTCCTTAGCAGAGAACATGCTTACTCTTCCTGTCCTAAGTCTCTTATTCCTGCTATTTTTATTGTGTAAGGGTAACAGTGTAAGGGTAAAAAATCTACTGTGTAAGGGTAACAGTGATGTTCCCTTGCCACTCTCTATATTTGTTAGCTGTTAGCAGCAAAAAGCTAATTTCTCAGAAGTGTGAAGTTCTGATATGAGCCCAGCAAAGGGCTGTGATACTACAATATTAATTACCAATTTACATGGTTTTTTATGTGAGTGGGTAAATGAATCTGAATGTATAAAACAAATATGCCTTTTTTTCTGTATTTTTTTACCAAAGGCAAAACAAATAATGAATAAAAGCTCTGATGGAGCCACTGAAATATGACATAAAATCAGAAATAGGCAAACAAAATCAGCAAATAATATATTTAGCCAAGTATATAGTTCTATGTATTAAAAATAAAAAGGATTATTTACTGCTGTCTTATGATGTTTTAGCCCAGGGTAAAATTTTAATTCATCCTGTTTTCTGGAGGGCATTGATGAAAAAGGAATAAATTAGTTCAAAAGCCACCAAAAAGCAAAACTTTGGCAGTTAAGCTTTTTTTTATATAGCCTTTCATGTTAACTGTACAGTAACATTCTTAAGGCAGGGAACCCAATTCTTTTTCACATTCATTAAAGTAAATCACAAGTAAAAACAGTGCAGTTTAATTCCAGTACACTGGAATTAAACCTGTTCAGCAGCAATATCAAGTCCAATACTCTCTTGGAACAGTATATTGCTACCTAGGTACACCTAATCAAAAGGACTATTCCATGTGCTTTTGAAACAGAAGAATATGTGGCTGCTTAGACTCAAAGGCTTCCTTGCCACATAAGCAAAAAGATCCTTCTTTGACCTAATTCAAGCCAACTGAGAGGCTGTAGAGGGAATAGAATGTCACAGAATAGGGAGGATGTGCTCCAAACAATTTTGGCAATCTTTTTATGCTTATACATTGGTTGATCTCTTTTTGTGTGCAGCCCAAAGAATAGAGTAGCACACGCACTTGGGAGAAACTACATAACTATCTGTATTTTCCCTTTCCCCATTCTTAATCTGTGACATTAGACAGTTTAATCACTTCACTCATGACATACAGAAAAGAGGACAAATGAAGGCCCAAATTTAAATCTCATATATGGAACGTGGCTAGCAAAACTGGTAACAGGAACTACTGTATTATACAACTTAATAAGGGAAGGAGATGAACAAAATAGGACACGCATTTTTGCACTATGAAAACTCTTGTAATCACCTTGTAAAAATGGTCAATTTAGCTATTTTTTCAAACTTGCACTTATTGGTAATAGTTCAATATAAAAATTAAACTGGCTCTCCCCAGTCTGCAACAAAGAGTCTCCATAAAGAGAACAGATCCTAGGATTTAGATTCTGTACCATCCTCATAACCTTGGCTTTTAATGATGATGAAATAATACTGTAGTCCTGCATAAATAAACTAATCTTTGCATCTTCCAAAGGCAATCACTAATAATACAAAACAGAATAAAACACATTCCTAGTACCATCTGCTTCTTGATTCGGTCACTATCCCCCTCTTAGATATTAATATTACCAGCAGATGACAGCAATAAGTAACTTACACCGAGTCATTTCTTGCCGAAATCCACTTTGTTTCCACAAATTAGAAAAAATTTAGTTCTTTGGGGAGAAGAAAGAAGAGACTGCAGGTCTGTGGCAGCCTCTCAGGCATTTTCTATGCAAGGTTAGACAGGGCTAACACACGCTTTAGGTAATTTATTGAGGAGCAGTTGATCTCCAAAGGAGTTCCTACAAATACATTTCATTTTTCACTTCAGTATCAGCATACACATAATGCAAGCAATATATCCAACAAGAGGGGAGATAAAAATTCTTTCTGGGAAAAGTCTTGATTTCTAACCCCTATTTTAGTGCCCATTGTTTACCACCAAATTACCTGCTTTAGTATCACTTATCTGCTGAGAAAATGCATCTTTGAACCTTCTCTATGTGAACACAAGCACACTTAACATATACATTATAATGCACAACCATGGCTGACTGTTTCTCCCTTGCTTCAGTAACTGCCATAGTTATAAACAGCAGTCATACCTTTTGGGAATTAATGAAACATGTTTGAAGTGCTCAACATTGGGCATGTTATGCTTATATACCAGTGTGACTCTAATCCTGAAGACTGTCCATCAGGTGATGGGCACAGGGAGTACATCTTGGAAAGTAGAGGGAGGGGACAGAGAAATCATGGGACATACGGCCTTCATGATTCCTTTGTCTATACCAAACTGCCTCTCAAAAGAAGCACCTTAGAGTTCCTAAGCCCCCAGGGTTAGTGGGGGAGAATAATAAATGGAGAGCAGCAAAACCATCTCTGAAAATAATCATAAGATAAATTCTGAATATGGAAGCTACAGAGGAAATAAATAATGTCTCTGACAGTTTGTATTGGGTCTGACTGGGATGAAGTTAACTTTCCCCATAGCAGCCCTCATATTGCTGTGCTTCGTATTTGTAGCTAGAAAAGTGTTGATAACACACCAGTGTTTTGGCTACTGCTGAGCAGTGCTCACACAGCATCAAGGCTGCCTCTCCAACTCACCCACCCCACCCAAAGACCCATAGGCTGGGGGTGGGCAAGAGGTTGGGAGGGGACATAGCCAAGACAGCTGACCCAAAGTGACCAAAGAGATATTCCATACCATATGATGTCGTGCTCAGCAATAAAAGCTAAGAGAAAGGAGGAGGAGCGGGGGGCATTCTTTATTAAGGCATCTGTCTTCCTAAGCAACCACTACACGTACTGAGGCCCTACTTCCCAGGAAGTGGCTGGACATGGCCTGCTGATGGGAAGTAGAGAATAAATATTTTTTTTGTTTCCTTTGCTTCCACATGTGGCCTTTGCTTTTCTTTATTAAACTGCCTTTATCTCGACCCACAAGTTTTTCATCTTATTTTCTCCCCCTGTCCCGCTGAGGAGGGGGAGCGAGAGAGCAGCTTGGTGGGCACCTGGCAGCCAGCCAAGGTTAGCCCACCACAGTCCTTTGTGGCGCCCAACGTGGGGCATGAGACAACAGCCGTTTTGAATCGAGTGTGCTATAGCTATAGTAGTTATTAAGTGGCAAGCTTCTGTGCGGGTCACGGAGTTTGCTGGCTGCATTGCTTATCTCTTTAGTTTGCTGAGCTTGGGAACATGTTAATACAAACAATGGCTATGCGCTTGGCCCTGGCATTGATGCCCTTACTGTCCTGGGGGAGCTGTCTTGTGGAGAGGATGAGGGAATATATCTCCCTCTTCGTATCTGGGATTGATGTGGGTGGTTTAATTGCGCAGGCTCCCAAGGTCCTTGTTCACCCTTATGTGAGCTGTTTAATACTACTAATTAACACTGTCGGCTTGTTGTCAGGTTTGTGGAATGTGGTTTCATCCTGGCGTAAGAGGAGACAACTTTTGGGTGAGACAATACTGCAACATGCCCTGAGGTGGCTGGTCCCTGTGTGGCAGGGTGTGTGGAAGGATTTGTGCAGGTACCTAGGATGGTTATCACCTCCCATAGCCTGGGATTTTACACCTGAACAGGCAAGTAATCCTGGTAAACTGACACGCCACCGGATAGAAGGGTGCCTTGCCTACCCCAATGAAAACCAGCAGCTTCTAGCACTGTACTGAGGCTTGGCCTGTGCCTATCGAGCCACGGTTCAGTACTATCAGAGGACTGTGGTTAAGGCAGGGACCCAAAACATCTCTGAGAATGCCATGAATGAGACCGGGATACAAACTACATCTAAGAACACGATAATTGAGACAGGGACCCAAACCGCATCTGAGGACACCATGGTTGAGATAGGGACCGAAACCCCAACTACAGTAATTGCCCCAGTAGTGAAAAAGAAACAGTGGACAAGGAGGTCAATGGGTCCATATCATTGATTAGTCAGGGAGGAGGAGGAGGAGGAAGGGTCTGATCAGGAAGCTGGTACTTCGGCAAAGAAATGGGAGGAAGGAGTGAGAGAAATCAGACAAGAGGTGGAAACTACCCAGTCCCTGACCTCAAAAGAACTTCGAGACATGCGGAAAGATTACAGCTTCCAGCCAGGTGCTGCCTGGCTGCTCCAGTGCTGGGATAGCAGGGCCAATAGTCAGCAACTGGACAGTAAATAAGCCCAAAAGCTGAGATCCCTTGCTAGAAACTGGGGAATTGACAGAGGAATTGGAAAAGAGGCAGCAATTTGCAGTCTCTGCAAACGGCTCCCATCAAGTGCGAGGGCAAGATATCCATTCAAGGAAGATCTTGTGAATTACCAGGGAAAGCGGACTGCTGCTGAGGAAGGCATTCAGTACCTGAGGAATTAGCAGTGCTGGAAGTCATCTACGGTGATGGCCGTAGATGGTCATCGATGGCATCGATGGCAACGATGAGGTCTCCAAAGATCTGTGTATATGGGCCATGTGGAGGAAGGTGGTCCACAACACCCCAGCATCATATTCTAACAAACAGGTTGGCAACAATGTATTGCCTGGATACAGATACACCAACTGTGGCGAGAGCATCTTCCTGGCTCCAAATCTTTGAAGAAAATCTCTGTCCCTCCTCATCCCCATGGGCCAGTGCCTCGGCTGTCAGGGGCACCCCACAGAGTCAGTCCCCTCCTGCTCCAGTCAGAGGGAAAGGGAGCCCCAGGTGCATACCGCATGTCACTCTCTGGTTCTTCCTGCGTGGCCAGGGGGAGGACATGAGGAAGTGGGATGGTAAGCTGGAAGCCCGTGTATGCAAACTGAGGGGGAAGAGACCTGCTAAGAAGGGGCCACCCAAGAAGGCTGTCAGCTTAGTTGCTGTAGAGACACAAGAAGGCAATCAGCGATCTCCCAGACACAGAAGAAGGACTGAGATCACCTCCCTTGATCCTGGTAAGGGGACTTCTGGTCTGGCACTGCAAGGGTCAGAGAGTGAATACTCTGACCAGGAAGAGGAATAGAGGGTCCCTGCCTTCGGCCAGGAGGAGGAAAGGGACAACCGGGTTTACTGGACTGTGTGGATTCAATGGCCTGGCATATCAGACCCACAGGAGCATAAGGCTCTGGTGGGCACCGGTGCACAGTGTAACCTAATGCCATGAGAGTACAAGGGGACAGGACCCATCTGGATTTCTGGAGTGACAGGAGGATCCCAACAATTGAGTATTGGAGGCTGAGGTGAGTTTAACAGTGGGCAAGTGGCAAAAACACCCTATTGTGACTGGCCCGGAGGTCCCTTGGCATAGGCTACTTCAGGAGAGGGTACTTCAAGGACCCAAAAGGGTACCAGTGGAACTTTGGTGTAGCTTCTGTGGATATAGAGAAGATTAAACAGCTGTCTACCTTGCCTGGCCTCTTGGAGGATCCCTCTTTTGTGGAGTTGCTGCGTGTCGAAGAACAGCAGGTGCCGATTGCTACCGTGATGGCGCACCAATGATATTATTGCACCAACCGAGACTCCCTGGCTCCCATCCATGAGCTGGTTCATCAATTGGAAAGCCAAGGAGTGATCAGCAAGACTTGCTCACCTTTTAATAGTCCCATATGACCAGTGCCAAGTCTAACGGAGAGTGGAGGTTTACAGTAGACTATCATGGCCTGAATGAAGTCACGCCACCAAGTGCTGCTGTACCAGACATGCTAGAACTGCAATATGAACTGGAGTCAAAGGCAGCCAAGTGGTATTCTACAATTGCCATTGCCAATGCATTTTTTCAATTCCTTTGGCAGCAGAATGCAGGCCACAGTTTGCTTTCACGTGGAGGAGTGCCCAATGCACCTGGAATCGACTGCCCCAGGGATGGAAGCACAGTCCTACCATTTGCCATGGACTAATCCAGACTGCATTGGAATGGGGTGATGCCCCTGAACATCTACAATACATTGATGACATCATTGTGTGGGGAAACAAAGCAGAAGAACTGTTTGAGAAGGGAAGAAGAATAATCCAGATTCTTCTGAAAGCTGGTTTCACCATAAAAAGAAGCAAGGTCAAGGGACCTGCACAGGAGATCCAGTTCTTGGGAGTAAAATAGCAGGATGGATGTTGTCATGTCCCTATGGATGTGATCAATAAGATGGCAACTATGTCTCCACCAGCTAACAAGAAAGAAGCACAAACATTCCTAGGCCTTGTGGGATTCTGAAGAATGCATATTCCAGATTATAGTCAGCTTGTGAGCCCTCTCTATTGAGTAACCCAAAAGAAGAACTATTTTGAGTGGGGCCATGAGCAACAGCAAACCTTTGAGAAGATAAAACAGGAGATGGCTCATGCGGTAGCTCTTGGACGTGTCTGGACAGGACCAGCTGTGAAAAATAAGTGCTCTACACTGCAGCCAGGGAGCATGGTCTCACCTGGAGCTTCTAGCAGAAAACACCTGGAGAAACCTGAGGCTGACCTCTAGGGTTTTGGAGCCGGGGGTATTGAGAATCAGAAGCCCACTACACCCTGACTGAAAAAGAGATACTACCAGCATATGAGGGGGTTTGAGACACTTCAGAAGTTGTTGGTACAGAAGCATGTCTCCTCTTGGCACTGATTGCCTGTGATGCACTGGATGTTCAAAGGAAACATCCCCTCTACACATCATGCAACCAGCGCTACATGGAGTAAGTGGGTAGCGCTGATCATGCAATGGGCTCGAATGGGGAAACCCCAACCGCCCAGGAATCCTGGAAGAGATCATGGACTGGCCAGAAGGCAGAGATTTCAGAGCATTGCCTGAGGAGGTGGCTCGTGCCCAAGAGGCACCACCATATAATGAGTTATCAGAAGATGAGAGGCATTATTCTCTGTTTACTGATGGATCCTGTCATTTTGTAGGAAACCATCGGAAGTGGAAAGCTGCTGTGTGGAGTCCCACATGACAAGTCGTTGAAGCCACTGAAGGAGAAGGTGAGTCAAGTCAGTTCGCAGAAGTGAAAGCCATCCAACTAGCCCTAGAGATTGCTGAACGAGAAAAGTGGCCAGTACTCTATCTCAATACTGACTCCTGGATGGTGGCAAATGCCCTGTGGGGTGGCTACAGCAGTGGAAGAAGACCAATTGGCAGCGCAGGGGTAAACCCATCTGGGCTGCTGCATGTTGGCAAGACATCGCTGCCCGGGTAGAAAACATGGCTCTAAAGGTACATCATGTAGATGCTCACATGCCCAAAAGCTGCGCCGCTGAAGAACATCGAAACAATTAAAACAGGTAGACAAGGCTGTCAGAATTGAAGTGGCTCTGGTGGACCTGAACTGGGAGCGTAAGGGTGAGCTATTTGTAGCTCGATGGGCCCACGAAACATCGGGACATGTAGGAAGAGATGCAACATACAGATGGGCTTGTGATCGAGGGGTGGACCTGACCATGGAGGCCATCACGCAGGTCACTCATGAATGTGAAACATGTGCCACAATCAAGCGAGCCATGCAAGTAAAGTCTCCCTGGAATAGAGGGCGGTGGCTGGGTTTTCGATACGGTGAGGCCTGGCAAATTGACTATATTGGACCACTGCCATGAACACGCCTAGGCAAGCGCTACATACTCACCATGGCGGAAGCAACTACCGGGTGGCTAGAAACATACCCTGTAAACCATGCCACTGCCCGAAACACCATCTTAGGCCTTGAAAGGCAAATTTTGTGGCAACATGGTACCCCAGAAAGAATTGAATCAGACAACGGGACTCATTTCCAAAATAACCTCATAAGCACCTGGGCCAAGAAACATGGCATTGACTGTGTGTATCACATCCCCTATCACCCACAAGCCTCCGGAATGTTTGAGAGATATAATGGACTGTTAAAGACTATGTTGAGAGCATTGGGCACTGGGGCATGGAAGCACTGGGATATAAATTTAACACAATCCACTTGGCTGGTTAACACCAGAGGATCTGCTAACCGTCCTGGTCCTGCCCAAACAAAGCCCCTACATACCGTGGGAGGAGATAAGGTCCCCGTAGTGCACATAGGGAAGTGGCTGGGGAAGGCAGTGTGGATTGCTCCTCCCTTGGGAAAAGGCAAACCGATTCATGGGATTGTTTTCACTCAAGGACCCGGGTGTACTTGGTGGGTAATGCAGAAGGATGGGGAGATCCAGTGTGTGCCTCAAGGAGATTTAACCTTGGGGGAAAAATAATCCGTGATGTGAGTTGTATGTTGTAGGAAGTAATGTAGCAGGAACTACCTGAACCGATGAAGAGTGAGCTTTGCAAGGAACCGGGCGAGTGCAACGATGACCCAAACCAAGCCGATGTTGGCGCTCAACAATCGAACACGCTGCTTCTCCTGTCCTGAGCACCCACCTTGACAGATGGGGCCCAAGTCATAGCCTGTTCTTATGAACAGTTGGGGGAGTGGAGGAAGCCCGTGGAATGGGAAAATAATATCTATCTGTCTGTTAAGGGACAGGGGATAGTAGTTAATGAGAATGTATAAATCTGTATGTTGGGTATAAAGATGGTTTAAGTATGTAGTATAAGTTGTAAGTCTTGTTAAGAAGGGATTTCAGTAATGAGAATTAAATACAATGGGACGGTTAGAAGATATATAAATGTATTAAATTATGTAGGACCTGAGCATGATGCAAATGGTATGGAATAAGGGGTGGAGATTGCATTGGGTCTGGCTGGGATGGAGTTAACTTTCCCCATAGCAGCCCTCATAGTGTTGTGCTTCATATTTGTAGCTAGAATGGTGTTGATAACACACCAGTGTTTTGGCTACTGCTGAGCAGTGCTCCCACAGCATCAAGGCTGTCTCTCCAACATCACCCCTCACTCCCCAAAGGCCAGTAGGCTGGGGTTGGGCAAGAAGTTGGGAGGGGACACAGCCGGGAGAGCTGACCCAAAGTGACCAAAGAGATATTCCATACCATATGAGGTCGTGCTCAGCAATAAAAGCTAAGAGAAAGGAGGAGGGGGCATTCGTTATTATGGCATTTGTCTTCCGGAGCAAGAGCTACATGTACTGAAGCCCTGCTTCCCAGGAAGTGGCTGGACATCTGCCTGTTGATGTGAAGTAGTGAATGAATTCCTATTTTTTGCTTTGCTTGCATGTGCAGCTTTTGCTTTTCTTATTAAACTGTCATTATCTTGACCCACAAGGGTTTTTTTTAATCTCATATTCTCCTCTGTCCTGTTGAGGAGTGGGAGTGAGCGAACAGCTGGGTGGTGGTCTGACAGCCGGCCAAGGTCAACCCACCACACATGCCTGTACCTCAGCAGTCCTTGAGGGGAGATTTTTTTTCTTTGAGATCTTTTTAAGTGATTCCAATTCTCCCTTCCACCCCTCCCCAGTTGTACCATACAGCTTCTTGTGGGGCCAAGCAGCAAACTGGGCCCTGAATTAAAAATAACCAAAAGGAATCACTTATGACATGAGATGTAATGGCCAAATTTTACATCTCAGCAATTGAAGGGCTTTAGCAAACTGGCTGTGGTGAGATAAGAGGTTGCTACTCCTGTCATGAGGTGGCAGAAGTAGGCAGTTGCCCTGATGCTGCAGTTATAAGTCTACTTTATGCTACTTTAGACTGCTCCAACAAAGCAGTTTGTGATTGCAGCGTGTGAGCTGGGATGGTGCCGGGTTAAATTGCTAAGTACCGAGGCATGTAAGCAATGTAAAAATCAACTGCTTTATTGAACTACTGCTTTATAAGTGTGTCAACACTTCCATGTTCTGCAGAGTGATGTTACAGGTTAAAACAACTGGAGGATGCTCTTGGCTAGCTCAAAGCTGTGGAGGAAGGAGCTGGAGGAAACAGTTAAAAGGAAAAGAGATAGGTAAGTTTTAACTGGAACGTTTTGAAGTTCAGATACCAAACAGCATTGCAGTGCTCTCCTAGGACCAGGCCTTTGCTGTCTCTTTTGCCTGCATATTAGTTACTGCTCAATACAAAATGCATCTTGTGGGGGGCCAAATCAAACCCCTGCTGGAATGGGGGGAATGCTGTAGGCAGTTCCTTGTAGGAGCAGAACAAATGTGTCAACTGAGTTAAGCACTCATTGAGGCCAATAGCTATTCTTTGCATTTTTTTTTTTGCTTCCACAAAAATATTTTAGATTACAGCAGCGAATGATAACTGCATTTTAAATCGTGACAGATTATGATGGGATTTCCGTCTTTACACAGGCCCTCTAGCTGAAGATTGTAATTCCCACATGAGGAATACCTCAAATAATACTACCAGACCATTAACATGTTGTCTTCTTAAACTGAAAGCATTTGTTTTGTTCTGCCAAGTTATACCCAGTGCTTTCACAAACCCCACCCTGTACAATCTGGCTACCTGAGAGGGACGGAAAGCCAAGAGATTCTTCATTTATTGCACGCTCTATTGGCCTTTGGACGGTTGTAGATATTAATCTTGTTCCATAGCATCAATTCAGCTACTATGATCTATTTCAGGACCAGAACCATGAGTGTAGGTGATCAGCCTTTTAAAGTACTGGAAAAATTAAGGTGAAAAATGATTTACATTGTTCTTGCTGACTTTTTATTACAGAAACAGATGTTGGAGTTTTACTGGCTGAAAAAATCGGCCAGTAAAAAGATAAAGATAGTAGGTCATCAGTCCTACTTTCCCCATCAAGTGCCACGATTGTAAAACAAAATGTACGTTCCAGAAATGACAACTTTTATTGCATATGCCAAAACCAGCAGCTAGAGAATAAGTGTGGAATAGGTGGCATGGAAGCAAAGTAGTTAAGGTCTCATAGGCCTTTGTAGGCCTCATTAGTTAAGAAACAGTTGCAGCTAATGGTTTTGCACAATTTAATTAACAAAGGAGTGAATTATTTGTGAAAGGATGTACTGCCTAAGGCTCCCTTATATCTGACTGTCTAGAGCCTCCTTATCTGAAGAATTCCAGTCGCTGTTGTTGTTTACCATATCCTCCTTACCTGACACAGTTCGATGAAGAAGGAGTAGAATCATAGAATCATAGAAACGTTTAGGTTGGAAAAGACCCTTAAGATCATCAAGTCTAACCGTAAACCTAACACTACCAAGACCACCACTAAACCATGTCCCTAAGCGCCACATCTACATGTCTTTTAAATACCTCCAGGGATGGTGACTCAACCACTTCCCTGGGCAGCCTGTTCCAATGCTTGACATCCCTTTCGGTGAAGAAATTTTTCCTAATATCCAATCTAAACCTCCCCTGGCCCAAGTTGAGGCCATTTCCTCTTGTCCTATCACTTGTTACTTGGGAAAAGAGACCGATACTCCACCTCGCTACAACCTCCTTTCAGGTAGTTGTAGACAGCGATAGGGTCTCTCCTGAGCCTCCTGTTCTCCAGAGCAAACAACCCCAGTTCCCTCAGCCGCTCCTCATAAAACTTGTGCTCTAGACCCTTCACCAGCTTCGTTGCCCTTCTCTGGACACTCTCCAGCACCTCAATGTCTCTCTTGTAGTGAGGGGCCCAAAACTGAACACAGTATTCGAGGTGCGGCCTCACCAGTGCCGAGTACAGGGGCACGATCACTTCCCTAGTCCTGCTGGCCACGCTATTTCTGATACAAGCCAGGATGCTGTTGGCTTTCTTGGCCACCTGGGCACACTGCCAGCTCATATTCAGCCGGCTGTCGACCAACACCCCCAGGTCCTTTCTGGGCAGCTTTCCAGCCGCTCTTCCCCAAGCCTGTAGCGTTGCATGGGGTTATTGTGACCCAAGTGCAGGACCCGGCACTTGGCCTTGTTGAGTCTCATACAATTGGCCTCGGCCCATCGATCCAGCCTGTCCAGATCGCTCTGTAGAGCCTTCCTCCCCTCAAGCAGATCAACACTCCTGCCCAACTTGGTGTTTTCCCCTGCATCCAATAACGGACAGAGATTCTCCGTAGCTCTCCTTTTGTATTTATAGAAACATTTTTTATTGTCTTTTACGGCAGTAGCCACATTAAGTTCTAGTTGGGCTTTGGCCCTTCTAATTTTCTCCCTGCATAACCTCACAACATCCTTGTAGTCCTCTTGAGTTACCTGCCCCTTCTTCCAAAGGTCATAAACTCTCCTTTTTTTCCTGAGTTCCAGCCAAAGCTCTCTGTTCAGCCAGGCTGTAGTCTAACAGGAGCTGGTGGAAGGCCAGGGCTTACGTAAAGCTGATAAGGAGGAGTCAGGCTGGAAAGCGGAACGTCTGAACAAGAATTACTGTCCTTGGGAGTAAAGCACATCCTGGAGAAATATGTAAGCTAATTAAGATGTTTTGGGAACCATCTGAAACAACTAGTAGAAGTGTGATAAGAAGCACCCTCACGCGAACTCTCCTCATTATAATACTAAAAGTCACACCCCTCGAGCTGGAGACCCCGGCCCAAGCAGAGACCCCTCACCTTTGAGCATGCGCAGAATATTAAAGTAGCACTGTAGCTTTAAGTTGAAATAAGAGAAATGTAGACCAATAGAAAACTGCTTTGTGTAATTGCTTATGCATATGCATAACTGGACTGTATAAATACTGTACCTGCATGACCAAACTTTGTGCTAGCTTTGTGGAGCTACCACCTAGCACCCATCTCTGCGCAGACATGAAATGAAATACCTCTGCCCTGTGTGTATATTGGCGTCTCGCACACCGGGTAAACGACCTCACACTTGTGGGATAACAAGGCCGGTCTTCTTCCCCGCCGGCTCGTCTTTCGGCACATGGGGACGGCCTGCTCCTGCGCCTTTAAGATTTCCTTCTTGAATAATGTCCAGCCTTCTGTGACAGGTACCCTTCACACCACCCCTCTGGTAAAAATCGGGGCTTTTGGCATGGCGATCACCGGCTTTTCGCGCCTCATTTTCGCGCCTTTTGTGCTCTGCCGTGCCCCCTGGCACGTACACACCTCGGCAGGGGAGCAGGAGAGGCGGGACCCCTTGGTCACCAGACAGGGTCCACAGCCAGTGAGGCGCCTTGGCTTGGAGAAGCTTCTAGATCATGACCAGTTATGACCACAGCTCAGATCTGACCCAGGGTATAAATGGGGTGCCGCCGGAGACCCCTTTGAGTGTGGTCTTCTCGGAGCAGCGGGCCTGTGTTCGGGACCTCTCCCCTTGGGTTGGGACGCCGCCTGAGGAAACTTCCCGGGATTGAGTGCCCTCACCTCCTTTGGTGAGTGATTTCTTCTGGATATATCCTCGAGTGAGCCCTCACCCCACCCCACCCCACCCCCACCGGGTGAGCGATTATATCTTCTGGGTACCCACGAGGGAGAGAGAGTTTCCCTTTGTGAGTGAGCACGTGCGTGCACTTTGGATCATCATTTTTGTGTGTGTATTGTCGTGTAGTAACAATACCCTGACTGACACCTCGAACCTGTCATATGTTAAATGTTATCGGAGTGTTGATTGGTTTCGTTTTACCCCTGTTTCTCATTGGTTTCTGTTGTGTGGTTTTGGCTGTTTTGTGAAATAAATGTGAGCTTGTCCCTCGTTTGAGTTAGTTTTAGTGTACCTCCGTGACACCTTCCTGGACTCCTTTGCCCTTCAGGACTGCCTCCCAGGGGACTCTGTCAACCAGGCCCCTAAACAGGCGAAAGTCTGCCCTCCGGAAGTCCAAGGTAGCAGTTCTGCTGACCCCCTCCTTACTTCTCCAAGAATTGAAAAATCTATCATTTTGTGATCGCTATGCTTAAGACGGCCTCCAACCATCACATCACCCACAAGTCCTTCTCTGTTTGCAAACAACAGATCCAGCGGGGCGCCTTCCCTAGTTGGCTCGCTCACCAACTGTGTCAGGAAGTTATCTTCCACACACTCCAGGAACCTCCTGGACTGTTTCTTCTCCGCTGTATTGTATTTGCAGCAGACACCCGGTAAGTTGAAGTCCCCCATGAGAACAAGGGCTAGCAATTGTGAGACTTCTCCCAGCTGGTTATGGAATATTTCGTCTGCCTCTTCATCCTGGTTGGGTGATCTATAACAGACTCCCACCATGATATCTGCCTTGTTGGCCTTCCCCCTGATTCTTACCCATAAACACTCAACCCTTTCATCACCATCATTAAGCTCTAGACAATCAAAACACTCCCTAACATACAAGGCTACCCCGCTGCCTCTCCTTCCTTGCCCATCCCTCCTGAAGAGTTTATAGCCATCCATTGCAGCACTCCACTTGTGTGAGTCATCCCACCATGTTTCTGTGATTGCAACTATATCATAGGTTTCCTGTTGCACAATGGCTTCCAGCTCCTCCTGTTTGTTGCCCATGCTGCGTGCATTGGTGTAGATGCACTTCAGTTGGGCTATTGATCCTGCCACCTTTTTTGGGGGAGAAGCCCGAATTCCTACGTGACCATTCTCAGGCGCTTCCGTGATTTCTAACGCATCCATAACCCTTCCGTCTTTGCTGCTGCATGGATCTCCATCCCCTACCTCCACTGAGATGGCAGACCGAAGGACCTCACTAGCACACCGTCCCTCAAACATTGGCGTGCCGCCCACAGGCTTATCTCTAGCGAGCCTGGTTTTATCCCTTTCCCCCTTCAAATCTAGTTTAAATCTCTTTCAATGAGCCCTGCTAACTCCTGTGCAAAGATCCTTTTCCCCCTTTGAGACAGGTGTACCCCATCTGTCGCCAGCAGGCCTGGGGTCGTGTTGACCGACCCATGATCAAAAAACCCAAAGTTCTGCCGGTGACACCAGGAAAGTAGTATAACCCAAAGGTATATAAACTCTGTTACTGCCTCATTTGGGCAGAGTCCTTATTAGCAGTCTGTCCCTCTGCTGCTCTGTGTTCTCTCCTACAGTTATAGTAATAAACTGCTTCTGTTCTGACTTGATCAAAATTGCATTCTGGTTATTCCGCAACAATGGGGGAGTGGAAAAAAGTCTGATAGCTTTGCATGATGTTGCTTAGAACACTACTATGAACTTTATAAATCCACTGTCTCTTCATCCCAAACATAGAGAGTGTTTTGCCTTTGGGAGGGAAGATGGGAAAGGGATGTCATTGCAATGTCATTGTCACTGTCATTGCAATGTCATTGTCACTCTCAATTATCTATACTGTGTTCCCTAGTCCAAGAAAGATGTAGACTTACTGGAGAAAGTCCAGTGCAGGGCCACTAAGATGATTAAGGGACTGGAGCATCTTTCATACAGGGAGAGGCTGAGAGAACTGGTACTCTTCAGTCTGGAGAAGAGAAGGCTCAGGGGATCTTATCAATGTGTATAAATACCTGACGGGAGGGAATGAAGATGAGGGAGCCAGACTCTTCTCGTAGTGCCCACTGACAGGACAAGAGGCAATGGGCACAAATTAAAAACCACGAAATTCCATCTGAACACAAGAAAACAATTTTTACTGTGAGGCTGGTCAAACACTGGAACAGGTTGCCCAGAGAGGTTGTAGAGTCTCCATCTGTGGAGATATTCAAAAGCCGTCTGGACATGGTCCTGAGCAACCTGCTCTAGCTGACTCTGCTTGAGCAGGGGAGGGGGGTGGGTGGACTAGATGATCTCATGAGGTCCCTTACAACCTAAACAATTCTGTGTTTATTTCAGGAAAAGCTTTAGCATTTTTACTCAACAGTTTAAGAAGCTCCTATATAATAT
Source organism: Ciconia boyciana (assembly GCF_034638445.1). Classification (NCBI taxonomy): domain Eukaryota; kingdom Metazoa; phylum Chordata; class Aves; order Ciconiiformes; family Ciconiidae; genus Ciconia; species Ciconia boyciana. The sequence goes on along the minus strand of NC_132937.1, from coordinate 10,598,374 downwards.
TTTGTGTTATGCATTTGTTTCTGTGTTAATTCCTGCTTCATTAGGATCTGGGTGTCAATCACAAACATAATGTTAAAGTTGTCTGTAAAGGATATTTCAATGTACCACATTAGCATCTATTTGATGCAATTTGGACTGGTGCTCTCTCTCTCTCTCTTTCTCTGAAAGAACTTTGAGCTCATGTCCAGCAGATCCTGTAAGGATCCACAAAACCATGTCCCTAAGTTTAGTTCTTGGCCTTAATATTATTTAAAGATTTTATCAAAAGCCTGGAAGAAAACACCAGCAACTTGTGATAAATTTTGTACTTGTAGAAACGTTGGCAAAAGAGAAAGTGATGATGAGTGTAGGTCTGTATTGAGTACCAAATCAGTACTGCCAATCGTAAATGGCCCACTAAAGAGACCATACCTACTCTTTTATCTATCGTCAGAGCAACAACTCTGAAAAAGACTAGAAAGAGCTCTGAATGTGATTTGGCAGTCACACAATGATGAACACATAACATGACAGTGAGGCTAACATCTCATTCAGCTTTAATGTATAAAGAGAGGAGAACTGAGCTGGCACTCACAGATACACATTACCCTGTGTATCTGACACTGATGTCATCACTACTGCAATGGTGTGTCCAGTTCAGGTGCCCAAAGCCCATAAAATGGGAGAGGGTTAAGAAGAAAATATGCCTTATATAGAATTGACTGCAACTCTTTGCACACGGCCCCGAATTTTTAGCCACAAGCTCTCAACCTGTTCATTGCTGTTTTTCAAAGACAGCTGTGTGCAGTCAATCCATTTTTTTACATAGAGGGCAACCCGCCCACCTCTCCTTCCTTGCCTGTCCCTTCTTAACAGTTTATAGCCATTGATTGCAGTGCTCCAGTTGTGTGATTCATCCCAGCAAGTTTCAGTGATAGTGATTAGATCATAGCTTTCTTAGCTGCACAGTGGCTTCCAACTCCTCTTGTTTGTTACCCATACTGTGTGCATTGGTATAGAGGCACTTCAGTTGGGCTATTGACTGTGTCACCTTTTTAGAGTAACATCTCCTAATTCCTTTGAAGCTTTTCACAGGTGTTTCCCTGATGGTTCCTAATACATCAGCAGCCTGTGGCTCTTCTCTGTTGCTTAAAACTCCATCTCCTCCCCCCACTGAGTCTAGTTTAAAGCTCTCCTTATAAGTCTGGCCAGTTTGTTGGCAAAAACCCTCTTGCCCCACTTGGTCAGGTGAATCTCATCAGCTCCCAGCAGACCTAGCTTCTCAAAGGTAGATCCATGGTCATAGAAGCCAAGAAATTTAATCACAGAAGTGAGGACCGCTAGGAAATGGAGTAATTTATTTTCTTTGTTATTATTTACTAGGGAGAACAAGAAACATGCCAGGAGAGATAAAGAGATAAGGTTTCTGTGGAGAAAAATTACTGGAAAAAAGAGGTACTTCAGAACAAGTTTAAAACAAAAATTAGATCATATGAAAATAAGGAAGGTTCCAAGAAGGGATGACCAGCATCCCAGAATCCTGAAAGCAAAGCAGACTATTAAAAAAAATAGCTGCAAGTATTTTTAACTTGTCTCTCACAGAAAAGGAGGTATCTACTATGGACCAGAAAGAAACTAATATCAAACCCGTGCTTAAGAAGACAACATTTGGAGAAAAAAAAACAAACAAAAAAACCAAACCAAAAACAAAAACCCCAAACCTAAGTTTTCTGATCAGGAATAAATGAAGATCTTCAAGTTATAGACCAGAATAAATAAACTTGGAAGAAGACCATGATCAACAAACCTGGTTAATCCTAATACAAGAGTGTAAAAGGCTAAAAGGAATTGTATATTGACTATTGAAAAGCATATTAAATCCACTCAATTTGCAAAAGCAGATATACCATAGCATACAAATACTAATGGTATCAATAGATTATCAAACAGAATTAATAACAATTCCTGACTTTCCAGCCAAAATGAGAACATAATGGAAAACAGATGCAGATTGTTTAGGAATGAGATGAGAAACAATACAGGAAAGATGAGGTTAACCTTGCTTACAAAATATCAGCTACCAGGAACAGGCAGCAATATGAATAATACTGGATCCAAATAAACCTGAGAAAATAGAGAGGTAGGCAGGAAAACTACTTCTAAAATCATGTATGTAAAGTATGAAAACTAACGAGACTTGGATTAAAAAAGAAAGGAAAGGAGGATATGTTCTGAAGCCTACTGACAGGCTGCAAGATTTTGGTCAAGAAACAAAGCTGTTTTGCTGGTAGTAGCAATAGGATCTTTGAAAGCATCACTTAGAACTGGCAGCAATTTGGTGAGCGGAAAAACCTAATATGAATTAGGTATATCTACATTGCATCAGACAGCAACATGCAGAGATACCCATGTTGGCTTCAAATACTAGCTTTGGGACTGTGATGGTATGGTGATACCAACTTAGTAACACACCTGGGCAAACTAAACTTGTCCAAATATGAATTTTTTTCTAAAGCAGTCCCTTCATTAGTGTAAATAAGCAATATCTCTTTCCCTCCCCCAAAAGTTACTATACAAAATACAAACCCAACTACATAGAAATAATAAAAAAAACATACTATTTTCCTGTCGTAGGATTCCCCGCTGCTGTATGTTGTAGCTAGTGTGGATGCACATTCTTCCAGATACCATGGCTTCTTCCCACTTTCAGCTGTGCTGCTTATGGAAATAGTGTAGATGCTATTGGTGTAGCCATCACAGGAGCAATGGTCTCGACTCCTTCCACCATTTCCAGATGCCCAAACAAAGACTGAACCTAAACCTCTTCGTCCCTGTTTGAAAATTATACAAAAGATTTAATTAACAGTTGTTCTTATTCCCCTAACCTAAGTAAATAAATAGCTCTTCCCTCCCAAAAGACATTTGATGAGACAGAGACAATAAAACAAAAGAGGTCACTGAGAAGGATCTGAAATTAAAACGGATCTAGTAAAGTTCAGTCTGACATAAAAAAAAATAAATAAATCAGAAAATGAGTGGGATGAACACAGCTTTAGAAACGACTTTTATGCAGCTTCTCTTTGTTGCTCAGCATCTATGCTGTCCCGCCTTACCAAGAAAGAGGTGCTGAAGACTCAGAGCAGGCATTAAAACATCATACTGGATTGAAAGAGGAAAAGAAGTAGCATACTTGCAACTAAAACCCTTTGTAATGCATGGTACCTTTTGTTTATTAGGGATCTCTCAGTTGTTTCTTCTTGGATTGCCTGGTGGTACTAGGTGTTGTTTGGGCAGCATTATATACCGTGAACCACAGTGTCATGGTTTCACAGATACGAATCACAGAATATTTGAAGTGGGATGGGACCTCTGGATGTCATGTAGTCCAACCCATCTAGTTAGTTATAAATGCTAAATGCACAACACAATATATAAGCAAAAATGGACAAAAAGAATAAGTTCCTTATAAATCTATTATCATTAAGCGCTAAAGTGTCAATTCAGCAAGATATTTTAAATATATGAATAGTTGGGCAAGTTACTTCAGCATATTCATAATTTTAGATGAGGACTTACAATATGTAACCTCACCTTGATATTTTCTTAATACGCCAAAGTTAAGTAGTGTCCAAACGAATCAAAACATATTTTTGGTGGCACTAGTACTCTTAAATAGGCATTGATATGAAAACTGAAGCTGATCAGCAACCTATATTACTGATATATGGGAACTGGGAATTGCTGATATTTGGGGATTGCAATTGGGGTTTTCTTAATTTATATTTACACATTTCATGCAAATGAATTAAATTCAGATTCATGCAACTGCATGGTCTGCATTAATTATCAACACTCACTATCTGGAAGCACTCTACCATTCAGATGGAAAGATTCACCAAAGGACTAACCTTGTCTTTGATTATGCCAAATTACATCACCTTTTCTTATATGACATTCTCTCATAGCAATGGAACATCCCCCTAAGTAACAATTAAGCTAACAGTCTCATTTATACCTCATTTGTTTGCAGCTTACCATGTAATACCTACCTGGTCTCTGTAAGTGGTAGACCCACTCCTGTAAGTGTTAAGTTAACGTCATAAGGTATAAAACATCACTTTCTGTGCATTAATTAATTGCTTGGACATGTAGGGAGTTTGTTTGTTTGGTTCTAAACAGAGTGCGTTTGTGTATCACAAATGACATAAAGACAGATGTTGGACATCTAGCTGGTCAACCTTAAACAATTAGCAATTCAAAGATAAATTTAATCCAGATACACAGAGGGGTTTTATTAGTGCATGTTGTGCTGAGCATAGCAGAACCTACATCAATATAAGACAAAAAACCTCACAGTTCACAATCCAAGCTTGAATTCTCAAACACTGATGAATTTCATTTTGTGAGTTTCATAAAAGTATAGTACCTGGAGAGACTCTTCTCTCCAGCAAAATAAATTAAATATCAAATTTTCCTGGGTAGTATTTAAATAAGGTTATGTCTCTAAAATACAACTTCTCATTTAAAAAAAAAAAAAATTCAAGCAGAGAAAAAAATCCCAGTGTGCCAAGTTAAATGTATTATGAAATCCACATTCTCCAGACAAGATCAGGCTAAACATCCAGGAAGTGTAACTATTTCAACTTCTTTTTCTTCCTTTGGTTGTTCTTAGCTACTATGCTGATAAAATGATACAAAATAATAAACTTTTGTTGTTGTTTTAAAAGACAGGCTTTATGAAGTGTTTTATTCATATCTTGCAGCTCTCCTTCCCCACATTATGAACTCTTGCCAAATCAAAATCCCATTTTGGTTTGGGGTTCTTGTTCTGCACAAAATGTAGTCCTGCTGAATACATGCCCCTGGATGTTAGAAATTCTGCAATGCAGTATTTAAAAATAATAAACATCAATGTACATAGTAATAATAATGACAGGTCTTTAAAAATAACTAGCAGTAATTTGCACCCAAATTGACCTTTACATACTAAGGTTTTTTGTAAACAATTGATAATATTGAATTGAAAATATTTCTTCAAAATTAATGTCTTCTGCAAATATATAAAGTATCATCATCTCTGTTGTTTCGATAAAAATAAGTACCAGGTGCACCAACTAAAGGAAAAAAATATTCTCTAATACATACAAAGAAAGAATTCCAGTTCCTCTAACACATTGCAATGCAGCACATTTACGAACCCAGCATTTCACAGAAAACAACAGTACTTCAGTCTAGAAAATGTGCTAAAGATCTTGTTCCTAAAAGCTATTTGGCGAAGAAAAAGGCAGCCTTACAAAAAAATTAAATAGGACCCCAAGGGTTCAATTTTGAAAGGAAAAAAAATTGTTTCATTGACAACTAAAACTTGCTATCAACCTAGTCAGTGTCCAATTTGGTAACCCATTTCTTGGGAAAAGCTATTGTGCTCAAAATACAGCTGAAGACCTTAAATGAAAAGTGTTTGGACTCAGGTCATAGGCAGAAACGCCCCAGTGCTGAAACTGCACCTGTAAAAGCATGGCACAAGAGTCCTGGGACATTCCCACTTTTTTCTGCTAGTACCACCTTTTACTTGGTCAGCAAGTTGCAAGGGGGATAAGTGATATGAAAGGCCTTTTTTTTCTTCCAGTGCAAGAGCATGGAAGGGTTAGTCTTCAAAAACCAGAGCCAGGATGAAAATTTTGGTAATAACATCTGCAGAATTTCCTAACACTACTAAAAGAACATCCTCTACTCCAGGTGCATATATTTGTGTTTATGTGTGCATGTGTGCACACAATTTTATGAGTGAATGCCTTACTGGTACTGGCAGGTACCATTATAAGGTAGAGGTCTTCACACATCGGTGTAAGGAAAATCAGCAGCCCACACATTTGTAAGTTGACTCTAATAAACTTCTACTTAATAAAAACAGTTTCCATCTACCAGGTTGTACTGGGTTTACGTGGCAAGGTTTTGGTGGTGGAAGGGCTACAGAGGTAGCTTCTGTGAGAAGATGCCAGAAGCTTCCCCCATGTCCAATAGAGCCAGTGCCAGCCAGCTCCAAGATGGACCCACTGCTGCTCAAAGCTGAGCCAATCAGTGACGCTGATGGCACCTCTGTGATAACATATTTAAGAAAGGGTAAAAAACTATGCACAACAGCAGCTGTGAGAAAGTGGAGTGAGAATATGTGAGAGAAACAACTCTGCAGACACGAAGGTCAGTGAAGAAGGAGGGGGAGGGGGTGTTCCAGGCGCCGGAGCAGAGATTCCCTTGCAGCCTGTGGAGAAGACCATGGTGACACGCAGGTTGTCCCCTTGCAGCCCATGGAGGTTAACGGTGGAGCAGATATGCACTCTGCAGCCTGTGGAGGACCCCATGCTGGAGCAGGTGGTTGCACCCAAAAGAGGCTGTGACCCTGTGAAGAGCCTGTGCTGGAGAAGGTTCCTGGCAAGAACTGTGGCCCATGGAGAGGAGCCCACACAGGAGCAGGTCTTCTGGCAGGACCTGTGGCCCCACAGGGGACCCATGCTGAAGCAGTCTGTTCCGGAAGGACTGCACCCTGTGGAAAGGACCCATGCTGGAGAAGTTCTTGAAGAACTGCAGCCTGTGGGAAGGACCCACGTAGGAGAAGTTCATGGAGGACTGTCTCCCGTGGGAGGGACCCCACGCTGGAGCAGGGGAAGAGTGTGAGGAGGAAGGAGTGGCAGAGACAACATGGAATGAACTGACCACAACCCCATTCCCCTGCGATGATCAGCGGGAGGAGGTAGAAGAGCCACGATTGAAGTTGAGCCTGGGAAGAAGGGAGGGGTGGGGGAAACGTGTTTTTAGTTTTGTTCTTATTTCTCACTATCCTACTCTGTTACAATTAATTGGCAATAAATTAAATTAATCTTCCCCAAATCGAGTCTGTTTTGCCCGTGACAGTAATTTCTGAGTGATCTCCCTGTCCTTATCTCGACCCATGAGCTTTTCCATCATATTTTCTCCCCCTGTCCTGCTGAGGTGGGGGAGTGATAGAGCAGCTTGGGCATCTGGCAGCCATCCATGGTCAACCCACCACATAAGTATAGTTTGAGTCAGTGGAGCAAGATTTAATCACACTATTTTACAAAGTTTAAACTGTCCTTTCATTTGGTGCTTTACAAGTCAAGCAGCCTTAATCCAGCCTGTGAATCCTGAAGTTTTCCTGCCCATTTTGTGGGACAGGAATTGAATTCCCCAATAACCTGCTCTGTCTACTGGATGAGTTTTGCTGTCTTTGTGGAAGTTATCAAATTTACCAAGAGATGAGAGAGTAAATGTGAAGGAGCAGGAAACACAGAGGACAGAACCATTGACCTGGAGAAATTAGAGGAACAGGAGCTGCAGTCAGAGAGACATAATTTGGCACCAATATGCTAGAAATCCCACACCCAGGAGCAGAAAATATCATGTAAATATAAAATGGAGAGAGAGGGAGGGACAACCTAGGCACACCTAGGGTCTGAATGTTTAATTTCCTATGGTCTCCTTAATACTGTTGTAAAATTACTTTATGCTTACAAGAACAAAAACTACTGACAGGAAGTGAGAATGATCATGATGGGGAAGCTGGAAAAGGCAGCCCATGAGATGACTTCTTCCTTAAAAACTAATTTGTAAAATGGAAATGTTCATAACTGAAGTTGTAGAGCAGGGTTCAGTATTCTGGAGACCTAAAAAATTTATTATGCGGGCACAATTTTAAGCCAAGCACCAAGGATCACAACATCCTGTAAGATGTATCTACGAGAGGCAGCATCACCTTGCTTCCAGCTTCCACTCGTTTCTGTACTCCCTGGGAGCTGGACGCCACTGCCTCACATAGAGGCAAGATGATGCCAATCTGCTAACTGGCAGCATTTTGCTTTTGAGAAGCATCATCTCCTAGCTCCTGCTGAGTTCTACTAGCACACTTAACCTCTAATTTGGGAATGAGAAATACAGTCTGGCACACCACCCTTAAAAGCCTGGTGACTCTTCTGTAGACTGTACAATGCTCTCACTTTAAAACAGGCATCTCTCCAAAAGACATAATGGTAAGCTGAGAGTCCCAGACAGCAATTCTGAAGTGTTATCAGAAAAAAACAGGCTCAAAGATTCTTTTTATTAAAATAGTCTCTTCTGTGGGTATCAAAAGCAAAAGCTCATGAACAAAAGGAGAAATTTCTGAGGCCATGAATTCTTTTGAGGTATCCATGCTCTCAGAAAAATGCATCAATTCATTAAAACTGTGTGGCTAAAGGTTCTGTACAAAGAAATTAACAATAAGCCTAATGGGGTGGGGGGTATATATATATATATAATGTAAAGATGCATGTTTCAGAGAATGTCTACAAATTAAGTTCTGTGTTTTTATATTAGCATTACCATTTTTACTATTAGGAAAACTATGAAGTCAAGAAAGAATTTCCTAGTGCTGGAACTAACATATGCACAATACATATACAATGTACAAAATCTATTACTACTTATAAAACACATTATTATCTTACATTGTTGAAAGGGCAAGTTGTTGCTAATACAATTAAACTTTTTGGCTATTTCTGAAACAACTTCTTTATTAAGAAAAAGAATGACAAAATAATTAATCATCTCAAAAAGAAGGAAATATATATTCTATTGTTGTAGGATGTGATACCTTCAAAATGCTGAAGTGTGAAAATATTTTATGTGCACTTAAAAAAATAATATATTGAGCAACCACAAACAAAAATGCATTAACACAATAATTATTGGGATATATCAGTGCAACATTTCAACATGCATCCTTGCATATAGTGTATTTATTTTATTCTTCACTAGAACAGCTTAAACAGCTGCAAGATACTCCCCACAGAGCTATAATTAGTGCTTAAAGTGCAACCAAAAGAAGCGCTGGCTGAAACCTGAATGTGTGGAATGCTGGAATGAATTTCTTATTTTCCTCAACAAAATAGAACCAGCTACAGGGCTGCATGAATCATAGTTCTGGTTTAGGCTATCTCTCCATATTATCATTACTATTGTTATTGTTGATGATATTGTTACTGGGATAAAGCAAGCTGTATATTGTATAGATCTGTGACAAAACAATAGCTAGGTTTTCCAATATTTATGTTACACAAGAGTCTCTAGTTAATGATAGGTGAAATTGTCTCTGCTCGCAAAGCCAAAGTAAGCAGGCACCGTACAAAAGATATCTGCATTGAGACTGGATAAGGAACAGATTTCACCTCCCTACTCTATGGAGAGGATTCAGGCGGTTCTTATTACCTTTATACTGCCATCTGATTAAACTCTCCAGAAAGGAATCTATGTCTATCAGATCCACAGAACTGTAGTTTCAGTAGTTATATCCCACTCTTCCTTATAGAACGCTTCTGTTTTTCAGCTGTTTATTGAACTTTTGGGGGATTTTATGCATATCTAGCTCTTTTTGGTAGAAGAGCAGAAAATAAGACTGCTTTGCTGCTACCTCTGCAGACTGAGGTCTGCAGTAATCCCTTTGTTCAGTTGGTGTCCCATAGCATTTGTTTGGGAGGAAACAACCCACTTAGGCTGTGTGCAAAATCATTGCCCTCAATGTTTTGTGCCTTAAATTTATGTAAAATTCTATGTACAGAAAACTCTTGAGGCCAAACTTCCAGCAATTTGGCTGTAAGAAATCTTTTTTTTTTTCTCACATGATGTATAGAAATGCATAGATTCTGCTGTTGTTCAAGTTCTTACAGTTCTATGAGGAAAGGGAATAAGTGATTTGCCCATGCAAAGTAACCAGATTTATGTTTCAAAAAATGCACTCTCTGAAATGCATATACTTCAAGTGTATAGAAAGAGACCCATTTTGCCAAAGGTGCTTTTCAGTATTGGCATTCCATCTTAAGACTACCCCACATCAAGAATGGTGTGGGTTTTTTATTTTCAAATATATCACCTGTTTCAACTTAGGCACCCAAAACCAGAGGTCCCTTTTGACAACTAGTCCAACAGCAGTAATGCTATTCTGGCTTGTTACAGCAGTTTCCATATAGGAGTGAGAGATGGGATGAGGTAACTAAACAGTTTCTGTTTCTGGTACACTTTGTGACATTGTAAGGAAACTGGACGTTTTGAGGTATATTTTCCTCTAACTCTTATTCCAAGTTTTCCTGCCTTTTGGATTTGTATATTCCATTGAACGTAATTTAAGAACATTTCTGGTACAGAATTTCATTTTCTGAAAATTCTTTTTTTGTACTACACCTTGACCATCTGTGAAAAACCTCACTTTCCACACAAAGTAAAGGAGATGAATTTTAACATTAGCTTTGTTTATATATTTCCAAAAGAAAATAATGTGCATAGTATCATAGTTCATCCAGGTATCACTGAGCCTAAACTCGACTATTTCATTTACTGGAAGACAGTATCCCTAATTTTGCTTTGGCTGAATGCTGAAAGTTGCTAACTACATGCAAATGGAAGATCAAATAGTTATTATTAGCTTAACGTTAAGGTTGCCACGTACCCTGATTTTTGCTTGGTAATCTCAGTTCAGAGAAAACTAGATCACATCAGGTATAAACTACTTGCAAAAGGCATTCTGAGATACATATCAGCCAAATGCAAGGTAATAGACCTAGAAACGAAGACTGTAGGTAACACATACAGGAGGTTGGACAACCTCTTGTAAAACAGTGACTCTGAAAGGGAGTTTAGGGTCATGGCAGATAAACAATTGGCAATGAGCTTCCATAAAATTTAGTTTGATCCTTGGATCTGTAAGCAGGGTGAATATGAATACATGCAGGGAATAGGGAAACGGTACTACCGCTGCATAGAGAAGTCCATGCTCCATTCTGGTATTCACACTTGAAAAAATGATGCTGGGAAACAGAAAGTGTTTCAGGAAAGAACTACAGGAAGAACTGTGGTTTGGAAATTCTGACTAACAGAAAGAGACTGAATATAGAAAACATTATTGTTCAAGGCTTTATAACAGATTTTGAAGGACAGAGTAAGAGACATCAAAGTTAATGGAAACAGGTTAAAATGCAACATGTACTTACTGAATTTAGACTGACAGATAAATCTGTTAAGTTCTTCTCTGATGACTTATTTTATACAGAGAAATGCATTCGATACAGTCTATCTGGTTTCTGCAAAACATTTACTGATCCCTCAAAGAAACCAGTAATAAAACAGAAGGAGATGAAGATTAATATAACAGCAAGATGGAGGTGAAAATGACTGCACTAGAGATGATGTGGGCTGTGCTGAAGAACCACTGGGCTTGAGCAAGTTATGAGTAGAGTATTTTAAGGATGAGCCATGGAAACAGATTTATTACATGATTTCAACATAAAAAGCAAGGACATGCTAATGATGAATTTACTAATTATGATCATCTGCATTCAAGAAAATAATTCTGGCAGGTGTGGAGAGAAGCACCACTAAGATGAGTAAGGAGATGGAGAGTCAAGTTTTTAAGACGTGACTAATGAGCGTGGCTTGTTTAGCAAAGCAAAATGAAGGCTGAGAGAGGATGGGATTGTGTTCTATAAATATGTCACAAGCAAAAAGGGAGGAGAGAAGCTATTTAAGCTAAAGCACAAATGGGCAGAAACTGCACATGAGTAAATCTGGCTGTAAGTTAGAAGAAAGTCTCTAATCAATAGATTAGCGGGGGGAGGGGGGAATTTGAACTCATTCTAAAATAGAAATTGCTAAATGTATTTATAGGACATGATACCTGTGATAGAAGAGAACTGTACTGGATGACTTACAAGGTAATTTCCTGTCTTATGGTCCTATGTTCCAATTTAATTTATCTAAGAGAGCACTTGGCCAAAATCTGTATTTACTTACATGTGGAAATTTCTAATACCATAAGATTCATCATAAATTTAGCAGAAAAGGAATTTTACAATGACAAGGAAACTAACAAATTCAGATGAGCAATAAGGTATATATTTTTAATAATGAAGGTAGTTAGCAACTTGCACAGTTGTGGACAGGTTCTCTCTGGGTATTTCAGTCAAGACTGGCTCTTCCCAAGAGATGTAGAGTAAACAGAAAATAATAGATGAATCAAGAAAAGAAGGAGATTGATGCAGTAATAATTGGATGAAATTTCCTGGTCTGGCTTATGGTGAAGCCTAGGACTAGATAATAATTCTTAGAACTATTAAAATTATTTCAAGCCACTGGTACTGTCTCATGATGTCAGAAGGAAGAATTACAATATTCAAACTCAAACAACCTAACGTTGTTAATTCTGGTACACAGTCCATCCCCACCTGTAATACTGAGTCTCCCAAAGTTTAACTCAATATGCTGAAGTAAATACAATATTACATATTCAGATATTGCATCATAGAAGATATGCAATATATGTAACAGATAAATGCCAGGACCTAACATCAGGGTACATCAGCATACTGGAAGTCATGTTTTCTGAGTCCTTCCGCCAAGTAGTTTTTTTCAAGAAGTTTTTAGCTAACTAATTAGAACTGTGCATGAACTCTGGTGCATGCAAAAGTTATCCATGTATGATCTGAGATATGCATACACACAGATATGTGTTCATGCAGTCTCAAACTACAGCTGTACAAGATGAACATACACAATACATAGTTTTAAAAATCTGGTCTTAACCTCTGCGCACCACAATATTTCAGTGTATAAAATGATAGCTATTTTGGAAATTATTTTGGGACATTTGACTGGAAGTCTCTTTACAGTAATTTCTGTCTTTGATTTTTATAGTGCAATTCTCCAGCAAAGCAGAACAGAATAATTTCTTTTATGTAGGTAATTGTGGTGGGTTGACCTTGGCTGGCCACCAGATGCCCACCAAGCTGCTCTATCACTCCCCCACCTCAGCAGGACAGGGGGAGAAAATATGATGGAAAAGCTCATGGGTCGAGATAAGGACAGGGAGATCACTCAGAAATTACTGTCACGGGCAAAACAGACTCGATTTGGGGAAGATTAATTTAATTTATTGCCAATTAATTGTAACAGAGTAGGATAGTGAGAAATAAGAACAAAACTAAAAACACGTTTCCCCCACCCCTCCCTTCTTCCCAGGCTCAACTTCACTCCTGGCTCTTCTACCTCCTCCCCCCGGGCAACACAGGGGGATGGGGAATGGGGGTTACAGTGAGTTCATAACACTTCATCTCTGCCGCTCCTTCCTCCTCACACTCTTCCCCTGCTTCAGCATGGGGTCCCTCCCACGGGAGACAGTCCTTCACAAACTTCTCCTACGTGGGTCCTTCCCACAGGCTGGGCTGCTCCTGCATGGGTTCCTCTCCAAGGGCCACAGTTCATTCCAGGAACCTTCTCCTGCGTGGGCCCTCTATGGGCTGCAGCTTCTTTCAGGGTACATCCACCTGCTCTGGCATGGGGTCCTCCATGGACTGCAGGGTGGATATCTGCTCCACCGTGGACCTCCATGGGCTGCAGGGGGACAGCCTGTGTCACCATGGTCTTCACCACGGGCTGCAAGGGAAGCTCTGCTCCGGTGCCTGGAGCACCTCCTCTCCCTCCTTCTGCACTGACCTTGGTGTCTTGCAGGGCTGTTTCATTCATATTTTCTCACTCCTCTCTCACAGCTGCTGTGCAGCATTTTTTTTACCCTTTCTTAAATATGTTATCACAGAGCCCTACCAATGTTGCTGATTGGCTCAGCTTTGGGCAGCAGCAGGTCTGTTTTGGAGCCGGCTGAAACTGGCTCTGTCTGACATGGGGGCAGCTCCTGATCTCTTCTAACAGAATCCACCCCTGCAGCCCGCCCTCCCCGCTACCAAAACCTTGCCATGTAAACCCAATACAGTAATACATCCTGCTCAGAATGATGCAGAGATATGATGAAAGGAGAGGCCAATAACATTTTAAAATAAATTTAAGAGCAATTGATCTGTGGCACAACATAGGCAACAAACCTTTTGCCTTGATACTTTCAATTTACTAACAACCCCTTCTACTTTTGAAGTAGAAGCATATAATAAAAAACAATCATGTGAAATCCTTTTCTTCTTCCTCTCCTCTCCTCTCCTCTCCTCTCCTCTCCTCTCCTCTCCTCTCCTCTCCTCTCCTCTCCTCTCCTCTCCTCTCCTCTCCTCTCCTCTCCTTTCCTTCTCTTGCATTCAGGTTGCAAGCTTGTTTAGTGTTTGTAAGAGAGTCTTCTGCTCCTAGCAAACACCTTGAAAACACACTCTGCAACCAAAGTTGGTGAAATGAGAGAGATGAGAAGGCGCAATGATGATGGGAGGGAAGGCACCAAGCTGAGTTCTCACAAGAGGTTCAGCCACACAACATCTCATCATTAATGTCCATCAAACATTTTGGCTTGTGTCCAGCTTGCTTAACAGAATAGCGTTGTGGCAATAAGATGAAGGCCCCTGCACTGATGCAGTGAGAAAGCCAAAAATTCTCATGTAAATTTCACTGCCTGTCCACCTTCCTACATTATATTAAGGATGACCTGCCCTGCCACTGATTTGGACAACCTTATGGATACTGCAAAACAAATAAGAGAAAGCATATAGTTGGTAACACATTGTGAGAGGTGAAATAACTCCCGCTCAAAACCCTGCTATGTAAAACATCAATGGGCTTACAATTCTACAGAAACTTGACTGTTAGGTCTTTGTCAAACAGCAGTAAAAGAAAAAGTCAGAATATATGAAATATATTGCTACCCAAATTATATTAGACTGATCCCCAGAATAATAGGCTTATTTGTATGAAAAGAAATGAACTGGTTTCAACTCTATCACAGACACATTTTTCAGAGAGCATGAGTATCTAAAATGGTGTGGTGGGTAGACCTTGGCTGGATGCCAGGTGCTGACCAAGCCGCTCTATCACTTCCTCTCCTCAGCTAGACGGGGAGAGAAAATATGATGAAAGGCTCGTGGGTCGACATAAGGACAGGGAGATCACTCACCAATTACCACCACGGGCAAAGCAAACTTGACTCAGGGAAATTAATTTAATTTATTGCCAATCAAAAGTCAGAGTAGGATAATGAGAAATAAAAACAAATCTAAAAACACCTTCCCCCCACCCCTCCCTTCTTCCCGGGCTCAACTTCACTCCCGATTTTCTCTACCTCCTCCCGCTGAGCGTAGCAGGGGGACGGGGAATGGGGGTTGCGGTCAGTTCATTCCATGTTGTCTCTGCCACTCCTTCCTCCTCACACTCTTCCCCTGCTCCAGCGTGGGGTCCCACCCATGGGAGACAGTCCTCCACGAACTTCTCCTACGTGGGTCCTTCCCACAGGCTGCAGTTCTTCAAGAACTTCTCCAGCATGGGTCCTTTCCACAGGGTGCAGTCCTTCTGGAACAGACTGCTTCAGCATGGGTCCCCTGTGGGGCCACAGGTCCTGCCAGAAGACCTGCTCCTGTGTGGGCTCCTCTCCATGGGCCACAGTTCTTGCCAGGAACCTTCTCCAGCACAGGCTCTTCACAGGGTCACAGCCTCTTTTGGGTGCAACCACCTGCTCCAGCATGGGGTCCTCCACAGGCTGCAGAGTGCATATCTGCTCCACCGTTAACCTCCATGGGCTGCAAGGGGACAACCTGCGTGTCACCATGGTCTTCTCCACAGGCTGCAAGGGAATCTCTGCTCCGGCGCCTGGAACACCCCCTCCCCCTCCTTCTTCACTGACCTTCGTGTCTGCAGAGTTGTTTCTCTCACATATTCTCACTCCACTTTCTCACAGCTGCTGTTGTGCATAGTTTTTTACCCTTTCTTAAATATGTTATCACAGAGGTGCCATCAGCGTCACTGATTGGCTCAGCTTTGAGCAGCAGTGGGTCCATCTTGGAGCTGGCTGGCACTGGCTCTATTGGACATGGGGGAAGCTTCTGGCATCTTCTCACAGAAGCTACCTCTGTAGCCCTTCCACCACCAAAACCTTGCCACGTAAACCCAATACATATGGGTTTTGTGTTCTTCCTTTTGTCCCAGATTCAGTAAAGTTTTATTACACAGTTTGGTCACAATCATATGTTGCAATGCTAAGCCTATTTATTCTTGAACAGAGGGTGCTATGTGACATCATATATCCAATCTTATCTTGAATATGTTACTTTTGGACATACTGCCCTTTGATTTTTTCAGGTGAGTTCTGTGTGATTATAATGGAATTGTTTTTGAGGTTATTAGGTCTACAGCTTATAATATATTTACATTTACATATGCAACATTTACAATTTACATTTACATATACAACACAGGCTTCCAGAATTTTTCATCCTTATAACAACACCATTTCAAAAAAATAGGACTTTGTCAACTGGAAGTATGATATAAAGGGAGCTTTGCTATTTGCATAGAAATTGTTTACTAATAAAAGTCTCCAAGTATGTAAATTTAATAGAATTAAACAAAATACCCTAAAGATGACAGAAAATCATAGTACTTGAGACAGGTTTAAAAATTCCTTTCGTCTTCCTTTGCCCTGATCCTGGGTAGAATTTTAAAGCATATTTAATTTCTGGTGTATGTTTTCATTTCATAAATTCAGTTATTATTTGGTATCCTTTCTTGAAATAGATTTGTGTATTTCAATTTATGGCATGTTCTGTCTCTGTGGGACTCTATGGACAAAAATGTATAGTCATTTATCTTTGCTATTTTGTGCCAGATTTGGAAGGAGTAATCATATTAGCTCAGGAGATTTAAAAATAATAATAGTTCTAAAACACTCTGCATGAGCTGATAATTGGAATAATAAGAGCTAAAGTTAAACTACGCATTCTTTTCAACTGGACTATATCACACAGAAACTGCAGTTATACAAACTGTTAGAGAAATGCATATGTAAGTTATAAAAAGAGTGAATGTTCTCTGAGATTAGACATACACTCTAAAAGAAACATGAGTGCAGATTTTTTTTAGCTCCCAGTTTCCTATTAAATCCATCAAATTTCCATTAAGAAATTAAGTAAAACAGAACAACAAAAGGAAGGAAGGATGAAGGAAAAAGTCAAAGGCTTTTGTTTTATAATTTCATAGCAATTTAGAATTGATGATTTGGCACTGCTCTGCAAAGTATCATTTTTCAGTCTTAGCTTTTCTTGCAGAATTACATTATTACAGGGCAGGTAACTGCCTCAGGGCAGTTTTAAAGGACACTGAGGATTATATATTCCAATTGACAATGAAGAAAGTTAGCTGATACTTCAGGAAGGATTGAACATCTAGTTGCTATAGAATGGAAATGTATTTTTCATTTTACACAAATGAAGCTTTTCTTCTTTCCTTAAGAATATGACTCTTCCCCATGCAGTGCACTTGTACATACTGGGCACACATACCCTTACACCCACACACAAGAGCAGATCCAGGATATGCACTTTGATGCCAACCTACCATTCTGATGCCATTCTCAAAGGCCTGACGCGCTAGAGAAGCAGGTCCATCCACAGTCTTACCATCATCATCAGGCCCCCAGCTGGCACTGTAGATGTGGATGTGTTGGGGATTAAGGCTCAGAGACTTTGCTTCTACCATGTCTGTCACATCTCCATCCAGCATCCGTACGCCTTCAGAACAAAAGGTAAAATGAACAGGACAACCAAACTCAAAAAGTGGTTTTGTTGTGTAGGACATTGGACTGAATGATCATAAAGATGTCTATTGTAAAATAAAAATCAATCTGTTTGGATATGTGTTTCCCTGATGAAAAAAAATGCTTCTATATGAAAAAACACAAATAGGAATTAATATTTTTGTCTTTCAAGAATTATCTACAAGTCAGTTTATCTACTGTATAGTCTTTGAACTTTAACAAGAAACTTTTATACTAAAGAAAACTTGAAAAAAGACTTGAACCTTGAAATGTTTATATTTCTCACTTGAAGATATTATCTGCTTTGCTTTTTCCTTTTATACTGCAGCACTTAATTTGAGACATTCATAGCCCTAAGTATGTTGACAGACATAAACACAGGGTCTCTGTTGACAGATAAACACAGCATTTTTCCTTCGTTATATGAGGTTGCAAAGAAGAAACGGGAGAAAGCTCTTGTGTACAGATGGATTATGCAGTATAAGTATACACAGTAGCAAGGCGATTACAGAAAGTTACTAACAAATACCCTATGCGTAACATTATTCAATCTGAAACTACAATTTTGTGAACATCCTCCATTGTGCAGAAGAGGCTTTTTAAAGGTACAATCTGAAATTCTTGTGTTAAAAAAAATCCATTAATGTGGATTTTGACAAGTCAATGTGCCAGACCTTGTAAAGTGAATGGCACCATGGTGTTTTAAGAGCACTAGAATAAATAAGGTAGGCTTAAAGCTGAAAACTGAGAGTATCTTAAAGTTGTTTTTTAACTAACTGTAATGTTTTGATTGAATTTAATTCTGACTGAGAAAACCCTTGATGTCAGTTTTAACCTAAATAAGAAAGAGGCCCTTCATACAGTTAGTGTAACATTAGATGAAAGGAATATAAGATATTAAATAACAATTAACATGTAACTGTATGATAGTAGGGAATAATGATCATTTCCACAATTAACAAGTTTGAAGCTTTTTCCCCTTTAAAAGGCCACTGCTATTTATAAACCAAATTCACATATTTTAATTATAGACACATTCCACTTTGCTCATGAGTTCAGACTGAATTAACTTGAGTGTTTACCAAGACCTTAACTTCCAGTTAACAAAAAGGTATAGGGGGTGCTTTGTTGATAGAGGGTCTATTTTATTTTCCTCACGCTAATTGACTTGAAAATGAAAAGTGATCATATTTCTAAGTTCACACAAAAGCTACCCATGTTTTGTGAGATAAACTTGTCCAGTGATCTCAGTATGAACTTTACTTTATTAAAAAGACATTAAAACAACTTTGGGAATCTCAGGTTTTATTTTTCTTCCTCAGCATAATCTCAGAAAATGAATGATGAGTATAACAATAACTCCAAATTCTGTCATTGGCATCTGAAGTAATTTACACCAGGTTTTTTGTTAATGGTGAAGTGATCAAATCTAAAGCAACACAGACAAGACTGTGACTTAAGTGTTGCTCTGTTCTGCCAACAATTGACAGACATGCTTCAAGTGTAACTTTGATCAATGGATGTCTCATTGGCTATTAAAAAAAAATAATTCCCTCTCCTCTCCTCTCCTCTCCTCTCCTCTCCTCTCCTCTCCTCTCCTCTCCTCTCCTCTTTGAAAAGGCTGGAGTAGTTAATTTTGCCAATCACAAAACCTCCAAACTGCATTCAGCATGTGGTGATAGTGCAACAAAAGCCAGAAGGCAATTAACAGACTGCATTTCTAGACTGTTTCACTTAAGACTTTAGAGTTCTGTAAACTTTTTCCAGTATTTACAATAAGTGCCAAAATGTAAGTGGCTTTTTATTCAGAACAAACTTTCAACAAATCATAGGAAACATGCAAAACTGTGCTGACAGCAAATTTTCTTTTAAAATGTTTTTTTTTTAATCAGCATCTGACTTAAGCTTAAAGAAACAGCTGAACTAATTCCTTGTCAACTGCAGACAATCTACATCTGTTCTGCCATAATTTCATGTAACTGTTTTCCCATCAGGACTCAAGCCCAGCCAAGTAACTAAGCACACAAATCCCCACAGATGCTTTGCAACTTCCACAATAAGTCTGTAAACAATAACATGCTAACCATCCCTTCCTATAAAAAGTCTCACAAGCTGTGTAGGTGGTAATTTGCTATGTGTGATTACTGCAGAGTCACACATTAAAAAAAAAAAAAAAAATCTACCCCTTTGGTGCATTGCTTTGTTTTTTAATGAAAGGGCCTATAGCTGAGATAAGCATGAACTACAGGCATAATTTTTTCTAAGAAACATCCCACAACCTGTAAAAGAACTGAATGTCCAGATTGCAATTTCACTCATAGTTTCATATCTGCAGATTAACTCCCCACTCACGCTGTTTTAAGAAGACTCAAGTTTTCTAAGAATTTTTTTTCTGATCTATTTTGTGGTCAGAAGTTCTTAAATGTGTTGAAATGAGACAGAGTACAAACACATTTTTTTTAAAAGTGAGCATTACTAGTGGATATCTTGTCAATGACTTTCCATCACAAAGATCATTAATCAGATTTGTTCAGCTGCCAGTATTTGATGAAATATCAATGGAAAGGATTTCTTTTCCCCTTTGGTCTCTTCACTATCCCTTATGTGTCCAGAGATGCAGTAACTCACATTTTGGTTTGAAGTAAAGACCCATCTTGGTGGACTCGGTGGATTCAACATCACTGTCAGCAGGTTCTCCGCTGTGTAAGAAGAATGTAATTGCTATACCTCAATTCAAGTTTCTTCTCCTAAAATGAGGGTCTTTAAATCCCTGGGAAATAAGTGAGCTGAACACTAGTTCAGTATAATGTGATTCAACATTTTTACACTCTATCTGGCCTGTGGAGAGGGAACACAACTTCTGCATATTCACATGTATAGCTTATGGCTTTTATGAAGGAAGGGAGGGAGGCATGCAAAAATAGAGATCAGCAACAGTGAAACTCTTAAACATATACACCTAGCAGAAGGGGAAGCTTAACCTCCCTTCCCAATACCCTAGAATTCCCTCTTGCTTCTGATTTTCAGCAGATTGTCTGTTGGGTCTCCTGAGGACTTATGTTTGAGATACTTTATAAGGGGGGTACATTATGTCAAGTGAGGTTTATACAGCTGCCACTATAGTCTTTTCCAGCTTACTTTAAACAACAGTGTTACTGATGGCTCTGCAGAAGCAGTGTTAAGCAGAGTAGATACCATTTTTATTTCATTTAGACCAATGAAGTTTCTTGAAGGCTGTTAGAGTCTTGTGGTGGGTTGACCTTGGCTAGCTGCCAGGTGCCCACCAAGCTGCTCTATCACTCCCCCTTCATCAACAGGACAGGGGGAGAAAAATACAATGAAAAAGCTCATGGACTGAGATAAGGATGGGGAGATCACTCACCAATTACCATCATGGGCAAAACAGGCTTGACTTGGGGAAGATCAATTTAATTTATTGCCAATTAAAAATAGATTAGAATAGTGAGAAACAAAAAAAAACCCTAAAAACACCTTCCCCTCATCCCCCACACCTTCTTCCCAGGCTCAACTTCACTCCTGGCTCTTCTACCTCCTCCTCCCCCCCCCCGAGCAGAGCATGGGGGATAGGGAATGGGGGTTAAGGTCAGTTCATAACACTTTCTCAGCCGCTCCTTCCTCCTCATACTGTTCCCCTGCTCCAGTGTGGGGTCCCTCCCATGGGATACAGTCCTTCACGAGCTTCTCCAATGTGGGTCCCTCCAATAGGCTGCAGTTCTTCAAGAACTGCTCCAGCATGGATCCTTTCCACAGGATACAGTCCTTCAGGAACGGCCTGCTCCCTCATGGGGCCACAGGTCCTGCCAAAAAACCTGCTCCTACGTGGGCTCCTCTCCATGGGCAGCAGTTCCTGCCAGGAGCCTACTCCAATGCGGGCTCTCCACAGGGTCACAGCCTCCTTCAGGCACATCCACCTGCTCCAGTGTGGGGTCCTCCACAGGCTGCAGAGTGGATATCTCCTCCACCGTGGATCTCCATGGGCTGCAGGGGAACAACCTGCATCACCATGGTCTTCACCATGGGCTGCAGGGGAATTTCTGCTCTGGTGCCTGGAGCACCTTCTCCCCCTCCTTCACTGACCCTGGTGTCTGCAGGGTTGTTTCTCTCACATTTTTTCCTCACTCCTCTTTCTCCCAGCTGCTGTTGAGCAGCGTTTTTTACCCTTTCTTAAATATGTTATCATAGAGGCACTACCAATGTCACTGATTGGCTCAGCTTTGGGCAGCTGCTGAAACTTGCTCTGTCTGACATGGGGGCAGCTCCTGATCAGATACAGTACTATTAATTGTGGAAACATGGCCTCAAGTATGCCTGCTCATATTTTTTAACTGTTGTCTATAGTATATGTAGGTAAACATGTTTCTTTTTTCACAGATTGCATCTATTTTGGGGCAGAAAATCAACAGTTAATGAGTTTGAGCTATAGGTGTTTTTACTGAAAGCAAATATACCGATCCCATGATTTCATTAAAAATACAGAGTAAAACTTCACTTGAAGTGTTAAAAACTGGCACAGGCAGGCTACAGCCTAGCAGATATTTACATGACATATTGACAGTCATTTCAAGAGCCAAGCTAAAGGTCTTACTTAACTGAGCAGCCATTGACTAAGAATTGATAGAAATCACTTGGAATCTCTTGGCTGAACAGAACAAAAAACTGCAGTCAAATCTCATATTTCAGGTAATAATCTGATCACACACAGGGATCAAAAGAAGATACTCTCTGACCGCAGCCAAACAACACAAAAATGTTTTTAGTTTTACGACTGTCAGTGTTTTGTTTGGGATCAATATGCAAGCGAATATTCGTGATGCATACATTTACTTCTGATTTGTCAAAGCTCAGTTAAAGCTTTGAATTTGTGAGAAAACCCAAATGTCCTAATTCTGGGTTTTGTGTTTTCATCAAAGGCCTTGCTTTCTATTTTTCTGTGTGTACTGAGAGGTGGTGTCCCAGGGAACACTGGAGAAGCATCACTGCAGACAAATTCCTTCAGTACTGGTATTTAACTACGTGCTACAAGTACAATTGTTAGCTATACAAATCTCCTCCTCTTGTTTAGAAAGATCTGAATGTACCATTTGGTACAAATGACTCTTTAGTTACTTTTTTTTTGTGGGAGACTGTTTCACATACCTCCAATCTTGGCATTAAAGGCGATTCCTACTGTGCAGTGTGAGTTGTTTGCAGTGGCTGCCACTTCTCCAGCACAACGGGTTCCATGCCTGCAGTCAGACAAACATTTTTTTTTCAAGTAAGCAAGATAATCCACCAGCTCAGATTGTTGGGATTTAAAGGCATTGACTTTGCTCATCCTCAGGTGCTAAAACCACAATTATCCACAATATTTTGCACTATGTACCTCCCCATAGCAAATTAATGCCCTTGTTACAACTTTTCCCCAAACACATTTTAACATTATTATCATAACCATCTTCTTAAACTCTTCATGACAGACTTTCTAGCCATTGGAAACACATACAACATGTAACAAAGACATACTAAGATGATACATAATCCACAGCAACAGAAAGAAGTCTGGGACACCAATTCTTGATTTTGAACCAATATTTACATTATGGACAGAATTTTTGTCCTCCATTCTCCCAGAAGCACTCACTGACAAATATGTTGCTAGCATGTGCCTCTGTACAACCTCCAGCGAGCATCCTCATTAGGTAGAGCGTGCGCCCCATTCTTCCGTGAGGAAGCTGAGACTGTGCCTATGCCCACATAGCTGTTCACAGGCATGCCTAAGAGTGGCTATAAGCCAGATATGCTCAAAACTGTTGTGTAAGTATATCCCGGTCATGCCTTGGGCCAACCTTGCAAGTCTGCTGTCTTTCCAGGGGCAGAAAAAACAGCTGAAGTACCCTCCTCGTGGGAGTTATGCTCTGCACCTGGAAGCAGAGCTGGGCTGTAAGGGCATAATCTTCAGAAGCAGCTGAAGGAGAACACCAAACCTCTGGGGTTTGCTCACCCCCTTGCCCACTGTGCAATGCCAGAGTGGGATGCCTTGCTTAGCCCTGATCCACACTCTCTACAAGGTGACAGTGGTCATCCATATGACTACTATGGTAGGAAAGCTGTTTCTGCTCTTCATGGGTTTTGCTTGCCAATATAGGTTTCGTGGAGCGTTCTCCACCAGTAAATTTTGTCCTCATCATTATGCAATTAACCAACTCCATCACAGAAATGTGATAAAATTAATTTGGAGTAAATGGGGAACTTTAGAGAGTGTGTGTGCAGACAGATATGGAGTTTCAGACCAGACAATTAAAGACATGGGGAGTTGATGAGATGGAGATAGAAAGATAACATAGGGCTTAGGTAGCCACAGAGAAAGAAGTTTAAAAAGTCAAGGCAAAAAACAGATAACAACATGGCAAGCACTTCAGAGGAGGCTAAGTGAGGTCAGTTGTGTATTCAGGCACACTTCCACTGGTGGTGGTGAAACGGACTGCTGGAGAACAGGGGTGTTTCTGAATTAAGGTTGAAGCCTGTGTTACAGACAAGAATCACAGTTGCTTTCTCTTGGTACAGCCTGCTTTGAGAAGAGTCACTCCTTAGTTCCATATCATAAGAGGGTTTTTTTCCCCTTAACCTTTTGAGACATTTAGCTGAGAAACACTAAGACAGCTAGTTTGCAATGGATTAATATAAAACAACAACAACTAGATAAGACTAGGAAACAAAAAAAGATGAAACAAAGATAGTAAGCATTAAAAGTGATTGATTAATGCTAACTTGTTATAATTTCAAAGAACATCTTTCAATTTATCAGGTAAATTAGAAATATATTCTATGAGAAAAGTGTAATTTTTACTCACAAGACCAGCTGATTAATCCTAAAGCTGGATCAAGGTATCACAACTATATGTATATCTCCTCAAATTGTTTCTTATTAACATGTTCATAATTCATCAAAGTGCTTGCCAGACTTGATCAGAGAATTTTTCAAGACTTAATTTGAAGGGTTTTTTTCATATGAAGCCTATTTCTCAAGCCTAATTTTCTCCACTTGAAGAAAGCCAGTCTAACAGAAATTTATCGGGCAACATCTTATCCTATTATAGAATTATTTTGAAAAGACTGGAGTAAATCATTCAGGAATCACAGATGAAAGAGTTTTAAAAAGATCCCTGTTCGTTTTCAAGTATTTTCAAATAATCTTCCAGTTCCCTATTTATTTGAAACAGTGCCTTTAAAAAATTTATTTATATTTATAGGAAAATGCTTGTCTTGAGAATTATTTAGAAGATACAATCACAGAATTGCTGAGGTTGAAAGGCACCTTTTGAGATCATCTAGTCCACCCCCCCTGCTCAAACAGGGTCAGCTAGAGTAGGTTGCACAGGACCGAGTCCAGGCGGCCTTTGAATATCTCCACAGACGGAGACTCCACAGACCCTCTGGGCAACCTGTCTCAGTGTTTGATGAGCCTCACAGTAAAAAAGTGGGGGTTTTGTGTCCAGATGGAATTTCATGTTTTTTAATTTGTGCCCATTGCCTCTTGTCTTGTCAGTGGGCACTACTGAGAAGTCTCTGGCTCCCTCATCTTCATTCCCTCCCATCAGGTATTTATACACATTGATAAGATTCCCCCTGAGCTTTCTCTTCTCCAGGCTGGAGTGTCTCATCTCTCCCAACCTCTCCTCATATGAAAGATTCTCCTTAATCATCTTTGCGGCTCTGACACGATTCCCAAACTTCCCTTTTTCTCATTATGATTTTGTTAGGTCTCACATATAAGTTTATAGGTGTTATCCCTCAAAGCACAGACAACTATACTCTTAAAAATGTATATATGTAATATATCCACACACATCACAGAATCACAGAATCACAGAATCGTATAGGTTGGAAAAGACCTTTAAAGACCTTTAAAGACTCATCGAGTCCAACCATAAACCAACACTACCAAGTCCACCACTACACCATGTCCCTAAGCACCTCATCCAAACTTCTTTTAAATACCTCCAGGGATGGCGACTCAACCACTTCCCTGGGCAGCCTGTTCCAATGCTTGATAACCCTTTCAGTAAGTAAAATTTCCTAATATCCAGTCTAAACCTCCCCTGGCACAACTTGAGGCCATTTCCTCTTGTCCTATCACTTGTTACCTGGGAGAAGAGACCAACCCTCACCTCTCTACAACCTCCTTTCAGGTAGTTGTAGAGAGCAATAAGGTCTCCCCTCAGCCTCCTTTTCTCCAGGCTAAACAACCCCAGTTCCCTCAGCTGCTCCTCATAAGACTTCTGCTCTAGACCCTTCACCAGCTTCATTGCCCTTCTCTGGACACGCTCCAGCACCTCAATGTCTCTCTTGTAGTGGGGGGCCCAAAATGGAACACAGTATTCAAGGTACGGCCTCACCAGTGCCGAGTACAGGGGCACGATCACTTCCCTAGTCCTGCTGGCCACACTATTTTTGATACAAGCCAGGATGCTATTGGCCTTCTTGGCCACCTGGGCACACTGCTGGCTCATATTCAGCCAGCTGTCGACCAACACCCCCAGGTCCTTTTCTGCCAGGCAGCTTTCCAGCCACTCTTCCCCAAGCCTGTAGCATTGCATGGGGTTGCTGTGGCCCAAGTGCAGGACCTTGCACTTGGCCTTGTTGAACCTCATACAATTGGCCTCAGCCCATCGATCCAGCCTGTCCAGATCCCTCTGTAGAGCCTTCCTACCCTCAAGCAGATCAACACTCCCGCATAATTTGGTGTCATCTGCAAACATACTGAGGGTGCACTCAATCCCTTCATCCAGATCATTGATAAAGATATTAAACAGAACTGTCCCCAACACAGAGCCCTGGGGAACACCACTTGTGACCGGCCGCCAACTGGAGTAAACTCCATTCACCACCACTCTTTGGGCCCAGCCAGCCAGCCAGTTCTTTACCCAGCGAAGAGTACACCCATCCAAGCCATGAGCAGCCAGGTTCTCCAGGAGAATGCTGTGGGAAACCATGTCAAAGGCTTTACTGAAGTCTAGATAGACAACATCCACAGCCGTTCCCTCATACTAGGCGGGTCACCTTGTCGTAGAAGGAGATCAGGTTGGTCAAGCAGGACCTGCCTTTCCTGAACCCATGCTGGCTGGGCTTGATCCCTTGGTTATCCTCTACGTGCCGTGTGATGGCACTCAAGATGATCTGCTCCATCAGCTTCCCCGGCACCAAGGTCAGGCTGACAGGCCTGTAGTTCCCTGGGTCCTCCTTCCAGCCCTTCTTGTAGATGGGTGTCACATTTGCTAATCTCCAGTCAGCAGGGACCTCCCCAGTTAGCCAGGACTGCTGGTAAATGATGGAAAGGGGCTTGGTGAGCACTTCTGCCAGTTCCTTCAGTACTCTCGGGTGGATCTCATCAGGCCCCATAGACTTGTGAGTGTCTAAGTGGTGTAGCAGGTCACTAACCATTTCCCCCTGGATTATGGGGGCTCCATTCTGGTCCCCGTCCCTATCTTCCAACTCCGGGGGCTGGGTACCCAGAGAACAATTGGCCCTGCTATTAAAGACTGAGGCAAAGAAGGCATTAAGTACCTCAGCCTTTTCCTCATCCTTGGTCACTGTGTTCCCTCCCCCGTCTACTAGGGGCTGGAAATTCTCCTTAGCTCTCCTTTTGCTGCTAATGTATTTGAAGAAGTATTTTTTGTTGTCTTTTACGGCAGTAGCCAGATTGAGCTCTAGCTCAGCTTTGGCCCTTCTAATTTTCTCCCTGCACAGCCTCGCTACACCTTTGTAGTCCTCCTGAGTTGCCTGCCCCTTCTTCCAAAGGTCATAGACTCTCCTCTTTTTCCTGAGTTTGAGCCAGAGCTCTCTAGTCAGCCAAGCCGGTCTTCTTCCCCGCCGGCTCGTCTTTTGGCACCTGGGGACAGCCTGCTCTTGTGCCTTTAGGACTTCCTCCTTAAAGAATGTCCAGCCTTCCTGGACTCCTTTGCCCATTAGGGCTGCCTCCCAGGGGACTCTGTCAACCAGTCTCCTAAATAGGCCAAAGTCTGCCCTCCGGAAGTCTAAGGTGGCAGTTTTGCTGACCCCCCTCCTCACTTCTCCAAGAATCAAAAACTCTATCATTTTGTGATCACTCTGCCCAAGACGGCCTCCAACCATCACATGGCTCACAAGTCCTTCTCTGTTCGTGAACAAGAGGTCCAGCGGGGCACCTTCCCTAGTTGGCTCACTCACCAGCTGTTATCTGCAGAAGTTATCTGCCACACGCTCCAGGAACCTCCTAGACTGTCCTGTCTGCTGTATTGTATTTCCAGCAGACATCCGGTAGGTTGAAGTCCCCCACAAGAACAAGGGCTAGCGATCGTGAGGCATCACATCGGTGCATATATTTTATTAAGAAATCACCACCTGCTTTGTGAAATGCATGTGGCCCAAACACAGCTTCCCGGATGAAACCTTCCCTGGGAACCAAGTTTGGAAAGAGCAGCAGAGGGAAGTGACTGGGAATGAATGAAGGTTTTTTCAGTAGAGAATGGGGAAAGATAAGAAACACACATAGAGAAAGAAGACTGCCTGAAAAGGAGCAGAAACAGCTTGAGTTTGTCTGTGGTTCACAGAGGTATACGGATGCCTGCCACTAACTACATCCACTGAGCACCATCAAAAGGGTTAGATTTCCACTGAGCCACCAGACAGACCCCGTTTGCAAAAGGGCCATGTAACATTTGTACATGGGAAACAGAAGGGCTGTGTGGTTGGCGCAAGAGAAAGTGTGACTGCCCCTCTCAGCAGCAACCCATAGTAAAATGGGATTACATGTAACATGAAACTGCACCACAAATTCCAGCTGAAGTGAAAGTGATCAGTTAGAAGTAGCTGGGGCTTTAAAAGGCTGACATGGAGGTATTATTACATATATTTATTGAATTAAAGCACAGTGTGAAATTTCAAGTAAATTTCTGATAGAAGAAAACATATTCCAGAGAAAATTAGATCTTTGGACAGTTTTACATGTGTGTTAAATAAACATTTCTGAATATTTCACTAGTCTTCACATACTGAAAAATCATTTTAATCATATTTTGAGTCCATTAATGGTATACATTTATTTTGTAAACAGATTTTTATGTTAGAGCCTTGCTTCTCTGCAAAGATTATTGTTAATTGCATTCCACATTTATAAGGGAAATGACAAAATTAAAAGTTGCTTTATTCATTTCAAGATCATATGTATAAAATTGCATTCTTTATAAGCAGCTTCCTGCTGCATTAATTAATCATATATACAACTCAATTTCTTTTAGTGTTATGGGCCCTTTAAGTAATACTTCAATTATGTTGTAAAAGGGAAGACATTATAAGAAATATGCATTTAACAATTATGTTCTTTCCACATTGTTACTTTTATTTTTCTCTGTCCTAGTGTCCTGGTTTCAGCTGAGATAGAGTTAATTTTCTTTATAGTAGCTAGTATGGGGCTACATTTTGGATTTGTGCTGAAAACAGTGTTGATAATACAGAGATGTTTTAGTTGTTGCTGCACTGGGCAAGGACTTTTCAGCTTCCCATGCTCTGCCAGGTGCAGAAGAAGCTGGGAGGGGACACAGCCAGGATAGTTGATCCAAACTGGCCAAAGGGCTATTCCATACCATATGATGTCATGCTCAGTATATAAAGCTGGGGAAGAAGGAGGAAGGGGGGGACATTCGGAGTGATGGCGTTTGTCTTCCCAAGTAACCATTATGCGTGATGGAGCCCTGCTTTCCTGGAGATGGCTGAACACCTGCCTGCCCATGGGAAGTAGTGAATGAATTCCTTGCTTTGCTTTGCTTTTGTGCGCGGCTTTTGCTTTCCCTATTAAACTGTCTTTATCTCAACCCATGAGTTTTCTCACTTTTACTCTTCTGATTCTCTCCCCCATCCCACTGTGGGGGAGTGAGCGAGCGGCTGTGTGGGGCTTAGTTGCCGACTGGGGCTAAACCACGACAGTCCTTTTTGGTGCCCAACGTGGGGCTCGAAGGGTTTGAGATAATGACAGATTGGATTGGAATGTGCTAGATGATAGAATTTATAGCTGTTATTGCTGTTTAGCTATTAATCAGCAGGCTTCTGTGCTTGCCATAGGCTTGCTTGCCTTACTGTATGTTAGAGACTAGGGCTCGTTAGTGGCTGCTTTTTGCTTTCACTGCTTGCCATGCTGCTGTACTGCTTATCATCTTACTCTGCTGTGCCTGGGAACATTTTGATAACAGCAATGGCCTTGTACCTGGGCTGGCAGATGGCCAGGGCATCGCTGCTGTTTCTGTGCTGCTGTATTGGACAGGCTGGAACTCCAGTGTGAACTAAAGTTGAAGGGACTGTGACCTGTAGATGAATCCACGTGGGAGCAGGACACCCCGAAGTGTCTGTGCCCATGGATTAGCCCATGCCAGAGCAGGTATATCTTGAAACGTCTGTGGCCATGGTTATGTCTGTGCGACAGCAGGTATACCTCTGAAGGGATTGTGGCCCAAGGATAAGGCCACGCCAGATAAGGTGCACCTTGAAGCATCAGTGGCTGTGCATGAGGCTATGTTGGAGCAAGTTTACTTCTGAAGGGACTACATTCTGTGGATAAGTCCAAGCTGGAGCAGGGGCAAGGGGAGGACTTCATTGCAATGTTAAACCCGATGGTCTGGTCCAAAGGGACCAGGGGTGGAGATTGTAATGGAAATACCTTTAAATTGTTGTAACCCATGATTTGAGTTGCATGTTATAGGAATTACTATAGCCAGAACCACCTGAACAAATGGAGGACAAGCCTTACAAGAAGCAGTGCAAGTGCAGCAGTGACCTGACCTGAGCTGGCTTTGGTGCCCAATAACTCCAAGAAACACACCACCTCTCCTGTCCTGAGTAACAACCATAAGAGATGGAGCCCGAAGTCATGGACTAAATGAACTCAATGGACATTTTGTGGACATTTATGGACATTTTACAGACATTTTACAGGGGTGGTCCATAGACTAAGGGAATGATATCTGTGTATTATATCAAAGGATGGGAAGGGTGATGGTGGGTAATGAGAATGTATTGGATAGTGTGAGACCTGAGCATGACGTAAATGGTATAGAATAAGGGGTGGATACTGTCCTGGTTTCAGCTGAGATAGAGTTAATTTTCTTTATAGTGGCTGGTATGGGGCTATGTTTTGGATTTGTGCTGAAAACAGTGTTGATAATACAGAGATGTTTTAGTTGTCAGTAACGTGTCAAAGATCTTTTCAGGAAGGCCTTAGTAAAGGTGCATTTTCTGCCTTATGATGCCCTCGCTGTTACATGAAGAACTTGAAATAAATTGTTTTTATTTGATGAAATACACTTCTATGAAAAGGTGTTTGTCACTTTTTGCTGCTTCTGCATGAATGAAGAGGAACTGAGCACTTGGATGGTAAAGGTACAGTCTTTTGATGTCTCTAAGAGTAAGATAAGCAAAAGAGAAATTTAAGCATTATACACTGATCTGTTACACAAAGTAACTTTTTTTACTACCAGATTGTCTTTGAGATGGGGACAGGTGAATATTTCAAGCAAAGAATGGAAAGAGAAAAGGTGCATGTTCTATGATTAACTACCACTCCCCATCTCACCACTATATAATATAAACATAACTCATCTATCTTGTCAATAATCATTCTTAACTTGCCTTTTAGAAGAAGAGGAAGGTATAAGGCACTTAGAACATCTTTAAGATAAAAGTTAATTGATTCACAGCTCTCCTCTGAATGTTTAGAGTAAGGAAATATTCAGAGTTAGTGAAGACAGCTGCAGGTAATTTGAAAAGCCCTTTCCATGTAAATGGACTCTTCATTTTAAAGCCTCCATCTCTGACAGCTCTTCTTTGAATTCCGCAAACGCTGTGATGATGCATTTCTTTGCTGTCTTTTATTCTTATAGAGTTTATCAACTCTTTTAGAATATAAAAAACTCAGAGGACTAGAGGGTTTAAAACCCTCCAGCTTTTCATGACACTTAACATTATAGTCCAACCCACTTCAAACTGTCACCACTGAGTCTTTTCAGAAAGGGAACTTAAGGAGAAAAGAGTTTTGGAGTAGTTCAATGCAAGCCCATCACAAACATATCTGGAATACCAGTAACTTATTGAGGTTTTCTAAAAGAGATATTCAGCACAAGAAAGAGTTTGTACACAAATAAGGAAAACAGTTATTCTTTTTTATCTAGGGAAATGTCTACAAAAAAGAAGACGACTTCACATTCCTTGCAAAGTCTATGCTGCGCATACTGTAAGAGTGGATATCAAGTTATGACAAAAAGGTTAAAATAGTCTTGAAGTTTACACAAGGTTATGCCCATTTTAATAGGCTGCGCTTGAACAGCTGCTCCTCTATTTTTGATAACACAGCTTCCTTTCTCAGCATGATTACATAAAAAACATTGCATATGCATAAATACAATGCATTAATATTAAGCACTTTTTTTTTAACTTAGCTTTAATTATAAGTGACAGTGGAATCCAAGGGATTGAACTTGTAACATGAACTAAATTAGGTTTCCACTAACCCCTAACTAGTAAGAGACCTCTTTCTCTTCTAGTTAACAAAACTCCAAATTGTATGTCAAATATATTTTACAGGATATAGAAAATTATAGGATTAAAGGAACGTTATGGATGCACCTTTATCCAGATCTGAAGTTTTGATCTAGTGAAATTCTGATGCTATTACTTCAGTGAAGTATTGGTGCCATAAACAATGAGATACACTTGAAAAACTAGTTTATACATGATAACATGGGCTGAAAGTTGGCAGAACTGCCATTAAATGTCAATATTAAACACATAGTTGCCAAATCTGTTTCCAATTCTAACTACAGGTAATCTACAATTTTCTGAAATCCAAATGTCTTTGGTGATATTTTCATCACTGCTGAGTGAATAATAAATGATAAAATAATTTTCAAACCTCTAAAGGGAGAGGAAGAATGGAGTTTCAGGTAGCCATTGTTATCTGTCCAAAAATATATTAGAGTTGACATCTATTTTTGTATGACCCTTCTTTAGTTAAAGTTTCACATGTCTTCTAAGGTCTCTATTACACTGGAATATATTTGTAAATGGAAAAATGTGATATCTGCTGGAAAAAATATATTAACAGCAATCATCAGAAATGCATTTTATTGCATTCTGGAGTAATGTTTAATGTGGTGCAAAAGAAATCTTTTTTTTTAGAGCTTTTCACATATAAATGATCTTTAGTTATCTGGAGGATGAAAAATACTTTCCAAATTAGCACTAAGTTGGGATGTTGTTTGGGGAACATCTGAAAAAGGAGATACAAAAGAATTTACGGAAGTTTGGATATTGACAGTGGAGAAAAAGATGACAAAGTAAATATGAAAAAGAAGTTACACAAATCTTCAATGTGAAATATCAGGAAAAATGCCTGGTCTGGATATTATATTACAAAAGGTCTGGATAAAAAAGGTCTGGATATTATATTATATTACGTTATATTATTAAATTATATTATATTATAATATATATTACATACTATATTATATATTATATCATCTATTGTTATATATTATATTATATTATATTATATTATATTATATTATATTACAAAAGGTCTGGACAGTATATTACACAGATAGGATCCTGCTTCTGAGCATCAAATACAGTGTTGCAATGTGGTTATAGTACAGGACTGGAGGCTGGCTTGAGTCAAGATTCCACAGACTAATGCCTTTTTGCACGATTATTGGAAGTTTACTTAAAGAATAATTTGAAAGTAAATCATCTATTTCTCTCAAATAAAAACAGAGATGACACATTAAAAAAACCCACATTGAATGCTTCACATCCCACTCATATCTTAGATTTAACAGCATGGGTAACAGTGATGTTCCCTTGCCACTCTCTATATTTGTTAGCTGTTAGCAGCAAAAAGCTAATTTCTCAGAAAAAGGCTTCATGTATTCAATGATTTGAGATGTTCACATTCTACACAGAGCTTGAAGACATTCATGAACTTGGAGAATTGTTCTCTATCGCACTGAAAATGTAAGTAAGTTAGTCTCAGTTTTTTTCATGGCATGACCAACAAAAGACTTATAAGTTAGAAAAACATGCACAGGGTTTTATAACAGCATGATTAGAACTCTGCCCTTCTATTTGCATTTATAGAGCACTTCCCATCCAGGACTCTCAAAGTGCTTTACAAATAGGAAGTAATTAAACCTCGCAGTGCTCCCATCATACAGACTGATTATGCCCATTGTAGAGACTACAAAACAGAGGTACAGAGGGGTTAATTGGGTTGCCTGAAGTCACACTGGAAGTATGTGAGAGAATAGAAGTTATGCTCATGCTAAGTGCTGTGTTTAATCCATAGTCCCTTCCTTCCTGTTTTATGCAATAATTCACATGGTATTAAGTGACATCTGTAAATCTTGATGTCATCACAGATTTGGTTTAGAGATCATCTATGCTGCTATATATTTTTCTATGTGATCTAAGTGGATGTATAAAGCCATAATGTGTAATACCAACTAAAGAGACAGTCTTCTACTTAGTGTTAGGATGTTCCTATCTCATAAAGAATTTTAGGTAGATATTTTCTATAATACAATAAATCACACAGAAAAATGTATTTATTCTGAAGCTGCTTCTTTCAGGCAGTATTAATCTAAAGAGATTCTAATTTATAGTTTTATTTCTGAAGAAGTTGTTCCTAGGAAGAGCAAGGCAGTAGAGACAAGAATTCGCTACCACCTAACAGAAGCTCAAGCAAAATCCATGTGCATGTTAGAACACTTACTAGCAGACAGCAGTCCACAGCATAGAAACTTCCAAAAAGGCGGCAGACTGAATGACCTGTGAGGCCAAACCATATTCTCAGCATTTCAGTTGATACTTGAGACTCAGTCACTAATAGACATAAAATATCTGCTGATGAGGGGCAGAGAAGTTACTTATGCAAATTCTTACCTAAATAAGAACAAGTTGCTCAAAATATATTCACTAGCATCATACTTCACTTGCAAAACAGACGTGCACAAAGATGCAGGAAGGAGAGGATTAAAAATCACAAAAAAGTACAGGATGTAAAAATATCTGTCTGGCTTTGAAGCTGGAAGCTACACAAAATATGATCTAAAAACCTAGCCACATGCCATCTGAGAACAATACAAGCAATTGCAAATAGGAGGTATAGGTTTCACACATATGCATTAATATTCAGAAGTAGATATATTACATAATTCATATAAGGCTGCTGAAAGTTTTAGTGACATGTAAAGATGTGCAGGCTAACACAAAAGACTTCTAAAAGAGAAGTTAACAGGACCTATGACGTGATTGTTGAAAGCAGGTGGGAGTAAAGTGAAACAAAATGGCAGGTTCTAGAAATTGAAAAGGATGGATTTATAATGTCATGCTGTTAAATTTACCAAAGGCCAGATTCAAGAATACTGAAGTCTAGAAAGGACCTTTTTTGCTCTATTATTTAATATCCTTCATATTTGCACACATATTTTCATTTAAAAATTATTTTATCTTTTACCAACTAAAAGTTGAATCCTGCAAATAAAATGTTCATATCTTTTCTTTATCTCTCTTCTTCCCTCCTATCAATTGTTCATTAATTTAGACAATGAAAATTAAGTGTTGCAAAACCTATTTGCATGCACATTCTATAAATGCCCTGAAAATGTTGATTAAACTGCAGCAGGAACAGCCCTAAGACTACACTGCCTATATGTGCAAATGCAAGTAGTGATTTTGCAGATGAAATTAAAATGGCCAAGGATTACAGGATGACACACATCCAAATAGCGATATGTAAGCTTCAGGTATCCCTTTTGAAAAAACATTGGTCAAAGCAGTAGCGGGGAATGGAAGGGAGGCTAGGAAAAAGGAAGGGCAGAAAAAGACTAACACATGCTTGTCTCTCTCACAGCCTGGTGACTTGTTCCCTGCCAAGAAGTGTTGCAGCAGGCACTTTCCTTAGATGACTGAAGGATAACAAAGCCTACAGGAGCTCAGGCTTGGAGAAGTGCATTCATAGCAGCTTTGCCCTAAAATACATTTTCTAAATATAGTGAAAAGCACACTGCATTGTGCTATCTGTGTTTCTGATCCTCTGGAAGAAGAACACACTTCCAGAGTGGTTTTATGTCCTGTACCTATAGATATCAAGCATAACAAAATCATGACCCTTCTTTATTCTGTAGTGTTGTCTCTCATGTTCTAAGCAGACATTGTGGAAGTAGTTAGAACTACAACCTCTTATCTCAGCAACTATTTCAGCAGAGAATGCATTAAAAAAAGCTTCCTAAGTGGAAAAAACATTTGAGCTATTTCAAAGGGAAGTTACTGACAGGAGCTGAGAGGTTTACGTGTAAATTACCTCAGAGATCTAATGTGTGTTTTCCAGCACTATAGATTCATTGTCAGAGAAGTCTTTTGTCTACCTTGAGAAAAAAAGGGAACAGGACCACCAACAAGCCAGCAAGTTTCAAGAAGTAAAATGATGCTACAAATTCCTGAACCACATGAGGGTAACATCATTAATCACAGTAAAAGGACACATGATACTTGACAGCACCATGAAGCTGTCATTAGCGTACGTTAGCTGTCATTCCGTTCAATAGGGTGGGTAGGAGCAGTAATTTTTTAATCTTTTGTTGAGTGCAGCACACTTGTGTGCATCAAATACCATTATAACAATGACTGATATATGAAAATGCTGATAAGATTATCCACGATCAGTCCATGTAATATTTCTAGGGTCCTGAGTTATATCCACTTCTACCACTTTTGGAAACACTAGATTTGACTGAAGGCAATGACAATGTATCGGGTACTGGCATAGTTTAATTAATATGAAATTAGCAGCCTAGGACACCTTGAGGAAAGTTAGATAAAATTTATAGCAATCACCAGAATGTACTGCAATCCCTGCCATATGTGGAAGTCCAGCAGCTTTCAGAAAATGCACAAATTTATTAAACAAAAAACCTAGACACACCATAATAGTTTTGTATAAGCAACTTGCTCTGAAGATTTAAGGAGCTGTCATTTCTGTACAGTCATTATTAAGGTTGTTCCATCAATATTCCCATATTTTCATCTATTGGGAGGTTAATAACTTAGGTCAAAACCAGAATTTTCCTTAGCAGAGAACATGCTTACTCTTCCTGTCCTAAGTCTCTTATTCCTGCTATTTTTATTGTGTAAGGGTAACAGTGTAAGGGTAAAAAAATCTACTGTGTAAGGGTAACAGTGATGTTCCCTTGCCACTCTCTATATTTGTTAGCTGTTAGCAGCAAAAAGCTAATTTCTCAGAAGTGTGAAGTTCTGATATGAGCCCAGCAAAGGGCTGTGATACTACAATATTAATTACCAATTTACA
The DNA here is from genome assembly GCF_034638445.1 of Ciconia boyciana. Taxonomy (NCBI): domain Eukaryota; kingdom Metazoa; phylum Chordata; class Aves; order Ciconiiformes; family Ciconiidae; genus Ciconia; species Ciconia boyciana. The sequence goes on along the minus strand of NC_132937.1, from coordinate 10,561,454 downwards.
TGGTTTTTTATGTGAGTGGGTAAATGAATCTGAATGTATAAAACAAATATGCCTTTTTTTCTGTATTTTTTTACCAAAGGCAAAACAAATAATGAATAAAAGCTCTGATGGAGCCACTGAAATATGACATAAAATCAGAAATAGGCAAACAAAATCAGCAAATAATATATTTAGCCAAGTATATAGTTCTATGTATTAAAAATAAAAAGGATTATTTACTGCTGTCTTATGATGTTTTAGCCCAGGGTAAAATTTTAATTCATCCTGTTTTCTGGAGGGCATTGATGAAAAAGGAATAAATTAGTTCAAAAGCCACCAAAAAGCAAAACTTTGGCAGTTAAGCTTTTTTTTATATAGCCTTTCATGTTAACTGTACAGTAACATTCTTAAGGCAGGGAACCCAATTCTTTTTCACATTCATTAAAGTAAATCACAAGTAAAAACAGTGCAGTTTAATTCCAGTACACTGGAATTAAACCTGTTCAGCAGCAATATCAAGTCCAATACTCTCTTGGAACAGTATATTGCTACCTAGGTACACCTAATCAAAAGGACTATTCCATGTGCTTTTGAAACAGAAGAATATGTGGCTGCTTAGACTCAAAGGCTTCCTTGCCACATAAGCAAAAAGATCCTTCTTTGACCTAATTCAAGCCAACTGAGAGGCTGTAGAGGGAATAGAATGTCACAGAATAGGGAGGATGTGCTCCAAACAATTTTGGCAATCTTTTATGCTTATACATTGGTTGATCTCTTTTTGTGTGCAGCCCAAAGAATAGAGTAGCACACGCACTTGGGAGAAACTACATAACTATCTGTATTTTCCCTTTCCCCATTCTTAATCTGTGACATTAGACAGTTTAATCACTTCACTCATGACATACAGAAAAGAGGACAAATGAAGGCCCAAATTTAAATCTCATATATGGAACGTGGCTAGCAAAACTGGTAACAGGAACTACTGTATTATACAACTTAATAAGGGAAGGAGATGAACAAAATAGGACACGCATTTTTGCACTATGAAAACTCTTGTAATCACCTTGTAAAAATGGTCAATTTAGCTATTTTTTCAAACTTGCACTTATTGGTAATAGTTCAATATAAAAATTAAACTGGCTCTCCCCAGTCTGCAACAAAGAGTCTCCATAAAGAGAACAGATCCTAGGATTTAGATTCTGTACCATCCTCATAACCTTGGCTTTTAATGATGATGAAATAATACTGTAGTCCTGCATAAATAAACTAATCTTTGCATCTTCCAAAGGCAATCACTAATAATACAAAACAGAATAAAACACATTCCTAGTACCATCTGCTTCTTGATTCGGTCACTATCCCCCTCTTAGATATTAATATTACCAGCAGATGACAGCAATAAGTAACTTACACCGAGTCATTTCTTGCCGAAATCCACTTTGTTTCCACAAATTAGAAAAAATTTAGTTCTTTGGGGAGAAGAAAGAAGAGACTGCAGGTCTGTGGCAGCCTCTCAGGCATTTTCTATGCAAGGTTAGACAGGGCTAACACACGCTTTAGGTAATTTATTGAGGAGCAGTTGATCTCCAAAGGAGTTCCTACAAATACATTTCATTTTTCACTTCAGTATCAGCATACACATAATGCAAGCAATATATCCAACAAGAGGGGAGATAAAAATTCTTCCTGGGAAAAGTCTTGATTTCTAACCCCTATTTTAGTGCCCATTGTTTACCACCAAATTACCTGCTTTAGTATCACTTATCTGCTGAGAAAATGCATCTTTGAACCTTCTCTATGTGAACACAAGCACACTTAACATATACATTATAATGCACAACCATGGCTGACTGTTTCTCCCTTGCTTCAGTAACTGCCATAGTTATAAACAGCAGTCATACCTTTTGGGAATTAATGAAACATGTTTGAAGTGCTCAACATTGGGCATGTTATGCTTATATACCAGTGTGACTCTAATCCTGAAGACTGTCCATCAGGTGATGGGCACAGGGAGTACATCTTGGAAAGTAGAGGGAGGGGACAGAGAAATCATGGGACATACGGCCTTCATGATTCCTTTGTCTATACCAAACTGCCTCTCAAAAGAAGCACCTTAGAGTTCCTAAGCCCCCAGGGTTAGTGGGGGAGAATAATAAATGGAGAGCAGCAAAACCATCTCTGAAAATAATCATAAGATAAATTCTGAATATGGAAGCTACAGAGGAAATAAATAATGTCTCTGACAGTTTGTATTGGGTCTGACTGGGATGAAGTTAACTTTCCCCATAGCAGCCCTCATATTGCTGTGCTTCGTATTTGTAGCTAGAAAAGTGTTGATAACACACCAGTGTTTTGGCTACTGCTGAGCAGTGCTCACACAGCATCAAGGCTGCCTCTCCAACTCACCCACCCCACCCAAAGACCCATAGGCTGGGGGTGGGCAAGAGGTTGGGAGGGGACATAGCCAAGACAGCTGACCCAAAGTGACCAAAGAGATATTCCATACCATATGATGTCGTGCTCAGCAATAAAAGCTAAGAGAAAGGAGGAGGAGCGGGGGGCATTCTTTATTAAGGCATCTGTCTTCCTAAGCAACCACTACACGTACTGAGGCCCTACTTCCCAGGAAGTGGCTGGACATGGCCTGCTGATGGGAAGTAGAGAATAAATATTTTTTTTGTTTCCTTTGCTTCCACATGTGGCCTTTGCTTTTCTTTATTAAACTGCCTTTATCTCGACCCACAAGTTTTTCATCTTATTTTCTCCCCCTGTCCCGCTGAGGAGGGGGAGCGAGAGAGCAGCTTGGTGGGCACCTGGCAGCCAGCCAAGGTTAGCCCACCACAGTCCTTTGTGGCGCCCAACGTGGGGCATGAGACAACAGCCGTTTTGAATCGAGTGTGCTATAGCTATAGTAGTTATTAAGTGGCAAGCTTCTGTGCGGGTCACGGAGTTTGCTGGCTGCATTGCTTATCTCTTTAGTTTGCTGAGCTTGGGAACATGTTAATACAAACAATGGCTATGCGCTTGGCCCTGGCATTGATGCCCTTACTGTCCTGGGGGAGCTGTCTTGTGGAGAGGATGAGGGAATATATCTCCCTCTTCGTATCTGGGATTGATGTGGGTGGTTTAATTGCGCAGGCTCCCAAGGTCCTTGTTCACCCTTATGTGAGCTGTTTAATACTACTAATTAACACTGTCGGCTTGTTGTCAGGTTTGTGGAATGTGGTTTCATCCTGGCGTAAGAGGAGACAACTTTTGGGTGAGACAATACTGCAACATGCCCTGAGGTGGCTGGTCCCTGTGTGGCAGGGTGTGTGGAAGGATTTGTGCAGGTACCTAGGATGGTTATCACCTCCCATAGCCTGGGATTTTACACCTGAACAGGCAAGTAATCCTGGTAAACTGACACGCCACCGGATAGAAGGGTGCCTTGCCTACCCCAATGAAAACCAGCAGCTTCTAGCACTGTACTGAGGCTTGGCCTGTGCCTATCGAGCCACGGTTCAGTACTATCAGAGGACTGTGGTTAAGGCAGGGACCCAAAACATCTCTGAGAATGCCATGAATGAGACCGGGATACAAACTACATCTAAGAACACGATAATTGAGACAGGGACCCAAACCGCATCTGAGGACACCATGGTTGAGATAGGGACCGAAACCCCAACTACAGTAATTGCCCCAGTAGTGAAAAAGAAACAGTGGACAAGGAGGTCAATGGGTCCATATCATTGATTAGTCAGGGAGGAGGAGGAGGAGGAAGGGTCTGATCAGGAAGCTGGTACTTCGGCAAAGAAATGGGAGGAAGGAGTGAGAGAAATCAGACAAGAGGTGGAAACTACCCAGTCCCTGACCTCAAAAGAACTTCGAGACATGCGGAAAGATTACAGCTTCCAGCCAGGTGCTGCCTGGCTGCTCCAGTGCTGGGATAGCAGGGCCAATAGTCAGCAACTGGACAGTAAATAAGCCCAAAAGCTGGGATCCCTTGCTAGAAACTGGGGAATTGACAGAGGAATTGGAAAAGAGGCAGCAATTTGCAGTCTCTGCAAACGGCTCCCATCAAGTGCGAGGGCAAGATATCCATTCAAGGAAGATCTTGTGAATTACCAGGGAAAGCGGACTGCTGCTGAGGAAGGCATTCAGTACCTGAGGAATTAGCAGTGCTGGAAGTCATCTACGGTGATGGCCGTAGATGGTCATCGATGGCATCGATGGCAACGATGAGATCTCCAAAGATCTGTGTATATGGGCCATGTGGAGGAAGGTGGTCCACAACACCCCAGCATCATATTCTAACAAACAGGTTGGCAACAATGTATTGCCTGGATACAGATACACCAACTGTGGCGAGAGCATCTTCCTGGCTCCAAATCTTTGAAGAAAATCTCTGTCCCTCCTCATCCCCATGGGCCAGTGCCTCGGCTGTCAGGGGCACCCCACAGAGTCAGTCCCCTCCTGCTCCAGTCAGAGGGAAAGGGAGCCCCAGGTGCATACCGCATGTCACTCTCTGGTTCTTCCTGCGTGGCCAGGGGGAGGACATGAGGAAGTGGGATGGTAAGCTGGAAGCCCGTGTATGCAAACTGAGGGGGAAGAGACCTGCTAAGAAGGGGCCACCCAAGAAGGCTGTCAGCTTAGTTGCTGTAGAGACACAAGAAGGCAATCAGCGATCTCCCAGACACAGAAGAAGGACTGAGATCACCTCCCTTGATCCTGGTAAGGGGACTTCTGGTCTGGCACTGCAAGGGTCAGAGAGTGAATACTCTGACCAGGAAGAGGAATAGAGGGTCCCTGCCTTCGGCCAGGAGGAGGAAAGGGACAACCGGGTTTACTGGACTGTGTGGATTCAATGGCCTGGCATATCAGACCCACAGGAGCATAAGGCTCTGGTGGGCACCTGTGCACAGTGTAACCTAATGCCATGAGAGTACAAGGGGACAGGACCCATCTGGATTTCTGGAGTGACAGGAGGATCCCAACAATTGAGTATTGGAGGCTGAGGTGAGTTTAACAGTGGGCAAGTGGCAAAAACACCCTATTGTGACTGGCCCGGAGGTCCCTTGGCATAGGCTACTTCAGGAGAGGGTACTTCAAGGACCCAAAAGGGTACCAGTGGAACTTTGGTGTAGCTTCTGTGGATATAGAGAAGATTAAACAGCTGTCTACCTTGCCTGGCCTCTTGGAGGATCCCTCTTTTGTGGAGTTGCTGCGTGTCGAAGAACAGCAGGTGCCGATTGCTACCGTGATGGCGCACCAATGATATTATTGCACCAACCGAGACTCCCTGGCTCCCATCCATGAGCTGGTTCATCAATTGGAAAGCCAAGGAGTGATCAGCAAGACTTGCTCACCTTTTAATAGTCCCATATGACCAGTGCCAAGTCTAACGGAGAGTGGAGGTTTACAGTAGACTATCATGGCCTGAATGAAGTCACGCCACCAAGTGCTGCTGTACCAGACATGCTAGAACTGCAATATGAACTGGAGTCAAAGGCAGCCAAGTGGTATTCTACAATTGCCATTGCCAATGCATTTTTTCAATTCCTTTGGCAGCAGAATGCAGGCCACAGTTTGCTTTCACGTGGAGGAGTGCCCAATGCACCTGGAATCGACTGCCCCAGGGATGGAAGCACAGTCCTACCATTTGCCATGGACTAATCCAGACTGCATTGGAATGGGGTGATGCCCCTGAACATCTACAATACATTGATGACATCATTGTGTGGGGAAACAAAGCAGAAGAACTGTTTGAGAAGGGAAGAAGAATAATCCAGATTCTTCTGAAAGCTGGTTTCACCATAAAAAGAAGCAAGGTCAAGGGACCTGCACAGGAGATCCAGTTCTTGGGAGTAAAATAGCAGGATGGATGTTGTCATGTCCCTATGGATGTGATCAATAAGATGGCAACTATGTCTCCACCAGCTAACAAGAAAGAAGCACAAACATTCCTAGGCCTTGTGGGATTCTGAAGAATGCATATTCCAGATTATAGTCAGCTTGTGAGCCCTCTCTATTGAGTAACCCAAAAGAAGAACTATTTTGAGTGGGGCCATGAGCAACAGCAAACCTTTGAGAAGATAAAACAGGAGATGGCTCATGCGGTAGCTCTTGGACGTGTCTGGACAGGACCAGCTGTGAAAAATAAGTGCTCTACACTGCAGCCAGGGAGCATGGTCTCACCTGGAGCTTCTAGCAGAAAACACCTGGAGAAACCTGAGGCTGACCTCTAGGGTTTTGGAGCCGGGGGTATTGAGAATCAGAAGCCCACTACACCCCGACTGAAAAAGAGATACTACCAGCATATGAGGGGGTTTGAGACACTTCAGAAGTTGTTGGTACAGAAGCATGTCTCCTCTTGGCACTGATTGCCTGTGATGCACTGGATGTTCAAAGGAAACATCCCCTCTACACATCATGCAACCAGCGCTACATGGAGTAAGTGGGTAGCGCTGATCATGCAATGGGCTCGAATGGGGAAACCCCAACCGCCCAGGAATCCTGGAAGAGATCATGGACTGGCCAGAAGGCAGAGATTTCAGAGCATTGCCTGAGGAGGTGGCTCGTGCCCAAGAGGCACCACCATATAATGAGTTATCAGAAGATGAGAGGCATTATTCTCTGTTTACTGATGGATCCTGTCATTTTGTAGGAAACCATCGGAAGTGGAAAGCTGCTGTGTGGAGTCCCACATGACAAGTCGTTGAAGCCACTGAAGGAGAAGGTGAGTCAAGTCAGTTCGCAGAAGTGAAAGCCATCCAACTAGCCCTAGAGATTGCTGAACGAGAAAAGTGGCCAGTACTCTATCTCAATACTGACTCCTGGATGGTGGCAAATGCCCTGTGGGGGTGGCTACAGCAGTGGAAGAAGACCAATTGGCAGCGCAGGGGTAAACCCATCTGGGCTGCTGCATGTTGGCAAGACATCGCTGCCCGGGTAGAAAACATGGCTCTAAAGGTACATCATGTAGATGCTCACATGCCCAAAAGCTGCGCCGCTGAAGAACATCGAAACAATTAAAACAGGTAGACAAGGCTGTCAGAATTGAAGTGGCTCTGGTGGACCTGAACTGGGAGCGTAAGGGTGAGCTATTTGTAGCTCGATGGGCCCACGAAACATCGGGACATGTAGGAAGAGATGCAACATACAGATGGGCTTGTGATCGAGGGGTGGACCTGACCATGGAGGCCATCACGCAGGTCACTCATGAATGTGAAACATGTGCCACAATCAAGCGAGCCATGCAAGTAAAGTCTCCCTGGAATAGAGGGCGGTGGCTGGGTTTTCGATACGGTGAGGCCTGGCAAATTGACTATATTGGACCACTGCCATGAACACGCCTAGGCAAGCGCTACATACTCACCATGGCGGAAGCAACTACCGGGTGGCTAGAAACATACCCTGTAAACCATGCCACTGCCCGAAACACCATCTTAGGCCTTGAAAGGCAAATTTTGTGGCAACATGGTACCCCAGAAAGAATTGAATCAGACAACGGGACTCATTTCCAAAATAACCTCATAAGCACCTGGGCCAAGAAACATGGCATTGACTGTGTGTATCACATCCCCTATCACCCACAAGCCTCCGGAATGTTTGAGAGATATAATGGACTGTTAAAGACTATGTTGAGAGCATTGGGCACTGGGGCATGGAAGCACTGGGATATAAATTTAACACAATCCACTTGGCTGGTTAACACCAGAGGATCTGCTAACCGTCCTGGTCCTGCCCAAACAAAGCCCCTACATACCGTGGGAGGAGATAAGGTCCCCGTAGTGCACATAGGGAAGTGGCTGGGGAAGGCAGTGTGGATTGCTCCTCCCTTGGGAAAAGGCAAACCGATTCATGGGATTGTTTTCACTCAAGGACCCGGGTGTACTTGGTGGGTAATGCAGAAGGATGGGGAGATCCAGTGTGTGCCTCAAGGAGATTTAACCTTGGGGGAAAAATAATCCGTGATGTGAGTTGTATGTTGTAGGAAGTAATGTAGCAGGAACTACCTGAACCGATGAAGAGTGAGCTTTGCAAGGAACCGGGCGAGTGCAACGATGACCCAAACCAAGCCGATGTTGGCGCCCAACAATCGAACACGCTGCTTCTCCTGTCCTGAGCACCCACCTTGACAGATGGGGCCCAAGTCATAGCCTGTTCTTATGAACAGTTGGGGGAGTGGAGGAAGCCCGTGGAATGGGAAAATAATATCTATCTGTCTGTTAAGGGACAGGGGATAGTAGTTAATGAGAATGTATAAATCTGTATGTTGGGTATAAAGATGGTTTAAGTATGTAGTATAAGTTGTAAGTCTTGTTAAGAAGGGATTTCAGTAATGAGAATTAAATACAATGGGACGGTTAGAAGATATATAAATGTATTAAATTATGTAGGACCTGAGCATGATGCAAATGGTATGGAATAAGGGGTGGAGATTGCATTGGGTCTGGCTGGGATGGAGTTAACTTTCCCCATAGCAGCCCTCATAGTGTTGTGCTTCATATTTGTAGCTAGAATGGTGTTGATAACACACCAGTGTTTTGGCTACTGCTGAGCAGTGCTCCCACAGCATCAAGGCTGTCTCTCCAACATCACCCCTCACTCCCCAAAGGCCAGTAGGCTGGGGTTGGGCAAGAAGTTGGGAGGGGACACAGCCGGGAGAGCTGACCCAAAGTGACCAAAGAGATATTCCATACCATATGAGGTCGTGCTCAGCAATAAAAGCTAAGAGAAAGGAGGAGGGGGCATTCGTTATTATGGCATTTGTCTTCCGGAGCAAGAGCTACATGTACTGAAGCCCTGCTTCCCAGGAAGTGGCTGGACATCTGCCTGTTGATGTGAAGTAGTGAATGAATTCCTATTTTTTGCTTTGCTTGCATGTGCAGCTTTTGCTTTTCTTATTAAACTGTCATTATCTTGACCCACAAGGGTTTTTTTTAATCTCATATTCTCCCTCTGTCCTGTTGAGGAGTGGGAGTGAGCGAACAGCTGGGTGGTGGTCTGACAGCCGGCCAAGGTCAACCCACCACACATGCCTGTACCTCAGCAGTCCTTGAGGGGAGATTTTTTTTCTTTGAGATCTTTTTAAGTGATTCCAATTCTCCCTTCCACCCCTCCCCAGTTGTACCATACAGCTTCTTGTGGGGCCAAGCAGCAAACTGGGCCCTGAATTAAAAATAACCAAAAGGAATCACTTATGACATGAGATGTAATGGCCAAATTTTACATCTCAGCAATTGAAGGGCTTTAGCAAACTGGCTGTGGTGAGATAAGAGGTTGCTACTCCTGTCATGAGGTGGCAGAAGTAGGCAGTTGCCCTGATGCTGCAGTTATAAGTCTACTTTATGCTACTTTAGACTGCTCCAACAAAGCAGTTTGTGATTGCAGCGTGTGAGCTGGGATGGTGCCGGGTTAAATTGCTAAGTACCGAGGCATGTAAGCAATGTAAAAATCAACTGCTTTATTGAACTACTGCTTTATAAGTGTGTCAACACTTCCATGTTCTGCAGAGTGATGTTACAGGTTAAAACAACTGGAGGATGCTCTTGGCTAGCTCAAAGCTGTGGAGGAAGGAGCTGGAGGAAACAGTTAAAAGGAAAAGAGATAGGTAAGTTTTAACTGGAACGTTTTGAAGTTCAGATACCAAACAGCATTGCAGTGCTCTCCTAGGACCAGGCCTTTGCTGTCTCTTTTGCCTGCATATTAGTTACTGCTCAATACAAAATGCATCTTGTGGGGGGCCAAATCAAACCCCTGCTGGAATGGGGGGAATGCTGTAGGCAGTTCCTTGTAGGAGCAGAACAAATGTGTCAACTGAGTTAAGCACTCATTGAGGCCAATAGCTATTCTTTGCATTTTTTTTTTTGCTTCCACAAAAATATTTTAGATTACAGCAGCGAATGATAACTGCATTTTAAATCGTGACAGATTATGATGGGATTTCCGTCTTTACACAGGCCCTCTAGCTGAAGATTGTAATTCCCACATGAGGAATACCTCAAATAATACTACCAGACCATTAACATGTTGTCTTCTTAAACTGAAAGCATTTGTTTTGTTCTGCCAAGTTATACCCAGTGCTTTCACAAACCCCACCCTGTACAATCTGGCTACCTGAGAGGGACGGAAAGCCAAGAGATTCTTCATTTATTGCACGCTCTATTGGCCTTTGGACGGTTGTAGATATTAATCTTGTTCCATAGCATCAATTCAGCTACTATGATCTATTTCAGGACCAGAACCATGAGTGTAGGTGATCAGCCTTTTAAAGTACTGGAAAAATTAAGGTGAAAAATGATTTACATTGTTCTTGCTGACTTTTTATTACAGAAACAGATGTTGGAGTTTTACTGGCTGAAAAAATCGGCCAGTAAAAGATAAAGATAGTAGGTCATCAGTCCTACTTTCCCCATCAAGTGCCACGATTGTAAAACAAAATGTACGTTCCAGAAATGACAACTTTTATTGCATATGCCAAAACCAGCAGCTAGAGAATAAGTGTGGAATAGGTGGCATGGAAGCAAAGTAGTTAAGGTCTCATAGGCCTTTGTAGGCCTCATTAGTTAAGAAACAGTTGCAGCTAATGGTTTTGCACAATTTAATTAACAAAGGAGTGAATTATTTGTGAAAGGATGTACTGCCTAAGGCTCCCTTATATCTGACTGTCTAGAGCCTCCTTATCTGAAGAATTCCAGTCGCTGTTGTTGTTTACCATATCCTCCTTACCTGACACAGTTCGATGAAGAAGGAGTAGAATCATAGAATCATAGAAACGTTTAGGTTGGAAAAGACCCTTAAGATCATCAAGTCTAACCGTAAACCTAACACTACCAAGACCACCACTAAACCATGTCCCTAAGCGCCACATCTACATGTCTTTTAAATACCTCCAGGGATGGTGACTCAACCACTTCCCTGGGCAGCCTGTTCCAATGCTTGACATCCCTTTCGGTGAAGAAATTTTTCCTAATATCCAATCTAAACCTCCCCTGGCCCAAGTTGAGGCCATTTCCTCTTGTCCTATCACTTGTTACTTGGGAAAAGAGACCGATACCCACCTCGCTACAACCTCCTTTCAGGTAGTTGTAGACAGCGATAGGGTCTCTCCTGAGCCTCCTGTTCTCCAGAGCAAACAACCCCAGTTCCCTCAGCCGCTCCTCATAAAACTTGTGCTCTAGACCCTTCACCAGCTTCGTTGCCCTTCTCTGGACACTCTCCAGCACCTCAATGTCTCTCTTGTAGTGAGGGGCCCAAAACTGAACACAGTATTCGAGGTGCGGCCTCACCAGTGCCGAGTACAGGGGCACGATCACTTCCCTAGTCCTGCTGGCCACGCTATTTCTGATACAAGCCAGGATGCTGTTGGCTTTCTTGGCCACCTGGGCACACTGCCAGCTCATATTCAGCCGGCTGTCGACCAACACCCCCAGGTCCTTTCTGGGCAGCTTTCCAGCCGCTCTTCCCCAAGCCTGTAGCGTTGCATGGGGTTATTGTGACCCAAGTGCAGGACCCGGCACTTGGCCTTGTTGAGTCTCATACAATTGGCCTCGGCCCATCGATCCAGCCTGTCCAGATCGCTCTGTAGAGCCTTCCTCCCCTCAAGCAGATCAACACTCCTGCCCAACTTGGTGTTTTCCCCTGCATCCAATAACGGACAGAGATTCTCCGTAGCTCTCCTTTTGTATTTATAGAAACATTTTTTATTGTCTTTTACGGCAGTAGCCACATTAAGTTCTAGTTGGGCTTTGGCCCTTCTAATTTTCTCCCTGCATAACCTCACAACATCCTTGTAGTCCTCTTGAGTTACCTGCCCCTTCTTCCAAAGGTCATAAACTCTCCTTTTTTTCCTGAGTTCCAGCCAAAGCTCTCTGTTCAGCCAGGCTGTAGTCTAACAGGAGCTGGTGGAAGGCCAGGGCTTACGTAAAGCTGATAAGGAGGAGTCAGGCTGGAAAGCGGAACGTCTGAACAAGAATTACTGTCCTTGGGAGTAAAGCACATCCTGGAGAAATATGTAAGCTAATTAAGATGTTTTGGGAACCATCTGAAACAACTAGTAGAAGTGTGATAAGAAGCACCCTCACGCGAACTCTCCTCATTATAATACTAAAAGTCACACCCTCGAGCTGGAGACCCCGGCCCAAGCAGAGACCCCTCACCTTTGAGCATGCGCAGAATATTAAAGTAGCACTGTAGCTTTAAGTTGAAATAAGAGAAATGTAGACCAATAGAAAACTGCTTTGTGTAATTGCTTATGCATATGCATAACTGGACTGTATAAATACTGTACCTGCATGACCAAACTTTGTGCTAGCTTTGTGGAGCTACCACCTAGCACCCATCTCTGCGCAGACATGAAATGAAATACCTCTGCCCTGTGTGTATATTGGCGTCTCGCACACCGGGTAAACGACCTCACACTTGTGGGATAACAAGGCCGGTCTTCTTCCCCGCCGGCTCGTCTTTCGGCACATGGGGACGGCCTGCTCCTGCGCCTTTAAGATTTCCTTCTTGAATAATGTCCAGCCTTCTGTGACAGGTACCCTTCACACCACCCCTCTGGTAAAAATCGGGGCTTTTGGCATGGCGATCACCGGCTTTTCGCGCCTCATTTTCGCGCCTTTTGTGCTCTGCTGTGCCCGCAGGCACACGCACACCTCGGCAGGGGAGCAGGAGAGGCGGGACCTCTTGGTCACCAGATGGGATCCACAGCCAGTGAGGCGCCTTGCCTCGGAGAAGCTTCTAGATCATGACCAAATATGACCACAGCTCAGATCCGACCCAGGGTATAAATGGGGTGCCGCCGGAGACCCCCTTTGAGTGTGGTCTTCTCGGAGCAGCGGGCCTGTGTTCGGGACCTCTCCCCTTGGGTTGGGACACCGCCTGAGGAAACTTCCCGGGATTGAGTGCCCTCACCTCCTTTGGTGAGTGATTTCTTCTGGATATATCCTCGAGTGAGCCCTCACCCCACCCCACCCCACCCCCACCGGGTGAGCGATTATATCTTCTGGGTACCCACGAGGGAGAGAGAGTTTCCCCCTTTGTGAGTGAGCACGTGCGTGCACTTTGGATCATCATTTTTGTGTGTGTATTGTCGTGTAGTAACAATACCCTGACTGACACCTCGAACCTGTCATATGTTAAATGTTATCGGAGTGTTGATTGGTTTCGTTTTACCCCTGTTTCTCATTGGTTTCTGTTGTGTGGTTTTGGCTGTTTTGTGAAATAAATGTGAGCTTGTCCCTCGTTTGAGTTAGTTTTAGTGTACCTCCGTGACACCTTCCTGGACTCCTTTGCCCTTCAGGACTGCCTCCCAGGGGACTCTGTCAACCAGGCCCCTAAACAGGCGAAAGTCTGCCCTCCGGAAGTCCAAGGTAGCAGTTCTGCTGACCCCCCTCCTTACTTCTCCAAGAATTGAAAAATCTATCATTTTGTGATCGCTATGCTTAAGACGGCCTCCAACCATCACATCACCCACAAGTCCTTCTCTGTTTGCAAACAACAGATCCAGCGGGGCGCCTTCCCTAGTTGGCTCGCTCACCAACTGTGTCAGGAAGTTATCTTCCACACACTCCAGGAACCTCCTGGACTGTTTCTTCTCCGCTGTATTGTATTTGCAGCAGACACCCGGTAAGTTGAAGTCCCCCATGAGAACAAGGGCTAGCAATTGTGAGACTTCTCCCAGCTGGTTATGGAATATTTCGTCTGCCTCTTCATCCTGGTTGGGTGATCTATAACAGACTCCCACCATGATATCTGCCTTGTTGGCCTTCCCCCTGATTCTTACCCATAAACACTCAACCCTTTCATCACCATCATTAAGCTCTAGACAATCAAAACACTCCCTAACATACAAGGCTACCCCGCTGCCTCTCCTTCCTTGCCCATCCCTCCTGAAGAGTTTATAGCCATCCATTGCAGCACTCCACTTGTGTGAGTCATCCCACCATGTTTCTGTGATTGCAACTATATCATAGGTTTCCTGTTGCACAATGGCTTCCAGCTCCTCCTGTTTGTTGCCCATGCTGCGTGCATTGGTGTAGATGCACTTCAGTTGGGCTATTGATCCTGCCGGCTTTGTTGGGGGAGAAGCCCGAATTCCTACGTGACCATTCTCAGGCGCTTCCGTGATTTCTAACGCATCCATAACCCTTCCGTCTTTGCTGCTGCATGGATCTCCATCCCCTACCTCCACTGAGATGGCAGACCGAAGGACCTCACTAGCACACCGTCCCTCAAACATTGGCGTGCCGCCCACAGGCTTATCTCTAGCGAGCCTGGTTTTATCCCTTTCCCCCTTCAAATCTAGTTTAAATCTCTTTCAATGAGCCCTGCTAACTCCTGTGCAAAGATCCTTTTCCCCCTTTGAGACAGGTGTACCCCATCTGTCGCCAGCAGGCCTGGGGTCGTGTTGACCGACCCATGATCAAAAAACCCAAAGTTCTGCCGGTGACACCAGGAAAGTAGTATAACCCAAAGGTATATAAACTCTGTTACTGCCTCATTTGGGCAGAGTCCTTATTAGCAGTCTGTCCCTCTGCTGCTCTGTGTTCTCTCCTACAGTTATAGTAATAAACTGCTTCTGTTCTGACTTGATCAAAATTGCATTCTGGTTATTCCGCAACAATGGGGGGAGTGGAAAAAAAGTCTGATAGCTTTGCATGATGTTGCTTAGAACACTACTATGAACTTTATAAATCCACTGTCTCTTCATCCCAAACATAGAGAGTGTTTTGCCTTTGGGAGGGAAGATGGGAAAGGGATGTCATTGCAATGTCATTGTCACTGTCATTGCAATGTCATTGTCACTCTCAATTATCTATACTGTGTTCCCTAGTCCAAGAAAGATGTAGACTTACTGGAGAAAGTCCAGTGCAGGGCCACTAAGATGATTAAGGGACTGGAGCATCTTTCATACAGGGAGAGGCTGAGAGAACTGGTACTCTTCAGTCTGGAGAAGAGAAGGCTCAGGGGGATCTTATCAATGTGTATAAATACCTGACGGGAGGGAATGAAGATGAGGGAGCCAGACTCTTCTCGTAGTGCCCACTGACAGGACAAGAGGCAATGGGCACAAATTAAAAACCACGAAATTCCATCTGAACACAAGAAAACAATTTTTTACTGTGAGGCTGGTCAAACACTGGAACAGGTTGCCCAGAGAGGTTGTAGAGTCTCCATCTGTGGAGATATTCAAAAGCCGTCTGGACATGGTCCTGAGCAACCTGCTCTAGCTGACTCTGCTTGAGCAGGGGAGGGGGGTGGGTGGACTAGATGATCTCATGAGGTCCCTTACAACCTAAACAATTCTGTGTTTATTTCAGGAAAAGCTTTAGCATTTTTACTCAACAGTTTAAGAAGCTCCTATATAATATTTTGTGTTATGCATTTGTTTCTGTGTTAATTCCTGCTTCATTAGGATCTGGGTGTCAATCACAAACATAATGTTAAAGTTGTCTGTAAAGGATATTTCAATGTACCACATTAGCATCTATTTGATGCAATTTGGACTGGTGCTCTCTCTCTCTCTCTTTCTCTGAAAGAACTTTGAGCTCATGTCCAGCAGATCCTGTAAGGGGCAAAGGGATTATTATGGCAGTGTGGTACATGCAGGTGAGGTCTCTGCTCTGATGGAGCTCCTTAAAGCCTACAGGGAGAGAAGGGGCTGTCAAAAATGAGCGGGAAACAGGGCTAGCTTGCCAAAGGTATCTGTAATGTAAGTTGCATGTTAGCGGCAATTTGTAGTAACTCAGCGGATGTGACAGTGTGCTTCCTCCACCCCACCCCCACCCCGAACTTTATCTCCGTAACCCTGCTCAGGCAATAACCACCAGTGAACCAGTGACAGTCGTAATGGATGGGTCTGGTCATGATGGCTGCATCCGACTCAAAGTGGCTTCGGGAGACAGATAACAACACAATAGCCAAGGGCTGTTGTGCAATGAGCCCACCTAACCACAGTGAAGAAACTAAAATCTGTGGTCAGTATGAAAATATGACTATGGGTCAATCATCTTACCCCCCATAAGTAGTGAGCAGCCCAAGAGCCCTTTGAGCTCTCCTGCACGGCAGCAGGCTGCATGCCAGGATCTCCCCTCGAGCAGGGATGCCTCTCAAGGTTACTCCTTGAGGTTGAGAGATTCCTTGCCGCAACAGATCCTCGGTAAGTGACTAATAGCATGCTAAAATTTGAAATCTTAGCTACGTGATATAAAGGATTGATTGCGCACATATAATCCTTTAGACATAAACCGTTGACCAAGACTGGGACTAGGATTGGATCCAACCACACCTAGACTCCTCTCTGAGAAGGAGTTTAGAAAGCAAGGGGTCCTTTCTGAATCTCATGACTCAACGGGAGGGTTTCCCTGACAGTTTTGTCCTGTTCTCTATGCAGTAAATAATCAAGTGTACCTTGCCATTGAATCTTGTTAAGCCACTGTCGCGTTTACCATTGAACCTTGTTAACTCACTGTTTTATATCAATAAAGTATATTTTTGCTTCTCTCTTACGAGTGAAGTGCATCACTCCATCCGCGACAGCAGAGCATAGAAAACCTACCAAGTGGAATGCCTCCTTTATTTGCTTTTCTGTGTTCTTAAAAAACAAAAACAACTACATAAATGTCTGTTGTGAATATTCGGCTGTCACCATTTGGCAGGGAGAAGCCCAGACATGCTAACATGAAGGCAGACCTGTGTGCGATGCTGCGACTTCAACACGCTCAGTGAAGTAGTCGCTCTGTAAAGAAAATGCGCAGTGCACCATAGCTTATGTAGCTTACATGGCTACATTTGAAAGTATTGGGAAATATTACCCAAAGTGATACTACAAAGTCCTGTTTTATTCCCTGAATTGCATTTTATGAAGGTTTTTGTTACCGGTTGTGGTGGGTTGACCCCAGCTGGCAGCTAAGCACCACACAGTTGCTCACTTACTCCACCTGCCAGGGAGACAGGAGAGAATAGGAAGAGCAAAAGCAAGAAAACTTGTGGGAACCAGACGACTCAAGCTGGTGTTGTCTCCCAACAAACAAACGCGCTGCTTGACAGATGGGGCCCAAGTCATAGCCTGTTATTATGAACATTTGGGGCAGTGGCAGAAGCCCATGGAATGGGGAAATATCTATCTATCTGTTAAGGGACAGGGAATAGTAGTTAATGAGAATGTATAAATCTGTATGTTGAGTATAAAGATGGTTTAAGTAAGTTGTAAGTGTTGGTAAGAGGGCATTTCTGGAACAAGAAATAGATTCAAGGGAATGGTCAGAAGATATATAAACATATCAAATTATGTGGGACCTGAGCATGACGCAAATGGTATGGAATAAGGGGTGGAGATTGTACTGGGTCTGGCTGGAATGGAGTTAACTTTCTTCCTAGCAGCCCATATGGTGCTGTGTTTTAGGTTTGTGACAGAAACAGTGTTGATAACACACCAACATTTTGGCTGTTGCTGAACAGTGCTTGCACATCATCAAGGCTCCAACACCCCCCACCCCCCCTGCCCACAAAGGCCAGTAGGCTGGGGTTGGGCAAGAAGTTGGGAGGGGACATAGCTGGGACAGCTGACCCAAAGTGACCAAAGGGATATTCCATACCATATGATGTCATGCTCAGCAATAAAATTGCTTTTCTTTATTAAACTGCCTTTATCTTGACACACGAGGTTTTCATCTTATTTTCTCACCCCTGTCCCGCTGAGGAGGGGGAGTGATAAAGCGGCTTGGTGGGCACCTGACAGCCAGCTAAGGTTAACCCACCACACAGTTCATGTTCCCATGGTACAGCCAATAAATGCACTGTCCTCTAAAGTCTTAATAATGCTGTATTCGAGTTTAAGCCTGGAAAATTATGCTTCCCCATTCCAAAGAAATGCTAGCTGGATGTTTAAAGGTTCTGGGTGACTAGAAAATAACCTCAACAGATGCCTCAGAGACACCCTCTCTTTCTCTTTCCACATCTTATTTCTGTGAAAGAGATTTTTGGATCCTTGCAAAAAAAATCAGTTGTGACACAAAGACAATCTTGTAATTTTAATAGTCAATGCACTAGACAGATTTGTACTAAAAATACACCCCCCAAACAATCAAACAAACCCCAAACCTGAAAACATCCATATGTCTTCATAAAAAGACTGGAAATAAATACATATCTCAACAGGAAACCTGGGAAAATTGCTAGTCATGACGTTTGTAGATGCTGTTAGCAGATGTGCTGCTTCATCAATATCTATTTTATTCATAAATTCCACTGATTTAACTAGAATAAAATAAAATAAAATGTAAATGATCCAGCAAAACTTGTTGCATCCAGATTCTTACATCAATTTAAAACTGTTTTAATGATCTTAGTTTCTCCATGTTATTTACCAAAGTGAAGTATTTTAACCTGACATAAGTTATATTTAACAGATGAAACTTAGAGAACAAGTCCTTATATTAATTCTTCTCATGCAACTATATGTATAATGAGCATAGTATAAAGTTTTGTTAATGTTTTTGAAGTCTAAAAGTAATCCTAATTTGGAAACAAGACCTCAGATTGCAAAGGAAGTTAGTGTCACCCCCAATATTTCTTTACACAGATCAGAAACTCTTGGTATGCTTTATGAACGCTTCCTATTAACTAAAGCTGCAGGTTTATTTATTAAGTTTCATTAATTAACTGTTATCAGTGTTTCTGAGAACATGGCTATATAAAGTTGATTATAAGTTTTTTCAATATTTTTAATAAGCTTCAGAGTAAGAACTGGAATCCTGACCAAAGGAATATGTTTGGCCAGGCAGTACACTTGCTATTCCTAGGAAAATTCATCCATATTAGACTCACAAAACACAGGCTTGCACACATTGAGTAAAGCTTGTTGGAAATTTGCTGCTGAAACTTCCAAACATATTACCTACAGTGAACATGCTTGTACTTAAGAGAGCTCACTGTATGCCAGCTACACCATGCTATCTATATAGTAGGCATAAAGCAGAGCTTTGGATGAGATGGGATACAGGGGCAGTAGTCTGTCATCTATTTTTGAGCCTAGGAAAAAACTGATTAACTAGAAACTGCAAATTTGCTTTCCCAGCTGCTTGCATTCTGCCAACTTTTATTATAAAGTCTACAACCTTACAATTTAAAAAGTCATACTGTTGGATATAAGAAAATACAACTAATCCCATTTTAAAGAAGTACAAAGAGGTTAAAAAGGTTATTTCTTGCAAAATTAACAATAGAATGAACACCTCTACTATGATAGCCACAGCTTAATAATGATAACTTTCAGAATAAACATGCAAATTTTATATCCTTTTCTTTGCTGTCTGTAAACAAAGCATCATATTCCCCAAAGCCAGGAATAAAACTTCAGATTCTGAATTCTGAGCATTCCTACATAACCTAGCAAACTGTGTATAAGCCACTGAGAGGCAGGAATGTTTTGTTCTACATTAGTGCTGGCCCACAGCTGCTGTTACTGCATCCATCATTTCAAAGAGAGGGTGAGGAGAGATCTGCTCTGTGAATTAAACAACCTTACATTGCAACCTGATGGTATATAAAGAAATAAGATGATTTCAAATGATGGAATTTATTTGGTTCATGCTCTTGATTGATTTGATCTTATAAGTGGCAACCTGATTTCTAAGATTTTTCAGAGGACCTTCACTTGTTTTGGTGATAGGTGTCCTACATATCACAGGTGTCCTTTATCTGCCATCTGCAGTTATCACAAATTCCTCTAATGAGTGTATCTATCTGCCATTGCTATATTCAATACCTGAAATGCTATGAGTCAAGGAAGTGAAGAAATACAGATGTTTTTCTATTTTTCTTCATTTGTTTTCTACCTGCATTGGCCCACACTTCATCCAGTCACTTCTACCACTCCAGGTGTCAGTTAAGTATTGCCTTCAGGGACAAATGGACCAGCACAGGAATTGTGGAATCAGCAGATCTGGAACAGCTCCACATATGGATACTTTTCTGGAGTAAAAGTCCCTTATACTGGAACATACCTACAGGAACTTATCACAGACCTTGTGATCAACTTCACCATGAAGTCAGACCCATGGGGCTAATGCTTCAGATATCTATGACTGTAAAGAATCCTTCTAAAGCTATTAAAATTACTCATGGGGTACTAGCATATAATTAAAGGGTTGGGGTATAAACAGTCATCTGATAAAAAGACCACCATGAACATCATTAGCGTGACACAAAACTTTCCCATTTTTTAATAAATCGGAACACAGTATATATATTTTTAGAACACATATATAACATGCACAAATACATGTGGAAGAAATGAAAGTCCATGTGCAAAGAAATTACTATAGTACAGAGATGCAGAAAGACTTGTGAGGAAACCTTCCTGTTCTTTAAGCAGGTTAGTTGTTACTTTTGAAGCAGAACATTCTGTGATTCCCCAAGTCTCAACTTGAATTTTACATAATCTTTCTGCATATCTTCCAGCTTGCTTTGGGATAGGGACTGGGTGGTTTCCGACTCATTTATGATTTCTGTCTCCTCCCGCTCCTGCTCTTATGGCTACCCTGCTGCAGAACAGGCTGCCTCTTCTGATTCTTCCTCCTGCTCCCTCTTAGGAGGAGCTTTTTCCTCCCTTAATAACCTAGTTGACCTCTGCTGCCATTGTTTCTTCTTGACTACAGGAGCAACTGTTATAGTCGAGGGTTGGGTCTCTGGCTTAGCAACAGTGTCCATTTGTATGTCCTCAGATCCACTCAGACGGTCTCACCCCCTTGAGGGTGCTGAACAGAGGCTCAGTAGGCATAGGCCAGGCCCCAGCACAGTGCGAGAAGTTGTGTCTCTTTGGCATAGACAAGGCATCTGAAAGGGTTAAATCCCTGACAATCCCTGACTAAGACATAGACTTGCATTTTTTTTTTAGTTTTACTTGCATCCTTGTTTTCTTTTGTTCTCTTCCCCTGCAAAGATAGTTTTGGTTACCTGCTGAGCAGAGTTGATGGTGGGACATTTCCTGTGACTTCTTACCTGATAGGACTAAGCAGGCCTTGAGCAAGCTCGTTAGGCTTCCTAATTAAATCACTGATAACAGGAACTCAGGACGATTGTGCCAAAGATAGGCACCAAAGAATTGGCTTAAGTCGACCCCCTTGTGACATTCTGAGGCCCAAGGACTGATGAGCTAACTCAATGACTATATATGGACACAGGAAGCCCAAAGTTCAACTAGCGGACAACGTGAGGAAGACTATGGAAGACCACCGGGAGGGTGAAAAGACCCTAACCCTAATTTTACTGCGCATGCTTGGACTATGTAAATGAATTCCGGGAACTCATCACCATAAAACTGCCCTTTTCAGGAAATCTGATGAATATGTATGATTTTTCTGTATATGAACTGATGTGTTGTGCTAACCTGGCGGAGCACTTGTGGCGGAGCGATCCCCAGTGCTGCCCAGCGCTGCAATAAAGAATACCTGCTTAATAGTCATCCCGACTATTGAGTCCCGATTTCGGCTTTTCACGGCAACACATCCCTTCTTCAAGTGTTCTGTCACTTCAACAGGATTCTGTGCCTGTTCGGGTGTGAAATCCCAAACCATCAGAGATGAAAAGCATTCTTGGTACCTGCCCAAATTCTCCCATGCACCTTGCCTCCCATAACTTGACTGCCTCAGGGCATATCCCCGCGTGGCATTCCCGTGCAGTTGGTTAAGCTTAGGAAAAGCTGAAATCAGATTTATGACACACACCAATACGAGCATTCTGGTTACACAGGGATGTTTAAGAAATGGAAGAGCCATTGTAACAAGGCAGAAAATATCTATCCTGGAGGAGAAGGGGGAGGTGCCTTTCTTTGTTTCCCCTACTATGTGGGTCTCAGAGGAGAAAGGTGTAATTGCCACCTGTAATTGTGGTTAATTGTCTCCACAAGAGAGATGGTTCATGGAGTACTGGGATGGCAGCAATGCAGGGCCCAAATACCAGATTAGGCTCAAAGCCACTGCTTTTATCATAGCTCTCCCAGGCAAAGCAAAAGGAAGTCATAAACAACACAGCAAACAGGAAAAGCCGAAAGCAGCCATTAACAAGCCCTGGAGTTTGATGTACAGCAAGAGAGGGAGCATGCCACGGGGCAGGTGAGGGAAGAAATGAACCAATATCGAGAGCAAACAAGTCAACATCATGACCAGCAACAGAAACTAACAAACTGACAAATAACAGCTAAACAGGTATAACAACTATAAATTCAGTCTAACACACTCTGATCAAATCTGTCATTATCTTGAACCCCTTGGGCCCCATGTTGGGCTCCAAAAAGTACCGTGGTGGGTTGACCCCAGACAGCAACTAAGCACCCACCAGCTGCTCGATCTCGATCACTCGCACCCAGTGGGATGGGGGAGAGAATCGAAAGAGCAAAAGTGAAAAAAACTCATGAGTCAAGATAAAGACAGTTTAATAAGTGAAGGAAAAAGAAAGGAAAAAGAAAAAAGTGATGCAAAGGCAATCACTCACCACCTCCCACTAGCATGCTGATGGCAATCTAGTCCCTGAGCAACATCCACCTTAGAAAAAACTCCCCCCCACCGTAGTCTAACAGTGTAGTCTAACAGGAGCTGGTGGAAGGCCAAGGCTTACGTAAAGCTGATAAGGAGGATTCAGGCTGGAAAGCAGAATGTCTAAACAAGAATTACTGTCCTTGGGAGAGAAGCACATCCTGGAGAAATATGTAAGCTAATTAAAATGTTTTGGGAACCATCTGAAACAACTAGTAGAAGTGTGATAAGAAGCACCCTCACGCGAACTCTCCTCATTATAATACTAAAAGTCACACCCCTCGAGCTGGAGACCCCGGCCCAAGCAGAGACCCCTCACCTTTGAGCATGCGCAGAATATTAAAGTAGCACTGTAGCTTTAAGTTGAAATAAGAGAAATGTAGACCAATAGAAAACTGCTTTGTGTAATTGCTTATGCATATGCATAACTGGACTGTATAAATACTGTACCTGCATGACCGAACTTTGTGCTAGCTTTGTGGAGCTACCACCTAGCACCCATCTCTGCGCAGACATGAAATAAAATACCTCTGCCCTGTGTGTATATTGGCATCTCGCACACTGGGTAAATGACCTCACACCTGTGGGATAACACCCCTAGGTTTATTGCTGAGCATGACGTCATATGGTATGGAATACCCCTTTGGTCAGTTGGGGTCAGCTGTCCTGGCTGTGTCCCATTCCAACCTCTTGCCCACCCCTAGCCAATACCTGGAGGGCAGAGTGAGAAACAGAGAAGGCCTTGACCCTGTGTAAGCACTGTTCAGGAATAGCCAAAACATTGGTGTGTTTTCAACACTGTTTTGGACACAAATCTGAAACACAGCATCATATGGGCTGCTATGAAGAAAATTAACTCCTTCCCAGCCAGACCCATTACATCACCTTAAATTCATGGCCACGAGCCTTCCCTGTTATGAATACATTCTGTACTTAGACATTTTATCTTACTCTTCTTGTGTTTCACAAGCTTTTACATGACAGTATATTGTCGGTCACTATTTATTGTGATTCATGTTTTTCATTTAGATGCAATCTGACTTTGCTGAAAGTGTCAAACTTAAGAGATGTGACTGTGTATCTTTAAGAAAAATTACAAAATCACTTGTGTAAAACAAAGTTAGAAACTGTAAGAAAATAATTAAACAAGCCTGCCTACAGGAATAAACCTACACAGATGCATATTTTTTCATTTGCAAGGAAAAGTAACATCTGAAAATTATTAGCCTGAAAATCTTATAAGAACGTCTATTAATTCCATTAAGACATATGTTTATAACATAATTTGCAGAACTCAACTGTTAAAAGTATGTTATTTAGAAAAAAGCTTCAGTTAACAGCTTTTGATTGTGGATTCACAATTGATTTTTTAAATGTGTAATTAGAGGTTTACTTATAATGCCACAAGGAGCAAAGGGTGAATCAGTACTATACTTTGTGCATGTATGTGCTGGCTGACAATTTTCAATGAGCCACATTTTGCATTGCATTCAAGTGGGCTGACAACAGTGAAGTCAGCTGGTGAAACCAATTGCCAAACACACACTATGGATCCACTCACTTCAAGATTCTCTAATATCTGCAATGTCTGAAAAGGGGACAACACAAAGAAATTTATTTTCTCACTCATATTCTACTCAGACATAGACCTCAAATGTGTAAAACCTGAAATGAACCCACCATTTTGGTCAGTCAAAAGTAGTCTGTTGTAGTTGTAGACTTCTTGTATGTATCTCCTCCTAAGCACAAAACCTCAAAATACAGACACTTAGATGAAAAACCAACTCTGGAAAAAAAGACTTTCTGAAAAACAAGTTTCATTTCTGACTTTTCAGGGGAAAAAAAGATTTCAGAAATGTGAAAATCACAAATACAGTAACTATCAAAGTTTATATCCCTTCTATTGTTGACTTTGAATTGAAGGGGAAGATCTGACTCATTGTTATCAATTATTTACATAAAAGAACTAGAAGCAGTTGCATAACACTTCAGAAAGTCATTTTATTTGTGAGCTCACTGTGTGGTACTTCAATAATTAGAAACAGGGAAAAAGCTTTCCTGTAGTGTCATAGTTAAACATTTGAGGTCATGAGACTTTTATACATTCTGAAAAGGAAGACTGCTGCTCCTCAAAACACCAAGTATTCTGTGAGATATACTGCTCAGCAACCAATATAAGGTAATGAAAAAGGACATTTTTTTTCTTCTGTGAACAAATGGAATTCTGGCTAAACTTTGGTTTTGTTTATTCCTCTGTTGTTTGACTTCATTCGATTTCAGTGACTACTCAGATAAATGTCTTTCCTTTGGCTCTCAGAAAGATATAACTCAAACCACTTGTGCACTTTGGAGGGGATTGTGTAATGCAGTGCAATAATATAATGAGCAGACTAGAAGAGTTTACTAAAAGTCAATTTTTGGCAGTTTGACAAAACTTTCATTAGGATGATTTCTACTATTGAAGTTGGAACCTGGATCAAAAGGCTACTGAATCAAGCCCTGTAGTCCAATGAATTTTTCATTGTCTTGTCAAAATGAAAAGCTCTCACAAGGGACTGACTATAGAGACCAGTGATGAGGGTGCTTGTCAGGTGCTGTGAATCAGCCTGACAAAGACTGCATCTCCTCTATCCCAGCTAATTGTCCTCAGTTACCTTCAGTTCTGGGGTCCCACTTACAATTTCTCAAAAAGTTTCAAATGAACACGTTTTTATTTTGAGGCAAAGGCATGAGAATTCAAAACCATCAAAATGTTGCTTGTTTTCTGTCATGTTTTAGTGCAAACCTTTTTATCTCTTCCCATAGGTTAAAACCCTGTTTAGAATAAAAGTAAAATACAATCAAATGCACTATGTGGTGGGACTTCATGCACAATGTTTCTACATTTTTCTTTCAAGGAAATAAAGTTTTCCTCTCAAAAAAGTTTACAGACATGGATCAAGTCTCTCAGTCCTTCCCTGAGAGAAACAAAGGATATATGAAGATTACCCCTGAGGTACAGCCATCTGAAGGAGAGGCATGTTCATTGGGTAATAGTGTACAGGGACAGAAGATGGTACAGCAGTGCTTCTCAACCCAGCTTATCTTCCCTTCAGTGTTGTCTTCAATACATGATACAGCCAATTTCAAAGGAATAGCAACAGCTGCATACTGGCAATCAAAATGCATAAACTATATAGACAGATATCCCCAGTTGTCAGTGCTCCTTTCTATCACACTACTACAAGGGGAACGTTTTTGACATGATCTTTCAAGCCAGCAATGAGAGACTTCAAGCTCCCTGGCTGTTACTGGACTCTCTTCTTCAGATATCCACTATGAATAGTGACACAGCAAAGTCAAAGGAGCTTTTTACTTTATTGACCATCCAGGAAGCAGCAGAAGCTGATCTGCCTGACAAATATCTAATATCTGTTCTGATTAAATGACTTAGTGAAAAGAGCTAAAATCCCCAAAGACAAAAGAAATGTTGTAAATATCTTGGTCGCTCAATGTTTCCTTTTAGTTTCCCTTTCGCAGATAATTTAGCCTAGCTTGCCAGTATTGTTGGCCTTAAGTAAGGAAGCTTAGATAGTAGAATTGCTAACGAGCATTCTTATGGTCTTTCCCCCCCTAATAATAATCATTAGAGTAAGAATGCTTTGCCTGTGTTAAATCCTTGGTTAGCTGAGATAGTTGCAATGTAGATA
Organism: Ciconia boyciana; assembly: GCF_034638445.1. Classification (NCBI taxonomy): domain Eukaryota; kingdom Metazoa; phylum Chordata; class Aves; order Ciconiiformes; family Ciconiidae; genus Ciconia; species Ciconia boyciana. Next base: position 10,535,263 of record NC_132937.1, on the reverse strand, counting down.
GATAAAAAGGAATTCTTCAGGCCCTGTGTCCCTGATAAGGAGATAAGGGCTGATAAGGAGAAGCTGCACAAGAACCACCTGGTTTTGGATATGCAAGGAAGGTATGAGCAAGACAAAAATGGACTGAGCATGCGTAAAGACAAAGTTCAGTCAGCGTTCAGAGTGATGAAGACTACCGACTTCCTCCAACGACCACCAGAGGATCCCTAACGACCACCTAAGGAATTAAGTACGCATGCGTCAGAGACATTTACATATATTAATGAGTTCCAAGAAATCTCATGTTTATATAAATTAATCTTATGAATATGTATGATTTTGCAACATATAACCTCTGCGATTCTGCTTGTTTGTCGGAGCACTTATGGTGGAGCGATCCCCAGTGCTGCCCAGCGCTGTAATAAAGGATGCCTGCTTAATAGTAACTCCGTTGCTATTGAGTTTTATTTCGGGAACACTCTGAAACTCCGATTCGCCTGTTGGGAGATTCGGATTTTAAAGGGTAGTCTCCACGAATTTTGCTTCATTAGGACATATTAGAGGTGTTCAACATAAGCAGCTTGTGTAAACTAGCAGCTTGTCACTGTTGGAAGAAAATTAAGTCTTTGGCATTTTATGGAGCAACTACATTGATATGACTGACAAAGGAAGGTAATAACGAATTGCAATGGATGTATTGGTCTGCCACTGAAAAGAATGTCATTATGTTGGACCTGTGACTAATAATGCAGTTGTTTCAACATAGATGTTTACAGGTAACAGTGAAATAACAGAAAAAGAATTAAGCAGCAACACTCATCAGTAAACCAAAACAAAATGATTTGCATAGCAGGAATGACTTCATCCACAGCTGACTGTTGCCTTTAGCCTCTGAGCAAAAGAAAGCTCTAGAATAGGCCTGTACCATTTACAAGATTCAAGATTTGCTGCCAATTTGTACAAAACAAAGTAAACTTCTGGCAGGACTCCTACATGCCATAGCGGTTAGAGATGTTATCGTCCCACTCTGGTTTTGACTACAAGGCTTGAAAGATTAATCTAATGTTTCTGTCTGACCTCCTATTCTCTTTAAATAATAGAAGATTTAATTTAAAACTTTAAAAATATATTTTCAGAAAGTGCCACGCTGGTTATCTACAGTCTCTTCACAAACCCGCAGTTAATTCTTTCACGTTCCTTTGTTCCTCACTAACAAGCCTCAGCAATGGAAAGCCTTCACTATTGAGTCTGGCTGGGATGGAGTTAACTTTCCCCATAGCAGCCCTCATATTGCTGTGCTTCATATTTGTAGCTAGAAAGGTGTTGATAACACACCAGTGCTTTGGCTACTGCTGAGCAGTGCTCCCACAGCATCAAGGCTGTCTCTCCAACGTCCCCCCTCACCCCCAATAGGCTGGGTGTGGGCAAGAGCTTGGGAGGGGACATAGCCTGGACATCTGACCCAAACTGACCACAGAGATATTCCATACCATATGACATCTGCTCAGCAATAAAAGCTAAGAGAAAGGAGGAGGAGGAGGAGGAGGCATTCCTTAATACAGAGTTTGACTTCCGGAGCAACCACTATGCGTACTGAGGCCCTCCTTCCCAGGACATCGCCTGGTGATGGAAAAAATATCTTTTGTTTTCCTTTGCTTCCGTGTGCAGCCTTTGCTTTTTCTTTATTAAACTGTCTTTATCTCGACCCACAATTTCTTTTTCATCTTATTTTCTCCCCCACCCTGTCCTGCTGAGGAGGGGAGTGATAGAGCAGATTGGTGGGCACCTGGCGGCCAGCCAAGGTCAACCCACCTCAACTACTAATTAAAAGTAAAATGCTAGCAAACAGATGCAGTGCCCTGATGTTTCGTAGCTGTGTGTAAAGCTGCACAGAAACACCTATCATGGAATCATAGAATCATAGAACGGTTTGGGTTGGCAGGAACCTTTAAAAGTCATCTAGTCCAACCCCCTAGCAATGAGCAGGGATATCTTCAACTTGATCAGGTTCCTCAAAGCCTCGTCCAACCTGATCTTGAATGTTTCCAGGGATGGGCCATCTACAACCTCTCTGGGCAACCTGCTTATTTTTACAGCATTTCCTTTTACTTTCTGTCATTCTACTCTTTAAATATGGTTTATAAAGTGAGGCAGAATAACCTAGATCATTTCATGAAACAATAGTGCATTTGTACGTCCCACCTTTACTGGAAGATACAAGTTGCCATTATGCAATGTTGTCCAGTTGCTATAGCAGGAAGCAGGAATCAACTGATCTTGCACATTAAAAAGTCTTACTTTGTAAAGTATGGCTTTCAAAACTGTTGTGGTTACCTCAGCTTTCAGGCACAACTTGAGATATCTAGTGCCAAATGATCACATGTACTCGATAATCAGAAATCCCTGAGTCGGAGGACCACAACTGCGGGAACAGTGACTTTCCATTTGCGGGCGCTGAAATTGTAAGGGATCAGCTGTATCAGCTGAATGTTCACAAGTCCATGGGGCCTGATGGGATTCACCCCAGAGTTCTGAAGGAGCTAGTGAATGTTACAGCAGCACCCCTCTCGATCATCTACCAAAGGTCTTGGGAGTCTGGGGAGGTCCCTGCTGACTGGAAGCTAGCCAATGTTATTCCAATTTACAAGAAGGGCGTGAGGGAAGACCCAGGAAACTACAGACCTGTTAGTCTAACCTCAGTACCTGGAAAAATCATGCTGGGTGCTATTGAAAGGCATTTAAAGGAGAATGCAATCATCAGGCACAGTCAACATGGGTTCACAAAGGGAAAGTCCTCTTTAGCTAATTTAATATCCTTCTATGATAAGGTCACCCACCTAGTGGATGAAGGGAAGGTGGTGGATGTAGTTTTTCTGGATTTTAGTAAGGCTTTTGATACTGTCCCTCACAGCACCCTTCTGGACAAGTTGTCCAACTGTGGGATGAGCAGGTACACGGTGCGCTGGGTGAAGAACTGGCTGAAGGGCAGGGCTCAAAGGATTGTATTGAATGGGGCTACATCTGGCAGGCAACCAGTCACCAGTGGTGTTCCTCAAGGCTCAATTCTAGGGCCAGTTCTGTTCAATATTTTTATCAATGATCTGGATGCAGGAGTTGAATGCACCCTTAGCAAGTTTGCTGACGATACTAGAGTGGGAGGTGCTGTTGACTCTCTTGAAGGACGAGAGGCCTTGCAGAGGGTTCTGGATAGATTGGAGCATTGGGCAATCATCAGTGACATGAAATTTAACAAGAACAAATGCCGGATTCTGCACCTGGGACAGAGCAATGCCGGACACAAGTATAGACTGGAATAGGAGTGGCTGGAGAGCAGCCCTGCAGAAAGGGATCTGGGGGTGCTGGTTGACAGCAGGCTCAATAGGAGTCAGCAGTGTGCCCTGGCAGCCAAGAGGGCAAACCGCATCCTGGGGTGCATCAAACACAGCATAACCAGCCAGTCAAAAGAGGTGATTATCCTGCTATATTTAGTGTTGGTGCAGCCTCACCTTGAGTACTGTGTGTAGTTCTGGGCCCCACAATTTAAGAAGGATGTGAAGGTACTTGAATGCATCCAGAGGAGGGCAACAAAGCTGGTGAAAGGCCTGGAAGGCATGTCCTATGAGGACTGGCTAAGGACTCTGGGTTTGTCTAGTTGGGAGAGAAGGTGGCTGAGGGGCAACCTCATTGCTCTCTACAGCTTCCTGAGGAGGGGAAGTGGAGAGGGAGGTACTGATCTCTTCTCCCTGGTATCCTGTGACTGGTGTCCTGGTTTCGGCTGGGATAGAGTTACTTTTTTTCCTAGTAGCTGGTATAGTGCTGTGTTTTGGATTTTAGTATGAGAATAATATTGATAACACACTGATGTTTTAGTTGTTCCTAAGTAATGCTTACACTAGTCAAGGGCTTTTCAGCTTCCCATGCTCTGCCAGGCTCACAAGAAACTGAGAGGGGGCACATCCAGGATAGTTGATGCAAACTGGCCAAAGAGCTATTCCATACCATACGATGTCATGCTCAGTATATAAACTGGGAGAGTTGGCCGGGGGGTAGCGGTCGCTGCTCGGGGACTGGCTGGGCATTGGTCAGTGGGGTGTGAGCGGTTGTATCACTGTTTTTTTTTCCCTGGGTTTTTGTTCCTCTCTTTCTCTCTTGTTGTTTTCCTTCTCATTACAATTCATTATTATTTTGTTGTTGTTGTTCCAATTATTAAACTGTTCTTATCTCAACCCACGAGTTTTCTTACTTTTGCCCTTCAGATTCTCTCCCCCATCCCACCGGGAGGGGGGAGGGTGAGCGAGCGGCTGTGTGGTACTTAATTGCCGATTGGGGCTAAACCACAACAGTCCTTTTTGGCGCCCAACGTGGGGATCGAAAGGTTTGAGATAATAACAGATTAACCAGAGCATATTAAGGAATTTAGATCTGTTAGTAGTTGCAAGCCATGATATTGATTCATCTGTTCTCGATATTGGTTTACCTGATCTGCACCATGCTCATTTTTTGCTGTACATGTTAAAGATTGGTGTTGGTTTTTGCACTTTGCTGTGCTCTGCTTTAATTGGGGATGTTTTGCCTGTGAGATTTGTTATTAGAACAGTGACCTTGGGTTTATTTTGGTATCTAAGTGCCATACTGAAACCATTACTGTATGTTGGGTACCACCTTATAGAGACAATTAGCAATTATACTTCTTCCTCTGAGAGGTTTTTTATGGAGGAAATGCAGAATGGCACCTTCGCTACTTTCTTCTACAATGTTTCCTCCTTTGTTACAATAACTTTTCAGTATCTTGAACATCCTTGGGTAGGTAAGATACATCTATTGGTATTGCTTGGGAATAATGTTTAGATTTTGTCCAAGATTAGTAAGCAATTTAAGAATATCATCCAGAGATCTGCCCCAAGGCTGGGTAGTTATGAGTGGCAGGGTGTGTGGAATAGCATGGGCAAATGCCTAGTACGGTGGGCACCTCCAGTGTTTTGGAACTTCACCCTTGAACAAGTGCAGGATCCTGAAAAATTAGTAGAATATTTGGAAAAAGTATGCTGTCACCCTGACAATTCTGAGATACAAATCACTGCAATGTGCTGGGGCCTGGCCCATGACTACCGAGCCCTGTTCAACACTATTCAGAACCCTCAAGGATCTGGTGACAAAACGACAGACACCACGGCTACTCCAGTCACCCCTGCGACAAGCATCATGGCTATTCCAGCCCCCTGCTGCGACAAGCACCGTGGGTACTCCAGCCTCCCCTGCGACAGGCACTGCAGTTACTCAACCCCTCTCTGCGACAGGCACTGCAGTTAGTCAAGACCCCTCTGCGACAAGCACTGCAGCTTACTCCAGCCCCCACTGCGACAGGCACTGCAGTTCAACCAGGGAACCAACCTGTGTCAGTATCAGTCACCCCTGTACACAAGAAGAAATCCTGGAAGCGAAAGTCAGCTCGTTTAGAAAGGGAAGATGAAAGAACAGGGCCATCACAAGGAGAGGAAGAGGAAGAAGTTGTGGATGAGACGGAAACTACCCGATCCCTATCCCTGAGTGAGCTGTGAGATATGTGAAAAGATTTCAGCTGTCATCCAGGCGAGCACATTGTCACCTGGCTGCTCCGATGCTGGGATAACAGGGCCAGTAGCCTGGAATTAGAGGGTAAGGAAGCCAAAAAGCTGGGATCCCTTTCTAGGGAAGGGGGCATTGACAAAGCGATTGGAAAAGGGGCACTAGTCCTCAGCCTCTGGAGGCGACTCCTGTCAGCTATGAAGGAAAGATATCCCTTCAAGGAAGACGATGTATATCACCCTGGGAAATGGACCACCATGGAGAAAGGTATCCAGTACCTGAAGGAATTAGCCATGCTGGAGGTGATTTATGGTGACCTGGATGACGAGCAGTTACCCAAAGATCCAGATGAGGTCCAGTGCACACGACCCATGTGGCGGAAGTTGGTATGGAATGCACCCCATCGCTGTGTGCCAACTCATTGGCAATACTGAACTGGAAAGACGGAGAGGGTCCAACAGCGGATGAAGCGGCTAGTCACCTCCGGGAATACGAAGAAAGTATCTCTTCCTCCCTTGTCTCAGCTGTGGAGAAACTGTCCCGGAAGGTCCAGCGACTCGAAGAAGATAGGTCCTACTTTCTACCTGTATGAACCAGTGTCTCAGCTATTAGGTGTCAGCATTCCTCTGCTCAAGAGAGAGGTATAGAGGGTACACACCATGGGGCACCCTATGGTTTTATGTGCGTGACCACAGAGAGGACATGAGGAAGTGGGATGGAAAACCTACCTCGACCCTAGAGGCACGGGTACATGAGTTGCAAGGAAAAACAATCCCCAAAGGGGGTTCTTCCAGGAAAATTGCTGCTCTGGTTTCCAGCAGACAGTTCCCCAGACAGAGTAAAAGGGCTGATCTTACTCCTGATTTTAATGAAGGAGCTCCTGACTCTTATATACAAGAACTGGGTAACGAATAGTATGACCAGGACTAGGGGGGCCCTGCCTCCAGCCAGGTGGAGGAAAGGGGCAAACAATTTTACTCGATGGCCTGGCACATCAGACCCACAGGAGTATAAGGCTCTTGTAGACACCGGTGCACAGTGTACCCTAATGCCATCAAGTTTTACAGGGGCAGAACCCATCTGTATTTCTGGAGTGACAGGGGGATCCCAACAGCTAACTGTATTGGAGGCCAAAGTGAGCCTAACTGGGAATGAGTGGCAAAAGCACCCCATTGTGACTGGCCCAGAGGCTCCGTGCATCCTTGGCATAGACTACCTCAGGAGAGGGTATTTCAAGGACCCAAAAGGGTACTGGTGGGCTTTTGGCATAGCTGCCTTGGAGACGGAGGAAATAAAGCAGCTGTCTACCTTGCCTGGTCTCTCAGAGGACCCTTCTGTTGTGGGGTTGCTGAGGGTTGAAGAACAACAGGTGCCCATTGCTACCACAACAGTGCACCGGCAGCAATATCGCACCAACTGAGACTCCCTGATTCCCATCCATAAGCTGATTCATCAACTGGAGAGCCAAGGAGTGATCAGTAAGACTCATTCACCCTTTAACAGCCCTCTATGGCCAGTGAGAAAGTCTAATGGAGAGTGGAGATTAACAGTAGACTATCGTGGCCTGAATGAAGTCACACCACCGCTGCTGAGTGCTGCTGTGCCGGACATGCTGGAACTTCAATACGAACTGGAGTCAAAAGCAGCCAAATGGTATGCTACAACTGATATTGCTAATGCGTTTTTCTCAATCCCTTTGGTAGCAGAGTGCAGGCCACAGTTTGTTTTCACTTGGAGGGGCATTCAGTACACTTGGAATCGATTGCCCCAGGGGTGGAAACACAGCCCTACCATTTGCCATGGACTGACCCAGATGGCACTGGAGCAGGGTGAAGCTCCAGAACATCTGCAATACATTGATGACATCATTGTGTGGGGCAATACAGCAGAAGAAGTTTTTGAGAAAGGGAAGAAAATAGTCCAAATCCTCCTGAAAGCTGGTTTTGCCATAAAACAAAGTAAGGTCAAGGGACCTGCACAGGAGATCCAGTTTTTAGGAATAAAATGGCAAGATGGACATCATCACATCCCAATGGATGTGGTTAACAAAATAACAGCCATGTCTCCACCAACTAGCAAAAAGGAAACACAAGCTTTCTTAGGCATTGTGGGTTTTTGGAGAATGCATATTCCAAATTACAGTCTATCGTAAGCCCTCTCTACCGAGTGACCTGGAAGAAGAACAATTTCAAATGGGGCCCTGAGCAACAACAAGCCTTTGAACAAATTAAACGGGAGATACTTCATGCAGTAGCCCTTGGGCCAGTCCGGGCAGGGCAAGATGTAAAGAATGTGCTCTACACCGCAGCCGGGGAGAATGGCCCTACCTGGAGCCTCTGGCAGAAAGCACCAGGGGAGAATCGAGGTCGACCCCTAGGGTTTTGGAGTCGGGGATACAGAGGATCCGAGGCCTGCTATACTCCAACTGAAAAAGAGATATTGGCAGCATATGAAGGGGTTTGAGCTGCTTCAGAAGTGGTTGGTACTGAAGCACAGCTCCTCCTGGCATCCCGGCTGCCGGTGCAGGGTTGGATGTTCAAAGGGAGGGTCCCCTCTACACATCATGCAACTGATGCTACGTGGAGTAAGTGGGTTGCACTGATCACACAACAGGCTCAGATAGGAAACCCCAATCGCCCAGGAATCTTGGAAGTAATTATGGACTGGCCAGAAGGCAAAGGTTTCAGAATATCACCAGAGGAGGAGGTGACGCGTGCTGAGGAGGCCCCACTGTACAATAAACTACCAGAAAATGAGAAGCAATATGCCCTGTTCACTGATGGGTCCTGTCGTATTGTAGGAAAACATGGGAGATGGAAAGCTGCTGTATGGAGTCCTATACGACAAGTTGTAGAAACTGCTGAAGGAGATGGTGAATTGAGCCAATTTGCAGAAGTAAAGGCCATCCATCTGGCTTTAGCATTGCCGAATGAGAAAAGTGGCCAGTGCTCTATCTCTATACTGACTCATGGATGGTGGCAAATGCCCTGTGGGGGTGGTTACAGCAATGGAAGCAGAACAATTGGCAGCACAGAGGCAAACCCATCTGGGCTGCAGCATTGTGGCAAAATATTGCTGCCCGGGTAGAGAACCTGGTTGTAAAAGTACGTCACGTAGATGCTCACATACCCAAGAGTCAGGCCACTGAGGAACATGAAAACAACCAGCAGGTGGATCAGGCTGCTAAGATTGAAGTGGCTCAGGTGGATCTGGACTGGCAGCATAAAGGTGAATTATTTATAGCTTGGTGGGCCCATGACACCTCAGGACATCAAGGAAGAGATGCAACATATAGATGGGCTCGTGATCGAGGGGTGGACTTGACCATGGACACTATTGCACAGGTTATCCATGAATGTGAAACATGCGCTGCAATTAAACAAGCCAAGTGGTTAAAGCCTCTGTGGTATGGAGGGTGATGACTGAAATATAAATATGGGGAGGCCTGGCAGATTGAGTCAGACAAGAGGACTAATTTTCGAAACAACCTCATAGACACCTGGGCCAAAGGGCATGGCATTGAGTGGGTATATCACATCCCCTATCATGCACCAGCCTCTGGGAAAATCGAACGATACAATGGACTGTTACAAACTACACTGAGAGCAATTGGTGGTGGGACATTCAAACATTGGGATACACATTTAGCAAAGGCCACCTGGTTAGTCAACACTAGGGGATCTGCCAATCAAGCTGGCCCTGCCCAATTAAAACTTTTACGCACTGTAGAAGGGGATAAAGTCCTTGTAGTGCACATAAAAAACATGCTGGGGAAGACAGTCTGGGTTACTCCTGCCTCGGGCAAAGGCAAGCCCATTCGTGGGATTGCTTTTGCTCAAGGACCTGGGTGCACTTGGTGGGTAATGCAAAAGGATGGGGAAGTCTGATGTGTACCTCAAGGGGATTTGATTTTGGGTGAAAATAGCCAATGAACTGAATGGTATGATGTTAATTGCTATATAATACTGTATGTCATCACTTTTATGGTTACTACACACCATATCAACGGTATTTCAGTGAGAATCACCCAGATTAATGAAGAATGAGCTTTGATGAAACCAAGCAAAGTGCAGCAGTGATGGAACCAGAAGTGGCTTCAGCATGCAACAATCCAACACCACACACCATCTCTCCTGCCCTGAAAGACTGTTATGACAGATGGAGCCCAAAGTCATGGACTAAATGAACCCAATGGACATTTTAGAGGGATGGCCCATAGACCAAGGGAATGATAGCTGTGTGTATATATCAAAAGACAGGAAAAGTGGTGGTGATTAATTGGAATGTATTGGAAAGGGTAGGACCTGGGCATGACGTAGATGGTATAGAATAAGGGGTGGATACTGTCCTGGTTTCGGCTGGGATAGAGTTAATTTTCTTCCTAGTAGCTGGTATAGTGCTGTGGTTTGGGTTTTAGTATGAGAATAATATTGATAACACACTGATGTTTTGGCTGTTGCTAAGTGGTGTTTACACTGGTCAATGACTTTTCAGCTTCCCATGCTCTGCCAGGTGCTCAAGAAGCTGTGAGGGGGCACAGCCAGGATAGTTGATCCAAACTGGCCAAAGGGCTATTCCATACCATATGATGTCATGCTCAGTATATAAACTGGGGGGAGTTGGCCGGGGGGCAGCGGTCACTGCTCGGAGACTGGCTGGGCATCGGTCGGCGGGTGGTGAGCGGTTGCATCACTTGTTTTTTTTCCTGGGTTTTGTTCCTCTCTCTCTCTTGTTTTCCTTCTCATTACAATTTATTATTATTGTTATTGTTGTTGTTTTTCCAATTATTAAACTGTTCTTATCTCAGCCCACAAGTTTTCTTACTTTTGCTCTTCAGATTCTCTCCCCCATCCCCCTGGGAGGGGGGAGGGTGAGCGAGCGGCTGTGTGGTGCTTAGTTGCCGACTGGGGCTAAACCACAACACAGGACGCATGGGAACCGGTCAAAGCTGCGTCTTGGGAGGTTCAGACTTGACATTAGGAAGCATTTCTTTACCGAGAGGGTGGTCAAACACTGGAACAGGCTTCCTAGAGAGGTGGTCAATGCCCCATGCCTGTCAGTGTTTAAGAGGCATTTAGACAATAACATGCTTTAACCTTTGGTCAGCCCTGAATTAATCAGGCAGTTGGACTAGATGATCATTGTAGTTCCCTTCAAACTGAAAATATTCTATTCTATTCTATTCTATTCTATTCTATTCTATTCTATTCAGATTTCTGATTGTATTTTGGACACACAAAAGGATAGACAGGCTGCTAGTAAGGCTTTTCAATGCCTATGCAGTTATTTAATTCTTGTTGAGTCTAGTGGGAATTAGGGAAAGAGGGGCTACAACCCCAGAAGTTGAAGGTACTTAGGTTCTGCTTACCAGGCTCAGTATATCTGCAAATCAGAAATACTGAGCCTCTATGCAGAGGTTAGGCTGCCAATTAATCTTATACTGAAAGCATGCTGCAAGTTATCTGTGTGTGCAAAAGTTGGCTTTAGACTGATGCCCTACCTCCTGACGACACTGAGGGGGCTCAGTACAGCTCAGCATCTGCCCTCCCCACCACCACATCTCACCTCAGGAACTTGGGAAATGGTCAATGAGAGTATTAACTTGGGAGTTAGAGTAGGAAAATTCAAATCCCCCAGCCCTAGGAGATAAATTAACCTGTCCAGTTTTATATCCTATATCAACTCTAACTAGCAATAAAATGGAAAACAACCTCCTGTGGACATGCTTTGTGAGAAAGTGATGGCTTCAGTACCCAGTTAAAGACAAAGATTCAGCCATCATTCACAGCTGGAGATACATGGCTCCTCACAGCGCAGTAGAAGTGAATCCCTGAATGTGCACTTAAATTGGAAGGCCTCCAAGTGTACCCTGGCCATGTCCCAACTCCAGGGACAGGAGTGTCTTCACACAGATGAGCCAGGATATGTTTCCTAAGTGGAGAGTGGGGGCAGCAGGAGAGAAGGATGAGCTTGATGCAAGCTGGCAGCTCAGCTGGGAAGTAGTCAGAGAGGGCCGGGGCTGACTGTCACATCTTTTCTCAAAACTCCTTGACAATATACTGCTGGCAACTGCCTGTCCATCATGCTGAGTTTTGTGGATGACCATTGTAGGGCATTGTCATACAGTCACCTTATTTCTCTGAAGTCAGCACCACCACTGACAGGTTCAGGCCATAATTCATTTTCCCCACCTCTCTTGTGCCTGTCTAGCTCTCCTCTCACCACAAGTTGAGCTGAATGAGGTATCTGACTGAAAAAGAATTTTGTTGTTGCTGTTATTGGTAGCACAGTTTTCAGTTAGACTACTTCTTTACTCTGGATATCTGCACAAAGGCTAGGGAAAGGGAGGAGAAATGAGCAACCACAAGGTAAGGAGTGGAGCAACCCTTTTGTGCTGACCATGTAATCACAGCCTTGCTTTCTTCCCAAAACCTCAGCAAAACAAAATGTACAGACAGCATATTGACAACTAGTAGGATTCACCTTCCTCTAATACATGCAGTTCCACAGAAAGGAATTTCTTTATGCCAAGTACCTATTTTGAAAATGTTACTGATAAAAAACTGCCCTTAAATACCCAATGGGACAGAGATGTAGCCTGTTTCCTGAGGGAAGGTGTCCCTCCCAGCATTTCCCCCAGCCTTCACCATAGCACATCCAAAGAAGAGCAGAGTTGGAATGACAAATACCAGGAAGCTGTGCTCTGAAGGAGTAATATATCACTCATACAGATATATCTAACCAGTCATCAGCCACAGACATTATAATCAGAAAGAATTGCTATTTCTGGTTTTTATATGGTGTCTAGCAAAACTCTGCATGTAAAATCTCCATTAGATTAAAATAAATGGCTAGAGAGTAAAATCTCCATTAACTTGTATATTTCTTCAAAGCACAAAATCTATAAAGTTCAATAGAGTCAGAAGCTAAGTCAGTTCTCACACATAACAAACCCCAATAACTCTGAGATATCAAAAAAAGGTAAGAGTCACCCTTTACTGCATTCCAAAGGGATTAAAAATGGTTCATTCACATGCCCAGAACTCTCAAACTAATTTTTATGTATTTTCAAATGAGTCCAAATGCATTCAAAGAGTAAGTATCATGCAGTGTGCGTGGGAGTAGCATAAATACATATTTCACAAAGATTTAAATGCAAATCCCACCACTTTATGAAGATTCAAGATTCCTAGAATTCCATAGCAGAATTGGTGCATTCTACTTGATGAACCAAATTGAAAATGTCATGAATGTCGTAGTGCCTTACTTGTTCTCGTTGCTGGCATCATACCGAGGCATAGGGTCAAAATCATTTCCATTGACATCAAAACTGGCCTGTGAATCCTGTAGCCAACAGGAGAAAGAAAACCAATTTCTCATTAATTAGCCATTGACTCATGTGGCCTATACATTCTTCAGCAGGTTTCTACAAGAGAGCAATTAGGCTAACTAACATTCCTGTGGTTTTAGGATGATTGCATGTTTTAGGAAAGGATTATATATTTAATAATTATAGGATTTACATATTTTATTTTATTTTATTTTTGGAAAAGGGAGTAGGATAATAAATGCCCTGAAAAAGCATAGTTCCAATGTCTGTGAGGAAGTAGAAAGAGGTGTTTCATTAAACCAAAAGACTATATTCCTTCTAAGAAACTTTCAGAAATTAAGAGTGTTCATTCTTAAAATCAGGATTTTGCTGAATGTTTCAAGATTCAAGAAATTTTCTGCAAGATGATGACTGAAATTTCAGTCATTGTTTCAAGGAAAAAGAATAATATCACTATCCTAATAATATTTTTATTAAAATACAGTTTGAAATGAAAAATAAAGTACATTCCCATTTGGAAAAAAGTGTCTCTTTAAACATCCCTTAATTGGCTGGGAGGGTTCAAATATATGCAAAATATCTGCATATTTTTGTTCCATATTTTACATTTACTGAGATTCTTAGAGCTGAAAATAGTTTATAGAGCAAATAATTGCAGGTATGTAAGGTTCCTGTTAATTAATGTGGTAGCATGTGGTGTGTTGACATGGAAAGCAGTTCTTTTTAATCTCTTCTTTGTTCAAAGCCAGTTACCACATCCACCTCAAATATTCCTGTTTGCAGCCACACCAGCAATAATCTGTCATATAGAAGGCATCAAGCAAGCAGTGTGAATTGCCCTGGGGGAATTCCTTGTTGGCATGAGGAAAAGGAGAGAGAAGGTGGTAAGGGAATAAATAGCTACTTTGAATTCAGTGGAAGGACAGTACTGGGATGAAGTGACACCTGTGTCATTCAGTGAAGAGGTAAAGTTATATTTGGTTTATTTAAATGACTTTAGAGTTTAAAATGAAAGATCTGTCATGCATTAGGATCAAACTAAGCATACGTTGATAAATAGGTCAATATCCTGTCATTTGTGCTTTTGTAATGTATTTCAAAGCTGAGTTCCACATGCAACGGGGAAGGATACAGATATGTGTGACTAATTTTAAATAAATGGCTTTAGAACTGTGGACACCATTGTAGTTTTTGATGGGTTGTTAATGTTGGTACTGTCACCTTCATCTCTTGAATGCTCTGTCAAGATGATATGCTCCCTGGCACAAAGCCTGTGTTTGAGGCCCTTTTACAACATCTGTGTCTGTAACGGGCCTGAAGGTATATACATGCCTTGTATGTGTTATCTTCACCAATCTGACTCAGTCCAAATATGTTTGTTTGTTTTCTTACCTTGTGTGAATGTACAGCTTGCACATTTAATTTCAGAAAAATAATAAGGTCCTTAAGGTCATGTGCTTTCAAGTAATGCCTATTCCTGAACCACGGGAATAATCACTCCAGCAAAGCGCAACCCTAACATTCTAAACAGCTTCAAAGTGTGCACTAAACCAAGAAATTACCCACTAGAGAAGCAGCTTCTCCTCACATTACACAATCCTTCAAAGGTATATTAAACCAATAATTTAAATGTGATGAACCACAACCAAACAAAAACCTTCTGAGGCTACATGAAACATAGGATACAGTAAACAAAGGATACAGTTCTCCTCCTAATACAAATTGGGAGGGGGCTCACTGGAGTTAGCAGAGATTTACTAGAAAGACCTCAAAATATTCTATACCTTTTTTTAACTGACTCACAAGTCATGTCTTTTTCCTTTAATATTATTCCTAGCAATAAGACAGAAAATAAACATAAACATAAAAAATAAAATTAAAAATAAATTCATCAGAGGATATGCCTAAAATTACAGTCTTTGAGAAGAGCTGCTGTCTTGCTAGATAAACATATTGACCAAAAATGGACTTCAGCTGCATTCATTAACTCAAAAGCAGTGTATTCCATTCCTAACTTCTCAGAGTGTTCAGGATGTGAGGATATTAAGTAAAATAATCACAGAGAAGAGAAAGAACATCACACAATTGGTTCCGACCCTTCAGAAATGGACTCAATTATGAAAGGCATCCAGATATATTAAAGACATTAAGACTGCATATAGTTTTAACTAAAAGAATACAGATTACCAAAAGCTGTCCGTTTTCCTCCTGGAAGAATGTTTTCCTCCTATTGGTGTTACTATTTGAGGAATATGAACCCTCCTCCCTCCCTCCTCCCTCCTCCTTCAGTAACTTGAACATGATTGTCTTTCTATGAGCAGCAAATTAATTGCAGGGTAATAATAAAGCAGCAAATCTGGAATGCTGCAGAGACTCACATAATTTTGCATCAAGTCTGGATGGTTTCTTTCAATGCCATCATCCAGGATAGTGACCACAACATTCTTTCCAGTGTAGCCTCTCTTCCAAGCACCTACTATATTCATATCTGATTGGCAATGATTGGTGTTATCACTGCAGTGCTAAGGAGAGAAGAGGAGATAAAAGTATTGGATGTTGCAGATTACTGAACAGTGTGGGTTTGAGATATTAGCCTATTCACATTAACATTACCATTTAAATTAGCAGATGAGCATATTGACTTGAATAGCAACTATACAGGTTCAACATCTTCATTTAGAAATACAGAGATAATTTAAAAAGAAATGCCAAATTAAATGACAGTTGCTAAACCTGCTTATTTCTTTTTCAGATTGCTCTTCATGTTAAGCAATAGAAAAGGGAAGTGTTCAGCCACACTGAACCACTAGAAGCCCTGTGTAAAATAAATCATCTCTTCCTGACTCTTAAACCCACTCATTTGAAATGTGCATTTGAATTGTTTGATTTTTTTTTTTCTTCAGGAAAACAAATCATATGTGGATAAAAGTAGACAAATGCCTATACAGAAACAGCCATGGAAACAAAACTTGTTTTTTGGACCTTATGTGTTGTATAACTTCTTTACAGAATGTCTGGAAACTAATCCAGATTCTTTTTTATCTATAAAAGGCGGCTTTTGGCAGGTTTTGTGCAATAACAGCAGACGAGCAGCAGTGAAGAACCTGTAACCAAAACAACATTCTGAAAAACTTGCAGATTAAGGTATCTGATGAATTGTAGATAGTTACATTGAGAACAGCCTGGGGAACTACTTTCTGAGACACCCATTCTGGTGTTGGGGAGAAAGTTCATTTAGGGCATATTAAAATTGAAAGCCCTTTCCTTGACACGAATGCACCCAGTTCATGTGAAGAAATCTGGCTTGCCATGGCAATGAGATGTGAACCTTGCCCCATTAGCAACTCTGATCAACACGCAAAGCCGTCCCCTGTAAAGTGAGTCTAACCAGCCCCTCATCAGCACTGCTTTTCTCCAGCTCCTCCACTCAGCCAGAGCAATAGGTAAAAAAGAGGGGGTGGGGGGAAGGGGGGAAGCAGAGAGTGGGAGAGAGGAAAAAGAAATAGAAAAAAAAGATAAATACTTGAAACCTGTATCATAGCAACAGCGGCCACATGAGCACGCTTGGCATTCACTCCCTCTGCCCCACAGAGTAACATTAAATATTACACTGAGATGCTCCTATCTCAGTGTAATGTTTAAGCACTCTACAAATTGTAAGGAGTATAAATACATTGAGAGATGCATTTTGCCTTGACTTAGTCCATCCCTGTCCTCCTGAAGATAAGCACTCTGAAGGCAACTGTTCAGTGCAATCTGAGGTCAGATTGCTGTCAAATTGTGTTTTCCTCCTCTTTCTCCCATTCACAATACTTTCATATACAAACCAGAGGATTTAAGAATGGTCCCTTGCTGTTACTAAAGCAACATTAGTTGCTTTAATAACATTACCTAACATTACCTAACATTATTAGGTACTGTACATAATATATAGTCTTGCTCTCTTTCCCTTGTGTGTGTGTATGTCTGCCTATACATATATGTATATATGTATATAGATATACATACAAAGGCATTTGAAGGACTTTAGGGACCAGTTCCAAGGAATGTATAGGCCAACCTTAATTATTTTGTTCTGTATATTGCTTGGAAATGTTTGCACTGCTGTTTTTATGAAATTAATTACACTCTAAACTCACCCTCTGTACACTGAATATAACGGTTGTAGACATGAAGCTTTGTAACGTAAAACAACAGAGTTAACAATGTGTAGTGTTTTCAGATCCCTTTGCATTTTTCAAAAGTGTTACTGAAGTAAGCATCAGAAAACACCTGCAAGAGAGATTAATATTATCCTTCACATTTTTCTGGTGTGAAGACATGGAGACAGAGAGGTAGAAGCAAATGCCCCCAACTACAGAGCAAACCCAAGAGAGCTGCAATGAGCAATCAGGATTCCTGGGTCTGACTTTCAATCAGATTTCTTGGGGCACCTGTATGCTGAAGAAGAGTCTCCAAAGTCAGCAACAAAATAAAAATATTTTCCTGCTGGATTAAGGGCAAAACCAAGAGTACTGATTTTTGCTGGGACAGAGTTAATTTTCTTCATAGTAGCTAGTATGGGGCTATGTTTTGGATTTGTGCTGGAAACAGTGTTGATAACATAAGGATGTTTTAGATATTGCTGAATAGTGTTTGCACAGCGTCAAGGCCTTTTCTGCTTCTCACACTGCTCCACCAGCGAGTAGGCTGGGGGTGCACAAGAAGTTGGGAGGGGACACAGCTGGGACAGCTGACCCCAACTGACCAAAGGGATATTCCATACCATATGACATCATGCTCAGCAATAAAAGCTGGGCAAAAGAGGAGGAAGGGGGAACGTTCGGAGTTATGGCACTTGTCTTCCCAAGTAACCATTACGTGTGATGGAGCCCTGCTTTCCTGGAGATGGCTGAACACCTGCCTGCTGATGGGAAGTAGTGAATGAATTCCTTGTTTTGCTTTGCTTGCACGCATAGCTTTTGCTTTGCCTATTAAACTGTCCTTATCTCAACCCACGAGTTTTCTCATTTTTACCCTTCTGATTCTCTCCCTCATCCTACTGAGTGGGGGAGCAAGCAAGTGGCTGTGTGGTGCTTAGCTGCCCACTGGGGCTAACCCACAACACCAAGGTATAAAGTCCTTGCTTATCATCATTTTCATCCAATATGTACTTTCTCTTTATCTATGTCGACTGGAGTGGATCACTCTGATTCCTATTATCTCATGCCTTGACCAAGCTGTGTAACCAGCTAGACCATTACACTGATCCTTCATCCCCCTTCTCTGAAATGCTGATCAATCTTTTGGCTGCTTTGCTGTCTGTCTTGTCCTCTCATCTTAGGGGATGAGCCAGTTGTTCTGCTTACAGGCCGGTCAAACCACTCAGGCTGAACACGTATATGGGGTTTTAATCCCTTTCCTCTTCCAAATTCTTTGGCGCTCTGCCAGAAGATGACTGCTTTTTCCCTTAATGATGTCAGCACAGCCAGTTGCCCTCACTTACCTTACCTGAACTTCTGCTTTTGTGGTGGCAGCAGAAGGGCGGGGGTGTGTGTGTAATTCATAAGCTGCTTTGCTACCTGCATGTACACAAACATAATATAAGATATATCTGCTGCTTTACTGAACGCTCTGTTGATTCTCTCAAAAGACATGCCAGATCAAATTGATATTCAAGTTGCCTTGCTCTGCTCCAAGATTGGGCAGAAAGCCAGTCTAAACAAATTCTTTCAGTATAAAAGAAATTCCAGGGGTAAAGCAGGCATAACTGCATACCCACATATAACTTTGGATCACCGAATATGTAACATATGGACAGAGAATGGAAAGGCAGTGGAGATGCATCCAAGCATGTGTAGTTCAATAGCAGATGAAGGGTTCAGTTATTACTGTTACAATATATAATTTATTCTCAAATCCTATTAAAAACAGCATGTTTTCTCTTCACCTCTATTCCTTACTCTTCTTCCTCCTCTCGCTTCTTTTTTATCTATGCTCTTACCTCCCTGCTCCCAGCCTTGTTCTTCTTGTCCAGTACTGTCCTTTACCACTTAAATTCCAGTTTTGTTTGGTTCAACATCAGATCTCAGATCCCTGTAGTTTGTGATTTTCTCTATTTTAATTTGATTGTTCACATTGCTCTCAAACCAGTCAGAAGATTTGGCTTTTATCAGAAACACTTTAAATCTTGGAATACAATTACTCTTCAGATACTATATAATATGGTATAGATGTTCTGTTCCATATGGTATAGATATGCTCTCTTTCCTGTCACTTTAAATTCCTCTTTCCTTCAAAATACTTTCTTGTTAGGAATTTTCCACTATTGAGTTCCATTCTATTATTTTCCTTTAACCATGTGCTGTTTCCTAAACATCAATCTAAATTATATTGTCAGCTGCTTAGCAGAGGGCTTTTCTTTAATGAATTTGTAGGCACTGTTTTGATTTACAGTGTTACCCAAATAAAAATTAATATAACATCTGTCATGATAATAAAAATTATGTGATTCAGATTGATTGAATTTTGTATCAGTGGGCAAGTACTGAATTATCTAACTAATTTTCAATGTATTTTTTCTGTCTTCTCTTTTTAGAATAAAAACAATCTTTGTCATTAATGTACAGAAGCTGGGGGGTTGCAATGTTTTTATTAGATCTATTAATCTTTGAAGTGTTGTTTTTGAATTTTAAAAGGAATAGTATAAACCAGGTTAGTCTATGGAATTTCCCCCTCTCCCAGCAGATAAAGTAATTCAGAAATTTCCTGCATTAGTACCATGACTAGACAACTGCAGTAAGCCAGCACCATTTCAGCATACATTGTTTACATCTATTGCATGGAGGATACCATAAAAAAGAATAAACAACCCCTCACCCAGTTACATAGAGTAATTTGATTAAGGCTTTTAAAAAGCAATTAAAGGATGATGTTTGTCTTTGGACTGTTTAACTGGAAAATGTTAATGATACCACAGTTAGTATTTAATAGGAACCATCTGCAGGGTTGAGAGACTCTTGAAGGACCTGTAGGAAGGAAGAGTGGCATAATAAGGAAAATTTCAGATACAAAGCTTTTCTCATACTTGAAATTCATGTCTTAAAAGGGTAAAAGGCCAAAAGGCCAAAAGAATCACTTAGACATCTTCTGGACAGACAATTTGGAAGCTCTCTTTTGCAATTAAAAAGCAGACATGAAATTAGAAAGGTTTTCTGTTTTGACATTGTATTCAATGTCAGACATGTGCCTGGATTCTCTTAGCTATTTTGTGAAATTCTCTCTAAAAACTAGCTTACTGTCATTATCATTATCTTAATGTTTTCTGTCTGCTGCACTAATTTTGGTGGTTTGAGGCTCGGTGTATCCAGTTAGTGATCAATAACAAAATTGAATGCCTAAACCGAGAAATCGGGAATCATATTAATGGTCAAAATCTTTTGGGATTCCAGAGCTAAAAATCAAATTAAAACAATGACTGTAAAATTCTGTATTTTGCGATGCCCATTAGTCTACAGAAGTTTCTAGTCCTGTGACATGCAGTCTCTCAGAAAGTGCACATTATGCCCTCTATAAGTCTTCATGAGATACATAGCATTGATTTCCTGAGTTAGCAGTAGCTGAAGATCTTATCAATATCTAAAGGAAATAGAGAAATACAAGATAATAATCAGAATGACATAATTTTAAAGACTAATCATGTGAGTTGGCAGGTCTTGGAACTAATTTGGTGGAACATTACACATGCTTCTGACCCCATGAAAGCTCTGAAATACTAGTCCCTTTACAGTATTTAAAAAAAAAAAAAAAAACAAACACACAAAAAAAACCCCAAAAAACAACTCTTTCAGGTTTCATTAGAATAGTAATTAAAAGTTCCTTGGCACAAGCTATGCAGATTACAGTCATGTTCTTTACATCAGGGGGATGTGTCAGCTACTAAGGTGTGAGCATGGAGAGGACAGAGAAATTGTACAAGATTGCACATAGAGGAAGGACAGTCAAGGGCCTATGCATTGACCTTGATCAACACAAACAGGGAGAAGAGGGGCACACAGGGCCAAGAAATGGATCCTGGCATTTTGTGGAGCTATCAGAAAAAAAGAGATCATCTACCTGTTCTGTGAAGGGAATGTAATGTGGGGTATTTGGCATTCTTAGCTCATCCGGTGTGACTGACCAAAAATCCCCTAAAATGGAAGAAAGCTCAGAGGAGATGGGACACGTGATGTGCCCATGAAGCTCAGAGAATAAGGCAGGGTGTGACTGACCACAGCTGTTGCAAAGAAAGCTTACTTTATCTCAACACTAAGAGGTCCACTAAGGGGGCCTGAGGATGGCCTTTGTTTTAGATAAACAGCTATGTCAGTTGAGTGGATCAACTGGTGGTGTAAATGTTTCTCCCTGAGTTAATTAAAAGAGTGTGACTGTCTCCCTGAGTTAGCCAGACCAGCATGGGGGGAGTGAATACGTGGCTCAGCCCAACATAGAGTATAAAAACTAGACAACTAACAAAAGAATTTCTAAGAGAGCAACGGGCTTGAGCTGGCTTCAGCCCACGTATTCTTTTCCGGCAATTGGGGATGCCCAGCATTGTGACAGTGAGCATATTATAGAGACCAGTAATGGAGATCACATTGGTATTATGTTGAACTGTGTATTGCAATTGCTATGTTTGTATTTGTATTGTGTTATGCAGTATATTTTGTATCACTCTGCTAAATCAGAAATCCTGTGTAACATCAACTGTCTTCAAATAAGTAAATTTGATATTAAACATTACACCCTCCATGTGTGGAATATCTAAAAGAACCTAGTCAGAGAGCATTGGACTCTGACATCTGGGCAAATGCATAGGCAGAAAAGTTTAGCAGGTTTTAACTTTAGTAGAGGAGACATCCTGATGCTATGTTCAGCTTTCTGAGGTACAGTTTCATGCAGTGTTCTAAGTTAAAACTTGCCAATTGTTTTCTCTTTTCCTGCAAAAAAAGAGTGATAATCTCTTTTCTTTATGCTTTTGATGTGATCCAATTTTAAAATGGAATGAAATAAGTAATCAGGGAGGTAATCAAGAAAGTTGGAAAGGTAAGCTCCTTATTAAAATGGCTCATATAATTTAATAGAAATCATGATGTGTTTTGAAGAACATCATAACCTGAAGAGCTGAAGTGATCTACTGAAATTATTTTTTTCTTTGTCTTCAGGGTACAGTTGAAAGCTCTATTTTCTAAGAAGACTCTTTAATAAAATAATGTACAGAAGTATTTATCACACTTTTATTCTTTCACCACAATTTAAAGAAGGTGAAAGAAGGATTTTAAGAAGGAGAAGAAGGTATGCATGCAGAGAATTTTTAATTTTTCTTAGCTATAACCTGATATTTATTGCATGATACACAGAAATTGCTAACTACACAGGAAATAATCTTCATTTCAGTTTCACCTTTAAATAAGTTTGGATTATTGCTGCACACAATATTTTAAAGGTCTACCAGGACTAGGAACATAATAGAAGGTCTGATTAATCTCAAACACAAGACGTTTTGCATTAAACGGTATCTGACTTCTAGAGTCAGGTTTTAGTGAATTGCTACCTTTTTTTAATTGGTGTCTGTATCAAGATAAATATTTCAAAACTGTACCATATTAAATACCAAATTCATTGCTCATGCAGCTCCAGAGGGTTTAGTTAATTTACTTCAGAGATTAATTTGGTTCTTAAGCTTTATTGCTTCTTTAAGTTAACAATCAAAATATAGTTAGAGGCCAATAAGAACAATCACGATCATATAATATTTTATGCCTGTTTAAGTGATGAAGTAGAACAGGAAATCAATATAAAAAGGCTTCTTGTATTCATAGTATCTAACAGCTATAATGAATCATGAATAATTTACAAGACTATATATATTTTTTTTCAGTGAAAAGTAAGGAGCTCATAACTATTATTCTATGGCTGTGACTACATTACTAGTCTTTCCAAAAATAGAAGAATTTATAATGCATTAAATTCATATTGAGGACAATTCCATCACTTTTCCAACATTGGAACTTTTTAAAGTCAACACTGGTTGTTTTTCTGTAAGCTGTGTGCTGGCTTAAACATGAGATAATTCAAGAATGTCCTATATGTCCATGTTCCACAGGCAGCCAGGCTGAGGATGGTTCAGCCTTTTTAGCGAGGGAAACACACACACACACACACAACCCCCTCCCACCCTTTCTAGATCTGCAGAATGCAGAGTTTTTCTCCCAGTTGTAAATACTGGAACCTGCAGAGGCACAGAAAGAATCTACCTTTAATATCACCCCTTCGTCCTATGTGGGGCATAACTTGTGGCTCTGATGATAGGTGGTGTGCCTCTATTCCTAATTTCTTCCCATGTGGAGGGAACAGCAGAGGCTCCTTTAAGGCAAAGACAAAAATCTTGCTAAAACCGCCTCATGGCCCTTGTGCATGCCATGCTGCCTCCACTAAGTGGCAAATGTGAGAAGAAACATTCACAAAAACTCTGAAAGGTCCACCATATCATCACAAAGAGTAAGAATATATATATGTACAGAAGGAGGGGAAAAAAAAAAAAAGAGTAAGAAATTGTGTATAAAGGCAGCCAGAATGTGTCCAGCTTACTTTGGATGCACAAATCCATATGAATGGTACATCATAGACCTGGTGTACCTCGAATATCTTTGAATCAGTGCTCACATATTGTGAGCTGTATGTTGACATGGACAGATTTCTGCCTGGGAACTGTTGGGAAAAATATGTGAACCTGATGCAGAACATCATGGGAAGTCAGTAAAGGAGGGAGAGGGGAGGAATGAAATAATTTCCACAACCTGTGGCTACTACTAAATAATGCAGGAAGGAAAGAAGCATGCATAGAAATAGGTCTCTATATGTGGCAGTATTCCCTCAGGAGACCTATCCAATGACTGCTACTACTACTGCTACTACTACTACTATCACTACTATATAAATAGCCTACTTAGCCAGAGAAGGCCAGAAAGTGGGAAAAAAGCTAATGCATTTTTACCTGCTTAAAGTCCTGACTAAGAAAAAAAGAATGGCAATTCTTTTATTAATATGTGAGCAGAGCAGCTGTAGAGCATCAACCCTGGGGATCCAGTATTCATGAAGGATGAATAATTCCCCAGAGAGAAAATTCTTTCCATTCTGCCATTTTTTGCTTTTGCCTGATACTTTTCTTTTACCTCCTCTAAGTCCCAAAAAATAAATAAAAATTTGGCAGTTTTACAGAAAGTCCCAAGATGCTTTTTTTTTTAAGCATCAGTTCATGGAGTCCATATGACTATATGACTGTTTGAGACCAAGTGCTCTATTTTTTAAGGTTTTGTTTGGGTTGGGGGTTTTTTTAATTCCTCTCAGTTATAAAAAAATTTGAAAATGTGAACACTGGTCTCGGATCACAAAAGACAAATAAAAAGAACAGAGGTTAGATTTGTTTGGCTTTTCTAAGCTCTTGATTTTAAATGCAAATTCAAGACTATATTTTGGGCATGACCTGTGAGTTTTGAATGCTTCAGGCTGGTAATACTCATCTCCTTAACTCCCTTTCACAATTTACATTTTAAGCTGTTTTCAAGTCAAAAACCATTACTTCTGTATGAAGTTGTTAAGAAGTATTGGAGAGGGATGTGGTTGTATTTAGACTTTGTGTGAACATGTGTGACAATTAAACTAACCACAAGGAGAGAAGGCTCTAAACAGATGGCTCCAGTTAATCATTAACCTTCCTAGAGACTGATGAGAGTGGGAGGAGCCTAGGCCTTATATAAATACATTCATTTATTTATTTATTTATTTATTTATTTATTTATTATTTCACAGGGAAAAGAAGGAAGGGTGATCTTTAGGAAAGATGTGCTATTGCAGGAATGCTTGGGGAGAAGCTTGCTTTTCTGAGTGTTTTGAACTTGTATGGGTGAGAGGACTTATGAGGAAACAGATGAAGAGATGCTGGCTCTGAATACTCGTATATCACTTTTTAAGGACTGTTGCACTACTGTTGCACTTCTTTTTCTATTTTATGTTGTGGTCAGGTCCCTCTGATCCACGAGGCAATAGCTTGATGACATCTGCTGTTAATGATGGGATGCTCTGGGGGAGAAATAGGGGGAGAGGGACAACGAGAGGGTGGGATGTCAGACAGCAGGACTTGTTCAGGAGGTTGTAGGAAAGATGTGTGTCTCTACTATTCCTCAAGGGACAAAAGAGGGTAGCAAAAGCAGGGAACATGTAGCTCAGAATATGATAGTAATCCCATATTCCATTATTAGTAATGGAGCAGGAGTTTTTCCTCATTTTCCTGTGGACATACAGAGTTATTAAGGCTAGAGCTGTTCACTGTGCCTTTACTTCAGCAACGAACATCTAGGCTACTCAATACCTAGAAGCCTTTCTCCTAAGGACAATAATGAGCCCTCAGGTTATTGTACCCTTGGTCCCACTATTTGCTTGGGTTGGTATATCAGAGGAGATTATAACTTGTTAGAATACAAACTTAAAGGTCATGAAACTATTCTCTTTGAGAGAGTAGTATAAAAATCATTCTATACCATCCTTAGACAGCCTTATAGAAATATTTAATCTAACACTGAAATGCATGCTGTGAAAATTAATTAACAGTATAGGGTCAGACTAAGATGAATGGCTGCTATTTTTAGTTTGTCTATAGGGAAGTAAGCATCCTAGGCACCAATGGGTTTCTCACCATTTGAATGTGCTATGGTTGATGAATGCAAGGCCTGCTACATATTATAGGAGAAACTTAGGAAGATAAAGCCAAGCCACTAGAGGGAGTGGCTAGTTATATTTTGCAGATGAGAACATCTGGCAGAACTGAGAGAATAAGCCCAGAGAAATCTAGTTAGGCCCAGGAAAGAAAAAGAAAGACTATTCAAGAACAAAACAAAAACTTTTGCATAAGGCTAAAAAGTACCACAGTTACTCTTGTTACTGTCTCAGGAAATTTGACTCAGCTGATTAAATGTTAAGGTCCTTCTGAAATGCTGAAGAAGGTTAGTCCAGAGGCATATGACACAGCTGTATGAAAGACTGTGCAAAGTAGACATAGAATGTAAAAATGCTGTGAAAATTGTAAAGGGTCTTAAAGGAAATCTCAGCAGAGTGTCAGGATTCAAGTTATATCAGAAAATACAGATATTGCAGAAAGGTTCTGGAGAAGTACAATATATTTGCAAACACTAATTTTGTCAAGAACTGGGCATAGACCAATGTTTATAGAGCTTTCTAATAAGAGCACTTATAGGCACTTTGGGAGCTGCTGCTAAACTAACTCCATCCTTATTGTTAACGACAGCTAGATTGTGTTGACTGAGGCAGTACTATTAAAGAACTTTCCCCAACTGCAAATAATGTAAATGAAAATGACAGTAATTAGACTATTTCTAGAATGCTATGTGCATGTGTCTAGTATTAATGTTTCAAAAAGGATGCTGTTGGAAAATGAGAAATGAGTCCTCCTCATTGCTTTTTTCCCTGAAACAAGTGCTGGAAATACAGTTTACAGTGTCTTAACAAGCTCAATGTATTTTATCCAAGAGAAGGTGAAGAGATTACTTGAGTGCAACACATCTCTTGATTATTGAAGGCGGACATTTATTTAATCTAGTAGAAAATGGCCTAGCAAGATAAACATGCAACTACAAAGTGCAAGGTTTTTTTGTAGTTTATCATTAAGACAATATTCCTATGGATGTGACTCTTGTACAAATGCAATTTTTTATCTAATATATGTGTGTCTTACTGAAAACCTATTGCAGCTCAATTAGAAATTGTGGGCTTGTAATTGTAGATTACCAGTTGTAGTGATCCTTGATGAAACTAAATGAACATAGAAATCCTCTGCTGTATTTCTGAAAAGAATCATTCAAAGCAGTTCAGATACTGATGCTGGCTTCTGTCAGACAAAAGCAGCTATGCATCAGGAACTCTAGGGAAACATCAATAGGAAGTAGGATCTAGGAGAAATAAACTTTTTCTGTTATTTAAATGCCTTCAAATACTTTGGGAGGGAGTTTTGGTGCCTGGAGTTAGATGCTGCTTTAAATATATGCATATCCTGAACAACTCTACTCTAAATATGCACAAACACATTAAAGTGAATAAAATTCTCTTTGATATTCAATTAAATATGCAAAGCAATGTCAAAACAGAACTGATATGAAACATTCAAATAAGGTAATGTTTTAGGGGTTTTTTTCCCTTTGGCCTTTATATTTAGGAATAGGTGATGAATTATTGAAAACAAGTTTATATTACTTCTGGAGCAAAATCTATAAATTTTTAGTTGGTGAGCATCTCTTCACATAAATATAGATTGTTTTAAAACAGAAAAATACTAGTGTATGTTACTTAAATGTTGTTCTGCTATTTATATGAAAGATAAAGATCTTTCCAGGCAAAACGGTTTCTAAGAAAAACAGGTAGAAAGTTACTTTTGTTTTTCTTAACCTCGGTGCTGTCCAAATGCTTTTGCATTGATCCAACTGAAGATCCATTTCAGATACTTGTTACAGACGCTCTAGTCAATTCTTGTACAGATCTAGGGCTTGACATAAAACAATCCACAAAACCAACTAAACAGTAATCAGAATGTAATAACAGGTTTATTTAAATACAAGGTCTGGGCCAGTTAGCAGTAAATGAATGCTGGTTTGTGGGACATTGACAGATCAACAAAACTTTTAATTGCAATGCAAATGGAAACTGCAAGAGACATTTTAAAAAGGAGGAAAACCACATCAGGGTAACAAATACACCTAATAATGCAATCCAAACTAAGAGAATAGACACCCTAAATTGAGTGTAAAGATCCTCATGAAAGTTGTACTACCCTAACGTCCTCCTTGATTTCTTTGTTCTCTGCTGCTTCTCTTGGGCCTGTTCAGGTGGTCTGTGCTGGTTTTGGCTGGGATAGAGTTAATTTTCTTTATAGTAGCTAGTATGGGGCTATGTTTTGGATTTGTGCTGAAAACAGTGTTGATAACACACTGATGTTTTAGCTGTTGCTAAGTAGTGCTTATACTAAATCAAGGATTTTTCAGCTTCCCATGCTCTGCCAGGTGCACAAGAAGTTGGGAGGGGACACAGCTGGGACAGCTGACCCCAACTGACCAAAGGGATATTCCATACCATACGATGTCATGCTCAGCATATAAAGCTGGGGAAGAAGAGGGAAGGGGGGACATTCAGAGTGATGGCGTTTGTCTTCCCAAGTAACTGTTACGCGTGATGGAGCCCTGCTTTCCTGGAGATGGCTGAACACCTGCCTGCCAATGGGAAGTAGTGAATGAATTCCTTGTTTTGCTTTGATTGCATGCACAGCTTTCGCTTTACCTATCAAACTGTCTTTATCTCAACCCACGAGTTTTCTCACTTTTACCCTTCTGATTCTCTCCCCCATCCCACCAGGGGAGAGTGAGTGAGCGGCTGTGTGGTGCTTAGTTGCCAGCTGGGGTTAAACCACGACATGGTCATAAGATGTGGTGCAAGGAATTGGGACAGTATTGAGAAGCTGGGGGCAAAGAGAGTGTAGGTAGTAGGATGTGAGACTATCACATATAACACTGAGTCTCTAGATTGTCTTTGATGTCTTGGGAAACTTCATCTTCAGGAGAGGGCTCTGAGGAAGTTATCTGAGGTACAAAGTCAGTGAGCTAGAAGCATTCAGGGAGTTCTTCTAGAATCACATTCTCTGTAAGCAGACTGACTCCTTATCAGTGTAAAGGCTATAACACTTGCCAAGTACTACTTAGCTAGTAGTAGATAGCAAGCCTACTTGCAGCCAGACCAGAAGTCATATAAGGAAAAAAGTCTTTGCTTAATCTTGTCTTTATTTTTTTCTAAACAGGTTTTCTGGCTCCCAAATGTAATCTTGTAGCCAGGATTTGATATTCATAAAAAACAAAACACTATCTCCCAAGTAGTAACTTACTTTTTATTAATGAACTGTCTTGTCCTAAAATATACAACAGGAAAATCCCACTGTATAGTTAATGTTTAGTCTCTCATGTATATTTATATTTGCTGCTTCTTAGGCTCCTGTGCTTATACTATTTGGATTTAATGTAGTTTTGAATTGTTTTCAAAACTGAAAGTAACTTGCTTATTCTGTTAGAAATTGACATCAAAATAGATAAAGACAGGGCAATTATATGCTTAAATGGCATGCTACTCATGGATTAGTGGATTCTAATGCAATAGAAAGGGTAAGACAAAAGTTATATCAACACTGTAAAAGATTCACATTTGCATCTCTTGGTGCTGAGGCTCTTCCCTCCCTCACATTTCCTCCCTCTGACCACCATGCATTTCAGCTGTATGCTGCAAATGAGCTAATTTTGAAACAGTCAGTGTTTAAGTTTTGGTAGAATTTATAACCTCCATAGGAAAAGAGCAGGCACAGATGTTGCCTGCCTTGCTCCTCACCTTAGAATTGGCATATTTTCCAAAACCCCCCTACATATTTTTGAGGAGACTTGGGGTTGTGTGCTAACAGACTCTTGTATTCAGTGTCTGAGTTCACAATGATCGCTTTATTCATTTAGGTTAACTTTCACTGAATCTGTATTTAAAAGTCACTGGGGGCCTTTCCCACACGTATGCACAAACACTTGCTGGTCTTCTCTCCAAAATGGCACTGGTAGAGTAAAATGGCATGGTAGAGTTTGATATACTTATAGTCTTCTCTGCTATTTGTTTCTTGTTTGGGCAGAAGAAAATCCTCTTCACAGAGCTTGAACAGCAGTTGTTAATTCCCAGCAGAGATGTCATGATATTAGAAGTAGCTGCAAACAAAACCAATTATGTCCTGCATCCAGTACAGTGGTGCAGAGCAAACTTGATTGAAAGGCTCTATCCTCACTGGAAATTTGCTCAGATTTTTTTTTATATGGTTGAAAAGGGAGTCTTAGAAACAGCAAGAATTAAGGTCCTCTGCATACTTGTAATTAAGGTCCTCTGCATACTCGTCCACCAGCGTACTCAGAGCACATAAACATTTGCTCATGTGATACATGGAAGGACAGGTTAGAGCACAGATGTAGGAACTGGGAAAGCTGGAGTTCTGATGTCCCCATTCTCATGATATCCTAAGTCATATGGCATCTGTATTGAGGAAAATATAGGCATAATGATATTTAAAAATGCTATGAGACCTAACATCCTAGAGCTAAATAGCAGTTCTCCAATCTGCCCTTTGTAAAGGACACTACATAGATTGGGCTCTCTTGGGAACGTAATGGCTCAAAACTAATTTTCTGCTCCCTGACTGAGCAATAATATATCTACTGTTTGTATCAGAGATTTTGGTCATTTTGAAAAATAGTAAAATGGTCATTTGGGGGTTTCTGATGTTTGTACAGTGTTGTTTATGTGAAAAAAGCTATACAATATCAGTTAAATATACATCATATTTAGCAATACTTTCCTGAAGTATCCACAATTTTAGTAAGCAAACAATACCAAAAATACATAAAGTGAGTGTTTAAAGCAAAGCAGTGTTCTTTACAATTAATAAAATTACCTCTTCCTTTTTTTAGTCATCTAGAGTATTCACAGTATTGCACAATAAAAAAAGTTCTGTGACTTCTGTTTTGATTTTGATTACTTGATTTTGATCAAGAAAAATCTGAAAAGTGGGCAGCTAAATAAGCAGTTGTTCTTGAAAAAACTGCTCTTGGAAAGTAACAATGGGCAAATTCCTTCTCCTTCAAGAAGAAAAAAGTATACTTCTGGATAAGTATGTGCCTATATATTTAAATGAATATTTTTCCTGTTGAAATGCTATGAGAGATAAAAACTAAAATACATCAAATTGTGCCCAGGTATAACACATTTTACTGGTTTCAATGTCAGCAATTATCTATCCATTTATATTCCATATCATTTATTGTTAGCACTTTATTTTGGACTCAAGTTAAAGGCAGATATTTATTGTATGTCATTAGAAATTCAGCACTATCATTTCCTTACTAATTGGAGAAACTAGTCAGAAAAAGGAAGGCAGTTCAGAAAAACACAACATGATACAGAAATGATATTTCACAAGACATTATACAGAAAGAGACCTGCAGTTTCCTAGTGTGACTCAATTGTTGCTCAAAACAAATCCCATTTTAAATAAATTCTTAAAAGATAAAATAAAAGTGGAATCTCTCCTTCTGAAGATAAAACCACTGTAGTAAATGGGCAGTGGAACATATGCTGTTGCTATATGATTTATTACTGAATCTTTGACACGCGGGAAATCTCTCCTGACAGCAAGTATGGAAATTATTTCAGTATTGCTACTTATTGGTTCAGTGAAAATGCTGTCACAATCCTCGAACAGTGCTGAATTCCATTTTGTGTTTCCTGGGAACTTCCAGGGTTGCTTATCTGGAAGTCAGAACTGAATGTCCCAGAGGAACAGATCAAGTAGCCTATCTGGTCTTTCCATCATTAAACTATTTATTAATCTCACTAAACTAGTTGCATTAATAATCATTTTTCAGTAGATAAGGATAAATTAACTTCTTCAGGTTTTTGTTTACTAAAAATATACTGCTTTTTTTCAAGAGGAAATGAGTTTACGTCAAATTGTGTATCACCTGATCTCATGATATCAGTTCTACCTTGTCTACAGAGAACAACAGGTATGTTTTCATATACAGATTCGCAAGGTAATGTTTTGACAGGCAGTTTGATTCTTTCTAGTGACACTTCCACTGAAGTAGGCCACAGATTGTCTTTTTAACTTTCTAAAAAAACTAAGGGCTTGATCTTCTCATGCAATACAAAACACATACAAAAAGTGCATGCAAAAACCAAACCAAGTTACAAAATATGCAAAACACTTAGAAACATGCCATGCCACTTCAGAAAGAACAGTGATTTGGCTTTCATTGCACAGATGGAAAGAAAGAGAGAATAATTCTTTGGAGGACAATAAAGACAGTGAGGTTTTTCCTTAGTTGCCAATGCCTGGCATAGGTGGGTTTGAAATACAATATTAGGAGGTAGTAAGAGAAGGTGACGTATTCATTTGCTATAGTGTTAACAAGTGTCAAGTGAAATTCTGTCTCCAAATTCTACTTCTCCTGTACCCTAACTTGCACTTGGACCCAGTGTGATCTCTCTTTCTCTCTTCCCCTCATCTCTCTCCAACCTGTTCCATCAGGTGCTTGTCACTAGTTTCTTTGTCTTTCTCTGTGTTGTTCCATAATCCCACTTGCCTTACCTGACCTCATTAAGGACCAGGCCAGAGCTGTAAAATCCTTTACTCAGTTCTACCTGTCATGCTTGGAGTTGGAAGAGAGGCACAAGATAAGCCAACTCCTCACAGATCTATCTCATCAGCAGCATTAGGGAGGCAATTGGCCTAACTTTTCACCTCCACCTTATTTAATGGCTATAGGATCTTGGGATACTCACATTACTCACATTATTAGCCTTATTCTAGCTGCCTTCCAGAGTCCACTGTACAGTGTCAGAGCAGGAGTGTCTGTCCCTCTATATGGATGCTAGTATAGCTCACCTGGGAGCTCACAAATATGTCTGGAAAACACTAATCATCCTTCACTGATGTATCATACTGGAGGAGTTTCCTAGAGAAACAAAGTAAGCTGAGTTCATCAGATCCTTCATCGAAGTTCGACATAATGCTTGATTTCACAGTCCTCACTGAAAGTGAAAACTATGTGACCTTTCCTGGGTTTTGGTTTCAGCATCAGCACCAAAGGCAGCCAGCCCTAGATGCAACTAATTCAGAGCTCATCAGTGTATGGACTACTTTAAATTGCAGTATAAATTACATTTCATCTGTCTGTACCAGAAATCTTATGGTATAAGAGGCTGACTGATAAATATTGGCTGATGAGTGAAACTTCAGAGCAAGTCTTTTATCTTCAACAGCTTTCTAAAACTCTGAATAATCTCTCTACATCTATAATTGTGCAACAATATTATACCTCTCTCATTCAACTTATTCACCAAGTAATTGCTACATTTTTACAATTGCTAAAATTGCTAATTTTATTGTGCCCTACTGGCATTGCTATAATCCTCTTTCACCTTGAATTCCCTAAAACACTTTGCTGACTCACTCCATCTATTTGCCAACTCATTATGCTGAACAACACCCAGTTCCAGCACTGAGGCTCCTTTTATAAACCTCTTTTAGTGTTAGATAACTAGCCATGTGACCATATGCTGTTTCTGTTTATTTACCAACTATTCATTCACAGCAAAACTGTGCATCTGCTTGTCCTTTCAGTCCAGTTTTGAAAATCAGGAATGCTTTTCCTAAAGCCCAGAGAGTTAAGTAAAAATATAAACAGTTGGAGAAACAGCACAGCCAGGAATTGTATCTTTGCTTGGATTTACAGATTTCTATTAGAGTATCTTTTCAGAGACTTTGTGAGAAAATTTGACTTTTTCAGCAGCCTAAGTTCATTATATTTGCCTAATATGCTTTTCTTTTAAAAAGACTGCATAAGTTATACTTTCTGATAGATCTTTATCCATTATATTGTTACCTCTTTCAGAGAAAACTAACAGACTATAGAGAGGTACAATGCAGCTTTACAAAAGCCCTTCTTTTTGGTTCCAAACAAAAACTCTGAAATTGCCTGCATTTAGCACTCTTCCAAACACATTTTGTCTTCCACCTACTCTCCCACAGCATGGTTTATGTCTAAAAAAAAAAGAATAATGAGGAATAAATGGGGAAGAGAAAATAATAAAAGTTGAGAAAGAGATTCAGAAAAAATAAAACAATCTTCAAAAAAGGCAGGACTGAATTTAGAGAAATCAACAGCAAAAATAGACATTTCAAAAGGATTTAAGATGAGCTGACACCTCTGTAGACTTAAGATATATGTAAAATAAAATGAAAGTTTTACTTCTATGAAGTTTTGAATTATGTTTAATATTACTTTGGCATGCATTTAGCAATGGCAATGACAATTATGTAATAGGTGATGTCCTTCTTCCTCCATTCCAAGCAGCCTATGAATTTGACTTTCTTGCTCATTTTCTTTTTGAGAAGCTGACAGGCAACTTCCCATGTTCCATTTCTTGCTGTGGTTTATAACCTTAATGATAATGTCAGATATTTCCCTAGGTTCTCAGGTAAGGTTCACCGGTATATAAATTTTTAGGATTACCGCAAGTATGCATTTTAGAGATACTGGCTAGCTTCTTCTCTGAGTATAGCATCATTTTTAAAGATATATTATTTATTTTTGTGGGTAGCTCAGTTACTTTACACTGTAGTTTACCAGCATAAAATACCATCTTGCCCCAGTGGTTTACTGCAATGGAAGTTCTAGCTTTACCCTCTTTCTCTCTGACAGTGCTATACCTTCTCTAGCTATAGAGTAACCTCTGGATACACATTTCCTCTTTCTCTGATGTAGTGGCATCCAGCGATAAGCAAACACTTAGCTTATACACTTAACTATCACATTTACTCTTAGATGCTCTAACAGAACAGGGCCTCTCCCTCCAGACAGCCTCACATCTCAAAACATCTTACTTCTCTAGTAAATTCTCATCCTCACAAAAATATCCTTTTATATATTCAATTCCTGCCCAGCAGCAACTAGGCAAAGCAGAGTAGGAAGAAGCTGGTAGGACCAAGGACTATAGAAACTTCTTCTCCAAATTAGAGAGGCCTGTCAGTACTAGCGATTATTATTAGCAGTATAAGGGATGATAACAGTAGTGGAGAGGATTATGCTTGATGAGTGTTGAAAAAGACTTATTCCTGTCTGAACTGACTGCAAAGACATGGTCAGTGTCTTTGTAGACTAGCAACAGTTTGTTAAAAAATAAACAATGGTTAAATCAATTTCTTGCAGCTATATTCTATTTAACAAAATTATGCAATTTTAGACTTGACTTTAACGTCTTTCAGCTATGCAAACTGATTGTATATAGTTCATCCAGTTATTGAGAAACAGAATATTTTGCCAACACTAATGAAAGAGAAGAATAGATATAACATGATGATACATAGATAGTTGAGCCCTAGGGAAAACATACTGGACTGTTAGCTCTCTCCTGACCCAAAGTTTCAAAAGGGATATTAACTAAGGACTTGCTTTCCCTTTGACTTAATTTTTTTGGTATCAGTTCATTCTGAGCAAGCTGAGCCCAATTCTATAGGTCAGTTTTCAATAATATTTGAATAGTGACTCTCATGTGAAGTTTCATGTGTTACTTAATCTATAAAAAAATTCTATTTCAGTCTTAAGCACAGATGCCTCAGAAATCAGAGGTTATGATAAAGCATTTTTTTTTTTAAGATTGCCTTTTCCTAGGTATTAGAAAGCATGAGAAGCAATAATTTCTCAATAGATAATACTCCAGTAATGAAAAAGTAAAAGCATTACTCATTTAGGTGATGAGTGTCTCTGGAAGCTCTATTTGCCTTGGTTTCCACAGAACTGTAAGGTGCTAAATATCTTGCAGATTCTGGCTGCAAGTGTTGCAAATTCCTAATCTCTCTACTCTTTCTAGGAATGTGTTTATAGTCAATGGAGAAAAATATAGAGATAAAAAAGAACTTTTAATTTGCTCACGGAATAGGTCTTGAGAGATGCTTTTAACCTTTTTAATTACCCAAAAGGGAGAGAAGGCCTGAATTCCCCTCGCAACGTCTTGCCATGGATATCACACAAACAAAAATGTATCATTTCTAGCCAGGACTGTTAAAATTACAAGGGGTGATACTTGTGAAGAAAAAGCCAGGGAAGAAAAACAGAAGGAAATCAGAGATTTTGTTTGACAAAGTCTTTGAATAAAAGGTTTGTCAACAAATCTGAACTACGTTTACAGCCCTGTTAGAGGTTATACCAGATCAATGGCCAAAGGTATCAATCTTAACCCACAATGAAGTTACTTATTAATCAAAATGCAAACCTGTACATGATAATACTTTATTACTTTCTCAATAACAAGTTTGCAGCCAGAAACCTAAAAACCTCTTTCTGACATAGCGATGACTGAAACCATTAACTAACCTGGAATTCCTTTTTTTCCTTCAACTTGTAAAGATAAATAAGATTAACAAAAGTAGCTATGGTTACAGTCACAAATACAGTCATACGAGGATATCTGGTAATGACCCAAGTCAGTCCTCAAGTCAATTCATTAATATATTTTTAGTTATTCTCTCTTGCTGAAATAGTGTACTCATTAATACTTTACTGATTACTCTCAACAAAATGTCATCAAGCCACTACCACTAACATCACAGCAAATATGCACTTATTCAGTGGAGACAAACACAATCAGCCAATAACACTCCCTTGCCAGCATGTTTGTGAAGACTTTCTTCTACAGGTACAGAACTGAAAGTACTCTGAAAGTTGTACAAGACAACCAGTAAAATCCATTTGTTGACCTAAAGCGCTTTCCATATTAGGCAAGGTAGCCATGAAGCAATGTGGCTAGGCAATATTTGTAAATAGGATACTTACCTTCCTAAAGAAAATTACAGGTAACTGTTATAAGCATCTATTGTCAATTTAAAAAAAAAAACAACACCCTAGTCTAATAGCACCAAAAAGCTATGGTGACAGTAAAAACCTTGAGTGCATGTCTAAGAGCACAAAGGAGAAATTACATAAGTTATTGTAAACCATAGTAGGCTTTTGCTTTACTAGTGTTTCTCTTAAAATTTGGCCTCCCTCTTTTTATTCTTAACACAGAGCTGAAAGTTTATCACAATAAGAGCAGACTATCTATGGATAAATCACTGTTATGTTCTAGTTTCAATTAAAATGTTGAAATAAAATTTAAAAATTGAGAACTGACAGGCCACAATAACACAAACTATGGCCATTTTTTGGAATCTGTCACCTTATGCACATATTTATAGGATAGGCAGACTGCATAAACATAGATATAAGAGGAGACAAATATATGCATTTTAGTTGATGGGGAAAAAATCCTGCCATGATCTCATGACCCAAAATAATAAAGCTTTCACAAAGAACTGAAAACTATTACATTGTGGATAAAAGCTAAAACACCCTTAGCCACATCAGTACAGTACTGCAATGAAGCATAAATGAAATAGATTTCTAGTGTATGAGGAGATTTATTGCCTCAAAGATCTTCAGTAGCTCTGAAAATTAAGATGGGATCATTTTCACAAGGCTAAGTGCAACAAGGCTAAGTTCAACAAGGCTAAGTGCAAGGTCCTGCACTTGGGCCACAGCAACCCCATGCAACGCTACAGGCTTGGGGAAGAGTGGCTGGAAAGCTGCCCAGCAGAGAAGGACCTGGGAGTGTTGGCTGACAGCCACCTGAATATGAGCCAGCAGTGTGCCCAGGTGGCTAAGAAAGCCAATAGCATCCTGGCTTGTATCAGAAATAGTGTGGCCAGCAGGACTAGGGAAGTGATCGTCCCCCTGTACTCGGCACTAGTGAGGCTGCACCTCGAATACTGTGTTCAGTTCTGGGCCCCTCACTACAAGAGAGACATTGAGGTGCTGGAGAGTGTCCAGAGAAGGGCAACGAAGCTGGTGAAGGGTCTAGAGCAGAAGTCTTATGAGGAGCGGCTGAGGGAACTGGGGTTGTTTGCTCTGGAGAAAAGGAGGCTCAGGAGAGACCTTATCGCTCTCTACAACTACCTGAAAGGAGGTTGTAGCGAGGTGGGTGTCAGTCTCTTTTCCCAAGTAGCAAGTGATAGGATGAGAGGAAATGACCTCAAGTTGTGCCAGGGGAGGTTTAGATTGGATATTAGGAAATTTTACTTCACTGAAAGGGTTATCAAGCATTGGAACAGGCTGCCCAGGGAAGTGGTTGAGTCACCATCCCTGGAGGTATTTAAAAGACATTTGGGTGAGGTGCTCTAGGGACATGGTATAGTGGTGGTCTTGGTAGTGTTCGGTTTACGGTTAGACTTGATGATCTTAAAGGTCTTTTCCAACCTATACGATTCTGTGATTCTGTGATTTTTCCATGGGAAAATAAAAGAGTCAGTAGTATAGTCCATTAATAAATATAAGAGGAATTTTGAAAGTAACGTGTTACTTAGTAATATACAGGAATTCTGGAAACTGAATAGCAAAGCTACTAGACTTGCTGACTGATTACATGTTTGTATGGTACATACTTGAAGATAAGGACTTCTGAATGTCTGAGTTTATTGTTAGTTGCAAATTATTGCAAACCTATGACATTTTTGTTTTTTAACGTATGCAGCAACAAACTACAAGCCAAAATGAAATAAATATAAAAACTTTAAAACATTTTGAAGCTGCGTTAGGACAATCATCTTGTTTATTCACATGAAATAGTAAACTAACACTCGGAATTAGCAGAATGCCTGAAAAGACAATGTCTACTTACAAGGAAATTATTTTACATATTGTTTCCAAAAAGGAATATTTTCCTCCCTATCTATCTGAAGCAATTCAAGCTATCAAGTCATAAACCTTCTGAATGCCCTGCTCTCAGCTACATAGGTGACCTAGTGATAAAACAAGATATAAGGACTTAGAACTACATCAATAGAACAGTAGGGAAAGAGAACAAATCTTTAATGGCCAAAATGCAGATATGTGACCTGGTGTCAATTGCCTAACTTGTTGCTCCCAACTTTCTTTAACTAAATACACAAACTTTTCATTTGCATCTTCCTAGGCAAAATGAGGATATTTTAAAAAACTTCTTGCATAAAGAAGTTTCACTCCAGGCTTTAACTGTGACTATAACCAGGGAAAAAAAGTTTGCTCAAATAACACAGAACTCACGTCAGACAGGAAGCAGCACAAATAATCAATTTATTTCAACTGAATTATTCATTACTAAAAAGGGTGTACTTATAACACTAAACAGACATTGTTTGTGTCTCTTTTCTTCTGTTTCAGGACATGATAAATTTGTGTCACATTGATGGCTGAGAAAGTGAATTGGGCACATTGAAAACAAGTGGGTTTGCTGCTCTCGTATATTGTGGCTATGTTCCTTCCCTTCTCATTGCTGAAAGTTTATCCTCTAATAAGTAATTCCCAAGGCATCTTGCAATAGGAAGCATTCATGAATGAATGCATTAATAAATGTTTCTTATTGTGGGGCCCACTGAGAATTCTTTATAATACTTATAAGGAGTTTACAAACCTTCATTAGTTCCATAAAGCAGAAAAGAAAGTTTGCTTTTTTGGAACATACTATTTTGCCCCTTTTCAAAATATCACAGCAAAGAACTAAATGCTAGCATGAAACAGAACCAATGACCCTTTATGTACTTACCATATACCACATGCTTGGCCACTTGGGATCATTGAAATAAGTGGATTGGGTACCACCATGTTTATAATCCCTCTTTATTCTTCTTTTAACCACCTGCTGTTGTATCCACTCCACCTGCCAACAAGGAAAACATTTGGTAAGTGTTAGGATTCCATGGAGACTATCAAGAAATGTGTGAAATCTTGGGAATTTTCCCATTTACCAGAATCCAAGACATACTACATGTTAAAGAGTTCATTTTGGCAGTGGGAATGCAAAGCTCACCTTGGCATATTGTTCACTAGGGAATATGACCAATTTAGTTACTACTACAAGTCTCCATTAACGTCTATTTAAATACCCTGCTAGAAAGATTTCATTGGCTAGCATCTTTTGAATAATAACATTATTCTTTTATTATTTTTCATTATTAGACTAGCTCCTTTTTCAATTCTATTTAAAAAAAATACTTTTACAAAGCTTAACAGTATATCACAATGAGAAATGAATGATAGGTTTTTTCTTTTGCTTTATTTATGTCTGTTCTTAAAAAAAAAGTTCAGTAACATACTCAAACATTCTACTTAACCAATATGTAAATCAGCTTCACCATTTGGAGTGAAAAAACAAAATTAAACTGTATTTTATAGCAGAGTGACTCTTTTTTCTCTCAGATTCACTCAGTCAGGCTCTCTGAAACTTTATTTTATACTACAGTACTCCCAAGGAAGAAACAGCTGGGTACTGAGCAACAGGTTAAATTGCAACAATAAGAAAAAAAAGCTTGGGAAAAAAAAAAAAGAAGATTTGGGTTAAAAATCTAGTTTTGAAAGCCAGATTTTTATCTGTCAGACACCTCTTCAAAGATTCATGACATCCAGAAAGTGGCAACACCAAAAGTGACATAAACCTTACAGCAGACAGGACTCCACAGTCATTTCTGCATTATCTAGTCTAAATGGGAGCTAGTTTTTATAAATGTAAACAATATAAACCATTCACAGAGAAACTCAGGTTACATTTACATGCATCTAGCTTCCTGACATCTCATATTTCTGCTGAATTGTTTCACAGGATATAACTATAAAAATTCAATTTACCTCTCTCCAAGAAAGCCAGCCATTTCCTACTTGCAGCCAGCTCTGCACCTTAGTTTTGTGCTGTTTATGAATATCTGTGCATGCATACACACATACATATATATAAAAGAACTTTATTTTCAGCTCACGTATTTCTCTTTGTCACTTGTCAGGGATGGGATTAATGTCTTTCCTTACCAGGCTAATGTCTGCACTATGCATCTTCACCTCAACTTCAAATCATGGGATACTTACACAAAAATAACTCCGTTGACATTAACAGAAAATTTGTTTGAGGTCGATACTACCCTGGCTTCAGGCCTCTACTTCCTGGTCATAAAATCATAATTTTCCCCAGGTCAAGTCTTGCCCATGAAGGTAATTGGTAAGTGATCTCCCTGTCTTTATCTTCACCCATGAGCTTTTTTTCATCTTATTTTCTCCCCCTGTCCTGTTGAGAAGGGGGAGTGAGAGAGCAGCTGGGTGGGCATCTGGCAGCTGGCCAAGGTCAACTCACCACATCTTTATAAAGAAGAATTGAATTTTTCCCCTTCCCAAGAATTAACTTCAGAGTCAACAGTATTCTTCTAGAGGAGAAATTATGCAGTTTAGGAATACAGACTAACTAGTAATGCTTACACAGAAATTCTCTGTTAAATCTTCTAGTAACAATCATAATTCCTTTTCAACTTTGGAGAGAACTGAGAAATTGGATAGGGTGCCTTTCTCTCCTGGTTACTCAGCTCCTCTTTCAGCTTGGGCTGAAATCCATCTTGGTGGACTTCCTCTCAAGAAACCAAGAGCTGACTGCCACCTTCAGATCTTACATGATCCAGAGGTCCCTTCAGCAGGAGCAGGCAGCTAATCAGTCTTAGGTGCTGTTTGATGTAGCAATGTCTGGAGGCCTGCAAGATATATAGAGTATATCTGTCGAGAAGCCAAAAAAGGGAGAGCCAAAGACTTTGGTAAGCACTAAGCC
The DNA here is from genome assembly GCF_034638445.1 of Ciconia boyciana. NCBI lineage: Eukaryota > Metazoa > Chordata > Aves > Ciconiiformes > Ciconiidae > Ciconia > Ciconia boyciana. The sequence goes on along the minus strand of NC_132937.1, from coordinate 10,494,081 downwards.
TTAAGACTGAAGAGACTGATTTAAAGTGGGATCAAGATCCCTTTTAACTGGAGCTCTCCTCCATCAAAAAGGTTGATTTATAACAGATTTATAATGAGCCCTACTTCCTTGTCACCTTCTGCTAATGCATGATTTCTTTTCCAGATCTCCACAACACAAGCTTGGTTTTTTTCTCTTAATCTTCTTTTCTTGCAGGTAGCCCAGCTCTCCCAACACATCTGAAACCAGCCGAGAGGCATTCTATGTACCATTTAATCTCTGACTCACTAGGTGACTAGGTTGCCTTAGACCATGGACCTCTCTTCTTCTATTACCAGTATTTAGAAATTAGTAACAAAAAAAGCTTCAACAGGTCTGAATAACCAACCATGGTTTTCAGGGTTTATACAGATCCACCTCCCAAACCTTATTATCAGACCTGGCTATTATTGCTAGAAACATTTTCAACTGAATGAGGGATCTAAGGTTTCTTTGCTGCAAGAGTATTTACTGTCACCTTAACTCATCCCCATGTTACCATGCCTTTAAAAGTTATGAAGAAAATTATTTAAGTCAACAAATTTCAACACTGCACAGGCTAAGAGCACACACAAAGCATGCCATGCATGGCAACTCATTGTGAAAACTCATTCATATTTGAGCCTGTAGGGAGGAGTTATAAATGCCTATTCCCAACACAACTTCAGGATGGTGTAAAAACATCCACAAAGAAAAAACAGTGAGATATAGACTGAGCAGAAGTTTAAACTTTTACCCTTTCTACCACTGCCAACTCTGATTTACATGCATGAACATTAATGGAAGAAGGTAGTCACCAATACTACTATTGCCTAGAGGAGCTGTAAGTGAGAGATGCCATGGCATTTAAATTGGCATTAGGAATTCCTCTGCATCAAGGCTCCTACAAGAACTATCATTAGCAACTGAGAGAAGTTTATGTAAGCATAAAATTACTATAAATAAAATAGCCATTTTATTTGATAAAATACAGAGAGAGGGGCATATGACATGTTTGTGTGAGTATGCATATGGGAGGATAGCGCAAGCAGCTCTGTAATGATGGAAACAGTGTAAAACATTAGGATTCATTTTGGGCACCTATAGCTATCCACATATGTGGAAGGGGGAAGTGAAAATGTCTATTATGACTCTGTGCACTCTCATGAGAGAGACAGCACAGGATGCTAGACAGAGTAACCCAAAACAACACAGCATGCCTGATCACAGTCCTGATTATAGCCTTGTCTGTAAGATTTTTAGCAAACATCTGCTTAATAATTGTTTTTACACTGAGGATGCACTGGAATACACATCTGGAATATAATTTAAAACATCACAGGAAACCCATTTTCTCAGCTGAGAAAGTGCATAAAATTTAGTTTACAGAAAATATAATTTCTATAGAAATAGAATAGCTTACTCCACTGAATTATAGGGGTTTGTTTTTTCCTCTAATAAGTGAACAGAAAAACTTGGCAGAATTCTTCAGTCTAAGCTAAATTGTACAATCACTGGGTTATATTAATGAAGACTAGCTCAAGACTCAGCAGTTATTTTAGTATTCTGACATATATTTCCTTTGAGTATTCCATGGGTATTCATGCACACATCACTGTCACGTGCATGATGTATCTTGGATTTGCTGATTTTGTATGAAAAGAGTTCATTTATATAAAAATATTTTCTTTTAAAAAGTGCCCACACTTCCTAACCCATAGGCCTTGAAGGAAAATCTCTGGAGTAATTGATTATACAGATTCTCATTTCTTGCCAAAAGAAGAATCTATGCAAACAATGAGGTACATTTTAACATTTCCATAAAGTCACTCTTACTGAGGGGGAACAGTGCACATTTTCCCACTGACCAGCTTCGAAAGTTCCATTTCCTGAATGTCTAGAAGTCAAAGCCAAACCAGACTAGAGACCAAATGATTTTAAAAATTCATCATTTCCAGTCATCAGCACTCACAGGGTTGTTCCATAACAATGCAGCTCTTCTTCATAGACTTGCATGAAACCATGCTATGGAATAAAAGCTGCTCTGAGCTAATTCAAGCATACCAATCTTTTATTCTCTTTAAGCACTAAAGCATATAATAAAATGTCATCTCTATGTGATTCAAACTATTTTCTATTTTCCCTCTCCTTCATTCAACAGCATTCATAGAAAAGTAGCCCCATATAAGAATGTTGTAGTAAGACCTTCTCCAGTGCAATAAACTGTGGAAAAAATCCCACATTTGAAAAACAGGGGGAAAAAAATAACATACTGAAAAAAATAATCCACCTATTTATCAAAGCGATGCAATTTTTAACATGCACACACTGGACACTTGTGAAAGAGTAGTTATTTTGTTGTTAAAATATATCATGAGGGGGTCTGCTTGATTAAATATTTTCAAATTGATTAGAAATGTGTAAAGTATGTGAAAATACAATTATTAAAGAGCAGAAGTTATAGACAAGCTGAAGGCATAGTCCTTTCCAGTATGAGGAAAGCATGCATGGGGAAAAAAAGACCCTAACTCTGAAGTAGGGAGTAAATTTCATACCAGAATCTATTACTTTTATGTCGCAGAATGAAACACGAAGGTTTGGGTCTTCAGTCTATGAGGAAGAGTTGCTGAATGCACCACTCCCAAATGCAGTCATGGCTTTATCCCTTGTACTGCCATCATTCACCTCAATCTGTCCTATGCCTGTAAGAAGAAATTAGAAATTCCTGCTCAGATAACAAGAAAGCAGGTACCACAGGAACACCATAAATTAAAGAGAAAAAGAGAGAGAAAACTCAGATAAGGGACGTGGAAAGTATTGCCAAACAAGCAATGAATCTGTAATGAGTCAGGTTGAATGAGCAAAAGAGGCAACGGTCATGCTGTACTGCATTGCAGAACTTTCACTTAGATTTTGTCTACAGAAGGAATTATTCTGGAATAGCAGCCTGCCTCCCCATGTGGATGTTCTCACTCTGCACCTGGTGTACTTTATTCTTTACTAGTTTAAATAATCCTAATATTCATGTGCAAGTGAATTCAAATACACCAAGTTGAAGAAAGACAAAAGTGAGGTTGGCACTCCCAGAGAGAGAAAATGAGATTGTATTTGGCCCATATTAAGCCATAAGAGAAAAATAGTTCCTACAGGTCATGGTAGCAAAAACAGTCACTTACATATCTTAGTTGTCCTGTCATTAAATTTTCTGTGATACAAGCTCTGTTTAAACATACCAGTTGACTACATTCTCCATTTGCATTTCACATTCTAATGAAAGAAAAAGAAGTAAAAAAAAATTGGGATTAAAGCGCATCAGGAGGATATGACAATATCCAATGACTATATTTGGGTTACTGAACACTTGAGACCTAAGCCGTTACTCAGTCATGTAGGAGGGGAGATTGAGACTGGTGGCACATCTCTTGCCTATGGGCAGAGTCACAAAAGCGAGACCCCCAAAAATGGACTATTCTGCTTAAGAATTGCATGGACTTTTTAACAATAATTGAACACCAAGATATTTTCCTAACCTATCAGTATTCTCTGACTCACAGCAGCCAGTTCACACATAAAAATAGATGAAGACAGTTGGATAAAGTAGCTGTTGACATAGGTCAAGAACATGGAAAATTATTGCAGATAACATTTCATAAATTGCAGGGGTCTAAAGTTGGATAAAAAGTCTATGAATCGAGCAGCACTAAGTGATGTGTTCTTGCTGACTGAAAAAGTGCTTCAGCAAGGGTCAATGACAATCCACAGTTAACGCAGTTGTCATAATTATGCTACACATACTCTGAAAAAAGCAAGATGAAAAAAAGGAAACAGATGTTGGGAAAGTCTGGAAAGAAAGGAAAAGCAGAGGAGGAAAGAAAGCAGCAGCAGATGTTTGAAATTACCACTTATGCCCAAACAAACACATCTTACACAACAGCAGGGCAAGCTACAGTACTCTGACCTATGGAACAAAGCTGAAATTCAATGCATATTTTTTCCATCTCTCAGCCACAGAAAAGCCAGTCAGTCCTGCTATGAATTAAGTGGTTTCCATCTACTTTGCTACATACAAGTAATCCGTTAGAGCACTACAGTCATACCTCCACATACATGCACATCTAGAGCTGTATATTTTACCGTACCTAAAACACCCTTTGCCTTTCCAGTGCACCCTTCCCATCCCAGGATCTGAGAGAGCCCTTTACAAATATCAATCAACACATCTTAGCCTACAACTGTATGTGATAGCAAAATCTTATTCCTGCTTTAGAAACAGGGCTTTAGAGGAATAAGTTGGGAACAGAAACAAAAAAAAAAGGACATAGCCCAGGTGGAGTTGGTCATACAAAGTCCCTGCCCCAAGGGAGTTTATTAGCAGCTCAAAAGGCTTGGGAAGACAGACATTACAATGAAATTATGGAGAAGCTCAACTTGTCTGCAAATGGCCAGGACTCATGTCCCACTGGAAAGGTAGGGGACAATCAAAGTGGCAGATGCAAAAAGACACACAGCTTTTCTCCTTGGGGAATTATTGGCAGGTTTTCTATTCATGGGTGCAACTGCAGCAATTGCTGAGTGAACAAGACAGCAGCCTCTGCCCAACCTCCTCCCTTGCACACTGTACCACAGCAGACCACAGACCAGTTCAAAATTACAGGATGAAAAACACACAGCAGCTTTGTGGCAGAGCTGAGAACAAGTTCCAGGGAGCCTGGATTCCTATCTCGTGGCTTCCAACTGCACCAGCCCCAGCCCCAGGTATCTTTGACAAAGCATGTTTCAAGTAGTTTGGGATTTTTCCCTTCTTCAGATCTGGAGTACCCCAACCAACTCAAATGCTTATGTTTCAGTTACTAAGATAACTCAGTCTTGGAAAAGTCAGGAAAGATCTTTAATGCAGCTTAAAAGCAACTGTCATGTTTATACAAGGTACTTACTCTATCATTTATGGCACACTTTATCCAACTCACCATTTTGTCCAACTCCCTGCTCAAGCAGGGCCACCTAGAGCAAGTTGCCCAGGACCATGTCCAGATGGCTTTTGAATTATCTCCAAGGAGGGAGACTCCACAGCCTCCCTGGGAAACATGTCCCAGTGCTCAGTCACCCTCACAGTAAAAAAGTGTTTCCTGATGTTCAGGCGGAACCTCCTGTGTTTCAGCTTGTGCCCATTGCCTCTTGTCCTGTCACTGGGCACCACTGAAAAGAGCCTGGCTCCGTCATCTTTTCACCCTTCCTTCAGGTATTTATATAGAATCATAGAATCATAGAATAGCCCAGGTCGGAAAGAACCTCGAAAGATCACCTGGTCCAACCTGTTGTGGGAAAGGGAGCCTCCCTGGGGAGGTTGTTCCAGTGAATGATTGTTCTTGCTGTAAAAAATTTTGTTCTTATATGGAGATGAAACCTCTCCCAGTGCAACTTGTACCCATTGCCCCTTGTCCTCTCTATGTGGCTCCTTGTGAAGAGAGAGCCTCCGTCCTCTTTGTAGCCACCCTTTAAGTACCGGAATACTGTGATGAGGTCCCCCCTGAGCCTTCTCTTCTCCAGGGAGAAAAGACCCAACTCCTTCAGTCTTTCCTCATAGGACAGGTTCTCCAGCTCTTTGATCATCTTCATGGCCCTCCTTTGGACCCTCTCCAGTCTGTCCGTGTCTTTCTTGAATTGTGGGGACCAGAACTGGACACAGTACTCCAGGTGCAGCCTGACAAGCGCTGAGTAGAGTGGGATGATCACATCTCTATCTCTGCTAGTAATGCCCCTGTGGATGCAGCCCAGCATCTGATTTGCCTTTGTTGCTGCAGAGCTGCACTGCTGACCCATGTTCAGCTTGTTGTCCACCAGGACCCCCAGGTCCCTTTCAGCAAGGGACATTAATAAGATCCCCCCTGCACCTTCTCTTCTCCAGGCTGAATGGTCCCAGCTCTCTCAGCCTTTCCTCATAGGAGAGATGCTCCAGTCCCTTCATCATCTTTGTGGCCCTTCTCTGGACTCTGTCCAGTATGTCCATGTCTCTCTTGTACTGGGGAGCCCAGAACTGGACACAGGACTCCACGTGTGGCCTCACCAGTGCTGAGGAGAGGGGAAGGATCACCTTCCTTGACCTGCTGGCAATACTTTGCCTAATGCAGCCCAGGATACCGTCGGCCCTCTTTGCCGCAAGGGCACATTGCTGGCTCATGTTCAACCTGGTGCCCACCAGGACCCCCAGGTCCTTTTCTGCAAAGCTGCTCTCCAGCCAGGCGGCCCCCAGCATATATTGGTGCCTGGGGTTGTTCCTCCCCAGGTGCAGGACTTGGCACTTCCCCTGGTTGAACTGCATGAGGTTCCTGTCAGCCCATTTCTCCAGCCTGTCCAGGTCCCTCTGACTGGCAGCACGATCCTCTGGCGTATCAGCCTCTCCTCCCAGTTTTGGGTCATCAGCAAACTTGCTGAGGGTACACTCTGCCCCATCATCCAGATCATTAATGAAGATGTTGAACAGGACTGGACCCAGTCTTGACCCCTGGGGTACACCGCTAGTTACTGGCCTCCAACTAGACTTCGTGCCACTGATCACCACCCTCTGGGCCTTGCCATTCAGCCATTTTTCAGCCCACCTCACTGTCAGCTCATCCAGCCCATATTTCAACAGCTTGTCTATGAGGATCTTATGGGAGGCAGCGTCAAAGGCCTTACTGAAGTCCAGCTAGACAATACCCACTGCTGTCCCCTCATCTACCAGGCCAGTCATTTCATCGTAGAAGTTTATCAAGTTGGTCAAGCATGACTTCCCCGTGGTGAATTCATGCTGACTACTCCTGATGACCTTCTTGTCCTTCATGTGCCTGGATATGGCTTCCAGAATTAGTTGCTCCATCACCTTCCCAGCAATTGAGGTGAGGCTGACTGGCCTGTAGTTCCCTGGGTCCTCCTTCTTGCCCTTCTTGAAGATAGGAGTGACTTTTGCTTTCCTCCAGTCCTCAAGCACTTTTCCCAGTCACCATGATTGTTCAAAGATTATAGAGACTGGCCTTGCAATGACATCAGCCAGCTCCCTCAGCACTCATGGATGCATCCCATCAGGGCCCATGGACTTATGTATGTCCAATTTGCTTAAGTATTCCCTGACCTGATCCTTTTCCACCAAGGGGACATGTCTTCCTTGCTCCAGAATTTCCCCCTGGACTCTGGGACCTGGGATTCCTGAAGGCTGGTCTTGCATGTAAAGACTGAGTCAAAGGCGGCATTCAGTACCTCAGCCTTTTCCATGTCCTGTGTAACCAGGTTCCTCATCTCGTTGAGCAGCGGGCCCACATTTTCCCTACTCTTCCTTCTGTCACCTATGTACTTATTGAAGCCCTTCATGTTGTCTTTGACATCCCTGGCCAGATTCAATTCCATTTGGGCTTTGGCTTTCCTAACCCCATCCCTGGATGCTCGGACAATGTCTCTGTATTCTTCCCAGGTTACCCATCCTTGCTTCCACCTTCTGTATGCTTCCTTTTTGTTTCTGAGTTTGGCTAGGAGCTTTTTGTTCATCCACACAGGCCTTCTGCCATTTTTACCTGACTGCATATTTGTTGGGATGGAACTCTCCTGAGCTTGGAGGAGGTGATCCTTGAATATTAACCAGCTTTTTTGGGCCTCTCTTTCCTCCAGTGTCTCATCCCATGGGACTCTATCAAGCAGATCCCTGAAGAGGCCAAAGTCTGCTCTCATGAAGTCCAGGGTTGTGATCTTGCTTTTTGTCCTGCTCCCTCCCCTTTAGGATCTTGAACTCCACCATTTCATGGTCACTGTAGCCAAGGCTGCCTTTGACCTTCACATCCCAAACGAGCCCCTGGTTGTTGGCGAGTATGAGGTCCAGCAGAGCACCTCCTCTCGCTAGCTCTTCTGTCACTTCTGTCAGGAAGTTCTCATCGATGCACTCCAGGAACCCCCTGGATTGCTTATGTCCTGCTGTGTTGTCCCTCCAGCAGATATTGGGATGGTTCCAAGTCCCCCATGAGGACCAAGACCTGCAAACTTGAGGCTGCTCCTATCTGTCTGTAGAGTGCCTCATCTGCTTGTTCTTCTTGGTCAGGTGGCCTATAGCAGACACCCACTACAATGTCATCTTTAACTGTCCTCTCTTTAATCCTTATCTATAAGCTCTCAGTTGGCTCATCATCCATCCCCAGGCAGAGCTCCATGCATTACAGCTGTTCTCTCACATAAAGAGCAAATCCCCCTCCTCGTCTTCCCATCTTGTCCTTCCTAAAGAGCCTGTATCCCTCCATTGCAACACTCCAGTCATGGGAGCCATCCCACCATGTGTCCATGATCCCAACAAGATCCTAGTCCTGCAACTACACACAGATCTCTAACTCTTCATGTTTATTCCCCATACTGCATACATTAGTATACAGGCACTTCAGAGAGGCACTCCAGCATGTTGAGTTCTTGGAGAGGGTTTGGGGGATTTTTCCATAATGGTGCCTTGTATGCACTTCTTTGCTTACATGCAAGTGACAGAGGTGGCCCCACTTAAGCCCTGTTTTGTTGATTTTGTGATCCCTTTCAGTCACATCACCCTAGGCCCTTTGCTCAGCAATCCTGTCCATCACTCACAGGGCTGCTGGTTACCCTCTCCCTCCCCCATCATTCTTAGTTTAAAGCCCTCCTTATGAGGTTAGCCATCCTGCTGGCAAAAATACCTTTGCCCTGCTTAGTGAGATGGATCCCATATCCCAAGCAAACGCTGGTCTGCAAACAGGTTCCCATGGTCATAGAAACCAAAACTCTGTTGCCAACACCAGTTCCGCAGCCAATTATTGACCTGTCCTATTAGTGCCCTTCTCCTCACACCCTTTCCCCTCACTGGCAGGACTGAGGAGAACACCACCTGGGCCACCATGCCCTTGACTACTGCCCCCAGAGCTCTGTAGTCACTTTTGATACTCTCCAGGTTGCCCTCAGCAGTATTATTTGTGCCCACATTGAATAACAGCAGGGGGTAGTATTCAGAGGTCCAGATGAGCTTCAGCAGTCCCTCCACAATATTCCGGATCCTGGCCCCTGGCTGGCAGCAAACCTCTCTAGACAATTGGTCAGGTTGACAGATGCATGCCTCTGTCCCTCGCAGCAGGGAGTCACCCATTACAATGACTCGCCATTTCTTCCTGGTAGTCTTTCATGGTTTAGGGTCAGGTAGACCCAGTCCTTTGCTTGTAGGCACATCTGGTTCCCCTTCAGTTTTGAGGGTGGTGAACCTATTTTGCAGTTGTAAATGCTTAGGTGGGGCAGGAGCCTTCCTCTTGGTGCCAGAAGTCACCAGCTTCCATCCTTCCCCTTCTCCAGAGGTTTTGCTTACCTTGATAGTGGGGGTAGACACTGCCTGCTTCTGTGTTGCAAATGGGGTATGAGGGTCTTCAAGCCGTTGAGTCTCAGAGAAGATGCTGTCTACCTCCCTTTCATCTTCTCTGATGCTGCACAGCCTGCTCACTTCTTCCCATAACTCCTCCACTTGGTGGCAGAGCTCCTCCAAGGCAGCACAACTCCTGCAGGACAGAGGCCCATCTCTCCTGGCATCAGAGAGGCCCCAGACACTCCCTGCAGACTGGGACTTGGAGGGCTGCATCTGCCATCTGAAGCTCAGTCTGTGTTGAAGCCTCTGCCCTAGCAGGGACAGCTGCTCCAATATCTGCTGGGGAAACTGCTCTGTGGTGTGTTACCACTATGTCTGAGACTGTTACAGTGGCACAGTTTCAGCTGAGGCCCCCTTCTTCGCACCCTTCTGTGTGAACTGCTGCACAAACTGCTGCGTCTGTTGGCTGTCTCCGTTAGCTGTGCTCTCACAGCATTACTTACCCAGGAAAGGATGAGCTGTTCTTTTCACAGCTAGTCTCCATTGCAGGAGATGCCTAGATCCAAAACTACTTGGCTTTGTAGCTCCCTGATGGTTCCTGTGTTCATTTTGACATTAGAAGCATGCCAAGAACAGTCATTTAGTTATGGTTCTATTTCTCTACGCTCATAATTCACGTCACTCTTCCATACTATAAATTCAGAAAAAGAAAATAAAGAGCATTATTTCCATGGCTGTCATTTACAGGACTGACATTCCAATTGAATGTATAAAACTTTACATCTCCAATTAGACCATTTACATGAGGTTACAGTGTGGTTTGGACAGTCTTGCCTAAATTTCTCTTATCTATGTTTATGTCACTTGATAGCAATCTTTATGAGCTATTTTTACTTTGTCTTCTGTTGGGATAAAAGCATTTTAAAATGGCCTACTATAAATATGATTCTTTATATGATTACAGGTTATGAATACTCAGTACCAATAAAACCTTTTTTTCCTCTGACCAAGACAATCTTCATGCATGCAAACATGCATTTTCTGAAGAATACAAACATAAGTTTTGTTTGACATCATCTGAGATGTGCTACAGAAGATGTCTGCTCTACCCAGGGCAGACATTTCAGAAGCTTAAAAAACTATAAGGGCTTTCATAAATTTCCTATTAGTACTATTATTATATCTCTAATTATCAGTCCAGTTCATTTACCTGCTGATAGGAAGGACCAAAAGACAAAACTGAACTCTGGTGGATTACATCACATGTATTACCCATTAGATGACAGCTTCAGAGCTCCTGACTGCACTTCCACTATTTGTCAGGACAGTGGGAAAGTCAAAAGAGATGGTAATAAATCTCAGTCTCTCACAAATAAGGTAACAGTATTAAATTATCTACATGCCTTCTTTAGACCATCAAATCACAGTGTATCTGGCTTCATAAAATGACTAAACAAGTTAAAGGAGTGTATCTGCACTGACCACTGTTGCAGCTCTCACTGTCAGCTTCCTACATTCAAAGCAAAGGAAGTATGTTGATACAGCAAGGACCCAGGAAAGAAGCACAAAAATGATGAAAAGAAAAAAACAGATCCACAAGTGAGTGGTTCTAGGAGGTATTCTTAGCTGAGGAAATGGAAGATTATGGGTGTTAAGACAGTGTCCAAACATATGCAGGTAAGCAAGCTGCTATAAGCAAACTTTGTCTTCCAGTTCACAAAGTTATAGCAACATCAAATGGCTAGAATTTGAAGCTAGATAAACTCAGATAAAACAAAAAGATTTAAATAACAGAACAACTTAAAAACTTCTGAAAACTCCATTGCTGGAAATGTTTTAATTAAAATTGGAAGACTTCTAAAACCTATGCTCTGCTTCAAATAATAGAAATTAATTCCAGAGAGCCATACAACATCTGGTCAAAGATGATGTATTGGGTTTCCGTGGCAAGGTTTTTGGTAGCGGGGGGACTGCAGGGGTGGGTTCTATGAGAAGACACCAGAAGCTGCCCCTATGTCAGACAGAGCCAGTTTCAGCCAGCTCCAAGACGGACCCGCTGCTGCCCAAAGCTGAGCCAATCAGCCACGGTGGTAGCGCCTCTGTGATAACATATTTAAGAAAGGGTAAAAAATGCTGTGCAACAGCAGCTGGGAGAGAGGAGTGAGAATATGTGAGAGAAACAACTATGCAGACACCAAGGTCAGTGAAGAAGGAGGGGGAGGAGGTGCTCCAGGTGCCAGAGCAGAGATTCCCTTGCAGCCTGTGGTGAAGACCATGGTGAGGCAGGTTGTCCCCCTGCAGCCCATGGAGGTCCACGGTGGAGCAGATATCCACCCTGCAGTCCCTGGAGGACCCCATGCCAGAGCAGGTGGATGTACCCTAAAGGAAGCTGCAGCCCATGGAGACCCCACGCAGGAGCAGGCTCCTGGCAGGAACTGAGGCCCAGCAGAGAGGAGCCCACGCAGGAGCAGGTTTTCTGGCAGGACCTGTGACCCCATGGGGGATCCACGCTGGAGCAGTCTGCTCCTGAAGGACTGCACCCCATGGAAAGGACCCATGCTGGAGCAGTTCTTGAAGAACTGCAGTCCGTGGGAAGGACCCACGTTGGAGAAGTTCGTGAAGGACTGTATCCCGTGGGAGGGACCCCACACTGGAGCAGGGGAAGAGCATGAGGAAGGAGCAGTAGAGATGAATTGTTATGAACTGACCGCAACCCCCATTCCCCATCCCCCTGTGATGCTCGGGCGGAGGAGGTAGAGAAGTCAGGAGTGAAGCTGAGCCTGAGAAGAAGGGAGGGGTGGGGGGAAGGTGTTTTTAGATTTGTTTTTATTTCTCATTATCCTACTCTGATTAATTGTCAATAAATTAAATTAATTTCCCTAAGCCAAGTCTGTTTTGCCCTTGACAGTAATTGCTGAGTGATCTCCCTGTCCTTATCTCAATCCACAAGCTTTTCCATCTTTTCTCCCCCTGTCCTATTGAGGAGGGGGAGTGAGAGAGCGGCTTGGTGGGCACCTGGCAGCCAGCCAAGGTCAACCCACCACACAGATGTTTTGATCAGACAATCACAATGTTTCCTTTTGATCTTACAGGCTATGTGTCTACTGACAACTGTAGTTTGGAGAAATAATTTCTTAGGAACACCCTGGGAAACAGAAAACTGTTTAGAATTCAGAAATTCTGGTTTTATTATATGATCATATAAAGTTGTTATAACAGCTATTGATTAAACAGTGAATTGACTTTGAGTTTGGTAAATGTACTTAAAAATAACTTTTTTATTTGATTCCTTTACAAAAGCAAAGATCATCAGGTATTTTGGCCTTTATTTAAAATCTCAGTGTCAATAGGAATGACAGAATTTAGTCCCCCTCAAAAAGGGAAAAAAAATATTTTAACAATAATCTAGGCTAAACAAGGCTTATTTAAGCAACAGTCAACACACCAATGGAAACAACTGGTTTACATGGATTATATGGAGAGGATTTAGAGTAAGTGTTTTAGTTTACTAAAACATTGTTTGTCTTCATAAAATGTCCTCTGTGGCATCAATAGAAATACACTTCCACAGAATAAAATATATAGTATTTACTTTGCATTTGCCATTTGCTGAAGTTTTTATTCAACTGTCAGCATTCTCCACATTTCACAGGCAGGGAGTCAGCACAAAGGAGCGAAGTAGTCTGATGAAGGCCGCAGACACTCAGCAGCACAGCTACAAACAGGGCATAGCTGCCTGGCACCTCATCTAAGCCATTAAAACTTGCAGCTCACAGGATGATGAGGATCTGCTAGTCTGAAACAGAATATCTAGCCAAGTGAAATAAGAGAGGCTTTCCAGTGATAGTGACTTTTTAAAATTACTCTAAAAGAAAGGAGGTTCTAAGGAGATGCACAAAAAGCTGGAGGCTTTTTTCTTTTGCTTTATTTTGGGGAGGTGTCTTTCCAGCTCCCTGCCCCTACCTTTTATTATCTTTTAATAACCCTAGCTATGACAAATTATCTGTGTGTATCATGATCACTTGCTGTTCACAATTTAAAATATCTGGGCGAGAAGGATGTCACTAGAATTAAACATGATTGTCTTGCCTGTCAGAAGCAGGCAGAGATGCATAAAAATGTTGACACGTTACATCAGGAACATACATTGCTGCCAGAAAGTTTTCCAAATGCAGGGAAAAAAAGCACCCTTTAATCCCTTTTTCTATTAATATCCTGCACTATAACCAATATCATCAGTATCAGATGAAGTATCCCCTCAGGAAATCATGTATAAAATCTGCTCTGTCACATTCCTAGAAAGCCTGCTCTAAACAAGAATGGTGACCTAGTATCAACAGATGAGGAGAAGGCTGAGGTACTCAACAACTTTTTTGCTCCAGTCTTCTCTGGCAACCGCTCTCCTCACCCCTCCCAAGTCAATGGACAACATGTTGGGGACCAGGGGGGTAAAGCCCCTCCCACTGTAAGGGAAGATCAGATTCGAGACCACCTGAGGAACCTGAACATATATAAGTCTATGGGACCTGACGAGATGCATCCCAGAGTCCTGAGGGAATTGGCTGATGTAGTTGCCAAGCCACTCTCCATGATATTTGAAAAGTCATGGCAGTCAGGTGAAGTCCCCAGTGACTGGAAGAAGGGAAACATTGTGCCCATCTTTAAAAAGGGTAGAAAGGAGGACCCTGGGAACTACCGACCTGTCAGCCTCACCTCTGTGCCTGGGAAGATCATGGAACAGATCCTCCTAGAAGCTATGCTAGAGCACATGGAGGACAGGGAGGTGATTCGAGACAGCCAACATGGCTTTGCCAAGGGCAAGTCCTGCCTAACCAACCTAGTGGCTTTCTACGAGGGAGTTACCACATCAGTGGACAAGGGAAAAGCAATGGATGTCATCTATCTGGACTTCTGTGAAACCTTTGACATGATCCCCCACAACATCCTTCTCTCTAAATTGGAGAGATACGGATTTGATGGGTGGACTGTTCAGTGGATAAGGAATTGGTTGGATGGTCACATCCAGAGGGTAGCAGTCAACGGCTCAATGTCCACATGGAGATCAGTGACAAGTGGTGTCCCTCAGGGGTCCGTACTAGGACCAGTGCTGTTCAATATTTTCATCAATGACATTGACAGTGAGATTAAGTGCACCCTCAGCAAGTTTGCAGATGACACCAAGCTGAGTGGTGCAGTTGACACGCCAGAAGGACGGGATGTCATCCAGAGGGACCTGGGCAAGCTGGAGAAGTGGGCCTGTGTGAACCTCATGAGGTTCAACAAGGCCAAGTGCAGGGTCCTACACCTGGGTCGGGGCAATCCTCGGTTTCAATACAGGCTGGGGGATGATGTGATTGAGAGCAGCCCTGTGGAAAAGGACTTGGGGGTACTGATGGACAAAAAGCTGGACATGAGCCAACAATGTGCGATCGCAGCCCAGAAAGCCAACCATATCCTGGGCTGCATAAAAAGAAGCGTGGCCAGCAGGTCGAGGGAGGTGATTCTGCCCCTCTACTCTGCTCTGGTGAGACCTCACCTGGAGTACTGTGTCCAGCTCTGGAGCCCTCAGCACAAGAAGGACATGGAGCTGTTGGATTGGGTCCAGAGGAGGGCCATGAAAATGATTCGAGGGCTGGAGCACCTCTCCTACAAGGACAGGCTAAGACAGTTGGGGTTGTTCAGCCTGGAGAAGAGACCTTATAGCAGCCTTCCAGTACGTAAAGGGGGCCTATAGGAAAGACGGGGACAGACTTTTTAGCAAGGCCTGTTGTGACAGGACAAGGAGCAATGGTTTTAAACTAAGGGAGGACAGATTTAGACTGGATTTAAGAAAGAAATCTTTTACAATGAGGGTGGTGAGGCACTGGAACAGGTTGCCCAGAGAGGTAGTGGAGGCCCCATCCCTGGAAACATTCAAGGTCAGGTTGGATGGGGCTCTGAGCAACCTGATCTAGTGAAAGATGTCCCTTCTCTTGCAGGGGGGTTGGACTAGATGACCTGTAAAGGTCCCTTCCAATCCAAAGCATTCTATGATTCTATGATAAAATCCAGCTAATTTTTTGAAGTAATAAAGACTTCAAGCCACATGTTGCTTTGCAATATTCAAGTTAGAATAGAATAGAATAGAATAGAATAGAATAGAATAGAATATTATATTTCAGTTGGAAGGGACCTACAATGATCATCCAGTCCAATTGCCTGACCACTTCAGGGCTGACCAAAAGCTAAAGCATGTTTTATTAAGGGCATCGTCCAAATGCCTCTTAAACACTGACAGGCATGGGGCATCAACCACCTCTCTAGGAAGCCTGTTCCAGTGTTTGACCACCCTCTCGGTAAAGACATGCTTCCTAATGTCAAGTCTGAACCTCCCCTGACACAGCTTTGAACCATTTCCATGCATACTGTCACAGGATACCAGGGAGAAGAGATCAGCACCTCCCTCTCCACTTCCCCTCCTCAGGAAGCTGTAGAGAGCAATGAGGTCGCCCCTCAGCCTCCTTCTCTCCAAACTAGACAAACCCAGAGTCCTTAGCCAGTCCTCATACAACATGCCTTCCAGGCCTTTCACCAGCTTTGTTGCCCTCCTCTGGGCACATTCAAGGACCTTCACATCCTTCTTAAATTGTGGGGCCCAGAACTACACACAGAACTCAAGGTGAGGCCGCACCAATGCTAAATAAAGCAAGATAATCACCTCTTTTGACTGGCTGGTTATGCTGTGTTTGATGCACCCCAGGATGCGGTTTGCCCTCTTGGCTGCCAGGGCACACTGCTTACTCCTATTGAGCCTGCTGTCAACCAGCACCCCCAGATCCCTTTCTGCAGGGCTGCTCTCCAGCCACTCCTCTCCCAATCTATACTTGTGTCCAGCATTACTCCGTCCCAGGTGCAGAATCCGGCATTTGTTCTTGTTAAATTTCATGTCACTGATGATTGCCCAATGTTCCAATCTATCTAGATCCTTCTGCAAGGCCTCTTGTCCCTCAAGAGAGTCAACAGCATCTCCCAGTTTAGTATCGTCAGCAAACTTGCTAAGGGTGCATTCAACTCCTGCATCCAGATCATTGATAAAAATGTTGAACAGAACTGGCCCTAGAATTGAGCCCTGAGGAACACCACTGGTGACCAGTCACCTGCAAGATGTAGCCCCATTCAATACAACCCTTTGAGCCCTGCCCTTCAGCCAGTTCTTCACCCAGCGCACTGTGTACCTGCTCATCCCACAGTTGGACAACTTGTCCAGAAGGGTGCTGTGAGGGACAGTATCAAAAGCCTTACTAAAATCCAGAAAAACTACATCCACCACCTTCCCTTCATCCACTAGGTGGGTGACCTTATCATAGAAGGATATTAAATTAGCTAAAGAGGACTTTCCCTTTGTGAACCCATGTTGACTGTGCCTGATGATTGCATTCTCCTTTAAATGCCTTTCAATAGCACCCAGCATGATCTTCTCCATAATTTTTCCAGGTACTGAGGTTAGACTAACAGGTCTGTAGTTTCCTGGGTCTTCCCTCACGCCCTTCTTGTAAATTGGAATAACATTGGCTAGCTTCCAGTCAGCAGGGACCTCCCCAGACTCCCAAGACCTTTGGTAGATGATCGAGAGGGGTGCTGCTGTAACATCCGCTAGCTCCTTCAGTACTCTGGGATGAATCCCATCAGGCCCCGTGGACTTGTGAACATTCAGCGGATACAACTGGTCCCTTACAATTTCAGTGTCCACAAATGGAAAGTCACTGTTCCCACACTCGTGGTCCTCTGACTCAGGGGACCAGGCAGCCCAAGGTTTATCATTGATATTAAAGACTGAGGCAAAAAAAGCATTGAATGCCTCTGCTTTTTCTTCGTCCCTATTAGTCAGGTGACCATCTTCAACAAGTATCGGTCCAATGTTTTCTTTAGACCTCCTTTTGCTATTAACATACATAAAAAAGCCTTTCTTGTTGTCAGATACGGCACTGGCTAGTTTCAGCTCTAATTGAGCTTTGGGATGCTTCAGAATTTTTTTTCTTCATAGAGTCCTTTGCAAAGCCCCAGGTCATAGCATATATCTCATACCTTTTGCTTTTGCCTTTCCACAGCCAAAAGGCTCCAGAAACATCTAAGTCCAGAGTCCCATGTGATCTGCTTCATTTTGAATATTCTTATCTCACAAAGTTTTGGCTACTTCTGTCAGAGATGGCTGAGCCTTTGCCTCTATCTTTAAGGTCAGCCACCACCTTTCTCATTGACCATGAAGCCCAGAGACTGTACTAGCAGCTGCACTACGATCCCTGTAAACTCTGTTGCTCACTAGAATGAGGTATTTGCCACCTGTTCTGATGCTGGGCTTATGTGATGCTGCAATAACATGATAAAAAGGGTGAGGCACTGTAGTTTTTCACAGCATACTACTGGTCAAAATCTTAACCCAACTACTCTCCACCTTGTCTTTTAATTTCCCTGCCCATCCCTCTACCAGCTTAAGAAAATCACTATAAGAAAATAGCTAGAGAATGCAATCCTGCTGAATAAATTTTTTTTCTTTTCTGAAACCATTTGCTATACTATTTAGGAAGTGAGCCAGTTAAAACCTCTAGACTAATCTCCAACTCTTGCCCAACAGTTAACAGCGATATTATCATTGCAAAGGAGTTCTGTAAAATGACCTGGCAAACAGAAAATTAGAATTTTCTGAAATCTAATATTTCTTTTTAATCCACATGCAATTAAGGATATAGACAGGAGAAAAACCCTTTAAGGCAGGTGCTAACAACTGGGATAATTATGATGAAGATGAAATATAAGTGTAAGTAATCAAACATGATAATTTATGTCAAGAAACACTTCTCTGAGAGTGTACATTTTTAATTTCTAAAATCATATTACACTGAATTCCTACTGGCCTTTTTTCTGCTTTTAGCAGAAAACATCAAAAGGTAATTCCAGTAGGTAGTTTTGATGATTATTTCTGAGGGTTTTCTTTTTAAGCACTAATAGAAAAATAAGCTATCATCTCATTAATGTGGTAATAGAATTGGACATTAACAAAGCTTTTATTCTTCACAAAGAAATCTCAGTCCCATTAACATTATGATTAAGGATTAATTATAACATTATGATAGGATTAAGCCTTTCACCTTTAGGTTACTGTCACACAAGGTTCAGCTTTGAGCTGGTTTTGTATCATGTACAGACCAAACACTCTTTCATGTGTGGGAAAGGAACACCAACTTTTTAGGTTGCTATTCACCAAAATGATTAGACAGAACAGGATGTTTTACCCTGCTCTCAGTGTGAAACCTCTAGGTCTAGGTACGTTGTGAACTGCAATGTAGTTCATATTGGATCACAATTGAAAATAAGTCTGATGCTGTCATGCATCCTCAGCATGTTTAAATTATTCTTGATTCTTGCTCAAGCAACACAGGCTTCTCGGGGATTTTTGCTGATGCAGAATCTGGTTTAAGCTAGGGCTAATATACCGGGCACCCCTGTAAGTACAGATTTCAATCACCATTAAACAAAAAAAATACCAACCATCTTGTACAAACTTTACAACAACATAAGAACTGTTAGAACAGCACTAATTATAACAGGATCTAATGCAGTTGGGTGCCAGTGAACAGCAACTTTGTATCTCAAGAAGCCCTATAACATGATCTAACTGTAGGACTATTTGCCCATGTTTATATAAAACTGTGTTTAATATTCCAGAGGCAGGTACTACAGTGAAATGTTGCTATGTCCTCTCATACATTGTGAATCAGTTCATATTCTAATTCACGCAGCAACAGGCTCCTTAAAAATACCAGATCTGATTCTTGATCTTCACTGAGCTAAAGAAGGAAGGATGGCTTGTGTAAAGGATTTCTGAGACAATTAAATACAGGGTCCACAGTGGTAAACATATCATTATTTAATAATTAACTTAAATTCCCCAGTCAAACTCTGAACATGGAAAACAGAGTGGAAGTTCCTATTATTCTTTTACCAAGTGCTATTGATTCTTTGTTCTCCAAGTACTAATACAGATTATGTCTACCCAGGCAGACATCAGTAGTTCACCTAATCCCAAGGTTTAATGATTCTGTTATTCTATTTGGCTAACAAAATCTTTTTGTTCACTAATGAGGTTTAACAACTGTCCTGGTTTCAGCTGAGATAGATAGAGTTAATTTTCTTTATAGCAGCTAGTATGGGGCTATGTTTTGGATTTGTGCTGAAAACAGTGTTGATAATACAGAGATGTTTTAGTTGTTGCTAAGTAATGCTTATACTAGTCAAGGACTTTTCACCTTCCCATGCTCTGCCAGGTGCACAAGAAGTTGGGAGTGGACACAGCTGGGACAGCTGACCCCAACTGACCAAAGGGATATTCCATACCATATGACATCATGCTCAGCATATAAAGCTGGGGGAAGAAGAAGGAAGGGGAGGATGTTCGGAGTTATGGCGTTTGTCTTCCCAAGTAACCGTTAGGTGCGATGGAGCCCTGCTTTCCTGGAGATGGCTGAACACCTGCTGATGGGAAGTAGTGAATGAATTCCTTGCTTTGCTTTGCTTTTGTGCGTGGCTTTTGCTTTACTTATTAAACTGTCTTTATCTCAACCCACGAGTTTTCTCACTTTTACTCTTCTGATTCTCTCCCCCATCCCACTGTGGGGAGAGTGAGCGAGCAGCTGTGTGATGCTTAGTTGCCGGCTGGTGTTAAACCACGACAACAACTTAACACTTAGCATTGCCAATACGAAACAAGCTTTCCCATAATAGCATTCTCATCAGAATTCCTCTAAGCTTGAAGTCCAAGATGCTGCTTTTAAAAACACAGGGGTTTAGTATTGTAATGAAATTCTTCATTCCTGCTGTATTTTGTGCCTTCTACACGAAATATAAATTGGCCGAAGTTTTATTTTCTCCTTAACTCAACCTCATACTCCAATCTTGGCACATTTAAATTCTGAAACAAATGGAAAACACACCCTGATGACCATCTTCTTAGCATGAAAAATTCATGGCCATGCAATGTGCCTTTTTTAAGATTAAACATTTTGGTTTTAAAAGGTCCAGCTTATACAACACAATTGAATTTAAGCCTACTTTAATAATCCTGAAATGTCATATACACTGAGGACAAACCAGACATTAGCCTACAAATACTGGTGTCCATATTCTGACGTGTGCAGCCACACAATTCCCAAGCCCAGATTCAGTAGAGCAATCACAAAGTCAATCACAAACACTTTTGCCAGATCAAGGTATTAGACTGTCAGCTTCTCTTTGGGTACAGAATCATTAACAGGGTGGAGTGTCTCGCACAACCCTCAGTACAGTTTCTCATTATTAAAGTGATATTTAACAATGATTCTGCAATGTGATTCCTGTACCAGCACTAGCACAGAATGCTGCATATGGGACAAGACCCAAATGGTATAACATAGAAGGCACTGAGAAACTAATTATGTCTCTGATTTGCTGCTGTGCTCTGCCTTAGAATCTCTCACAATTTTGGCCACAGTAATTTGGGCTGGCTGCCAGAGATGCAGAAGGGGTATCTGGAAGCTGGGTGTAACAGGTATGTTTAAGGTTGTATGTACATGTGAACTTGTGCATTTGCATGTAAATCACTTCACAACCTCTGTGCATGTGGGAAACAACATGGAATGAGACAGATGTGAACACTTTCCTTTCCTTTTGCAGTGTCACCTATTCTGAGTACAACGCTTGGTGTTTGAATGGTAGGTGTCAGCATTCATGGGAACAGAGAATTGTGCCCTAACCATTTTCATAATCATCCCTGAAACATGCTGCTCAGTAGAGCTTCTGGGGCTCTTACAGAACTTAGCAGCCCAGCCCTATTGACACAGGGATGAAAATGCTCTGTATGCATTTCCCTCATCCTGTCCCTTCCTCAGGAGGAACTTCAGTCCTAAATATGGCTTTCCAGACTGCAGAAGTATTCATGTATCGTTTAGTATTCCTCTATGATGCTTAACTTGTAGGAAATGGTACATGTGGAGCATTCAAACTGTCTTTTGCTGATAACTTAGACTTCTCTTAAATTCTTGCCAAGTTTTAGGATAGCACAAATCCTTCACAGACCACAATCATAATCCAAGGTCTAAAAAAAGACTGACTATTTTAACCAGTGGAAACCACTAGGGGTTTGAGGGTTTTGTTGTGGGGGAGTGGGTTGCTTGAACAGCATAAAAATGCTAAAGAAGATATGCTTTAAACTTCCTTTCTAAAAGACAACCACAAGAAATCCAATTCTACGGTTAGGGATGAAGCTACTAACCACAGAAGTTAAAGGTTTAAAACAAAAGTGTCTTGGATACAGCTACATGACAATATTATACCCAACTATAAATCAGTAATTAAATTATGTTGCCAGTTACATATTACATAATATATACTCTGAAGGTCTGATACCATTTTTCATACAGAGGGAAGTCTCTTAAAACTAAGGTCAGTAGAAACTTCCAAAAAGACCACAGAAAAGAGTATTCTTATTTTAATCCCTCATACATTCTAAGTCCAGAAAAATGACCAGAAAAAAAAACAAAAGAGAAACCTTCATCTGAACATTGGTATCATCCTATATTACTCATTTTCATTCCCAAAGCTGGTTGATTTACAGAAGAAGATAACAGCCATTAATGTTACATAGATGATTTTCTAGGGAAGCATAGCATAGTGATTAGTACAAAATTCCTATACTACAGCTCCTCTACAAATGTCAGACCTTATGTTCCAACAACAGCACATAATTAATAGCATGGTATTGTTTTCATTTTAATGGGAAGCAGAACCTCAGCAAAAAAGGGTCAGTTCTTGTAATGCTATATCCCATTCAGGTGAATGTCTCCTGGTATGATATTTCATATAAAAAATGTAAAGGCTTTTGCATCAGACATGTAGGTGGATTTTCTTACCTTTGGTTCCATTGAAATGAAGCTGTGGGTACCTCTACTTGAGAGAACTGACCTTTTAATTGTTTTACTATGGTAGAAGTGATAGTAATCCTTCAGTGTTCCAATCTGTAAGGGGAGAAAAGAAAAACAAAGAGGGAGATATAATTAATGGAAAGTAGTTTTATGGTTTTCATTTTTAAAGGTCTATAAATTATGCAATTTCCTACTGTGCTGAAATGTTACTTGAACCAAGTGATCATTTATAAAAGAAGGATATATGATATGAAATGGATGGAGTGTCCCTGAGGCAGTAACTACATAACCAAAGATTATAATTGAGCTGCTTAGTCTGTCCGTATCTACCTTATTAATGTTTAAATTATATTCAGTATTTTAAGCAATTCTATATCAATCTATATCCAAGCTGTCTTCAAATGGAACATATAATAATCATCAAATGGCTATATGGTTATTAAAAAGCATTCCATCTAGTTTGCATAAGGAAATATACTGTAAAATGCACTAGATTCAGTTATTTAAATAAAATTTATAAAAAAGACATCCACAGCATCAGACTATGCACCAGGAATAGGCTCCTTTTTCTGCAGAAGGTGAGCAAGAAAGAAGAAGAAAGATGGAAATGGTAACTTCATAAGATAACTAGAAGTACAAAATTAATTCATGCAAAATTGCAAATATAAAACAGTACAATAAAAATACTTATTTGTTCCATCAGTACACAGTGGCAATGTAAATATTAATCTAAGACAGCTTTCACAATTTTAAGAAGAAATTTCCCGTTCCAGAGTCATTAATATCTAAATATTCATAACCTGAAATTTTACTTTCACATACCTAGAAGAAAACATTCAGCTTCCTTGTCTTTAGAGCAATGTCTCCCCAAAACATTTCGATTTTATCCTTCTATCACACTGTAAATATTGTAAGACACTTAACAATTTAGTTAAAGGTTTCTTAATTATGAGTAGAAAAGAGACAATGGAGCTTACTGTTATTTCAAGTTGAAACTCAAAGTGACCTCAGAAAACAGGTTTGGTTTTGAAAATAAATCTGAATGAAATAACCGAAGAGGATGGAGCAACACTGAAAAGTTCTAATCTTAAAGATCCTATATTCTGAAATTATATCTATAAGAATACGCATGTAGGAAACTAGTGTTCAACATGAAAGGTAGTACTGGTTTCGGCTGGGATAGAGTTAATTTTCTTCCTAGTAGCTGGTATAGTGCTGTGTTTTAGTAGTGGTATAGTGCTTACACTAGTCAAGACTTTTCAGCTTCCCATGCTCTGCCAGGTGCACAAGAAACTGGGAGGGGTACAGCCAGGACAGCTGACCCAAACTGGCCAAAGGGCTATTCCATACCATATGACATCATGCTCAGTATATAAACTGGGGGGAGTTGGCCAGGGGGTAGCAATCACTGCTCGGGGACGGGCTGGGCATCGGTCGGCGGGTGGTGAGCAGTTGCATCACTTGTTTTTTTTCTTGGGTTTTGTTCCTCTCTCTCTCTTGTTGTTTTCCTTTTCATTACAATTTTATTATTATTATTGTTATTGTTATTTCCAATTATTAAACTGTTCTTATCTCAACCCACGAGTTTTCTTACTTCTGCTCTTCAGATTCTCTCCCCCATCCCACCAGGGGGGAGGGTGAGCAAGTGGTTGTGTGGTACTTGGTTGCCGACTGGGGCTAAACCACAACAAAGTTTCAAAGAGAATTGGAAATAAGCCACTGATAACTCCAAAAATCTGCTTTTAAAATATTAGAACACAAAAATCTTGAGAAAATATCGGGGTAGACTGAGAACAAATATTGATAGAAAATTACTGTTCTCAAGGAGCACTTGAATATTTTATCTTAAAGTTTAAAATGTAAACAGCACTGGGGAATGAGGGAGAACTTTTTGGAAAAAAAGTCCACAATTTAAATTAATACTTCTAAAGGGGTAACTGCACCAGGGTTTACGATATTATTCTCAGTCTGTACAGTTAAATGGGTCCATCAATATCTAATTTTCAGAAAGAATGACTTATGTTTACTTTATGGAAGCATTCAGTTAAACCAAGTCAGTTTATCATAAATTAAATAGGAATTGGTTTGACTAAGCCTAAATAGATCATATTAATACTACAATAGCAATTCCCATGATGCCTTCTGTTTCAGAGGTGATTCAAGCTGAAATGGTGCATTTCTGTCCCATGGAGGAGCCTGGTCTCAGTCTCCACGTGCATATCTGCGAATAAACCCTCCTTAAATCTCCAGGGGAAAGTCTTCTCACAGACATCTCAGAGCTGCAGGACCCTGGACATCCCGAGATCATTCACACACAGTACTCTGCGGGGCAAAATCTATCACCACAGCAGGTACCAAAGCAAACACTGTTTCTTTGTCCATGGATGAGCGTACTCTATTGGTGATGTAGTGTGAGTCAGAATAACATGCAGTTTCCATGATTTTAGCCAGTCCAAAAGGTAATTAAGGACATTATTGTACACAGTTGTGTTGTTATATCACTTGTGACTGCATTAATTTGTTTATTCTGATAGTTTAACAACCTGCAGCACAATGAATGTCCCTAAGTATCAGGCCAACATTTTGGGTTTTTTTGAATTATTATTATTTATATCAGCCACTGAAATTTGGCTCCAGGGTTAGCACCAGTACAGGTGACAGCATGCTGCCGCAAGACAAAGGGACATCAGTCACTTCCTAGATGTGTCCTTAACACGCGAGTAGCCTCAAACAGTGCTGAAGAGCTAACCACTGTCGAATGATGCTACTTTTGCTTCTTAAATCCTCAGAAACTAGTAATGTGCATATTAACCATACCAAAATACTGTACAGAGGTTAGACTTTTATGAACCTTGCTATCTTTACTGTGAATTAGAGACATACTACTGTGTGTGTACATGTGTGTGTATACACACATACATTATTTAAAAGTCAGAGCTCAAGCAGGTAACTGCATTTTACCATGGCACAGAACTGCATAGATAGAAACATGTCATATTTCAGGGAAAGTAAACAAACATCTGTCCTGTTTTGTGCTGCATATATCTCAATATGGTCCAGTTCTCTTTGTTTTGTCTTGCACTAGTTTGGGGCCTTTTTTTTAAAGGAGAAACTGTAGCTTACCTCTTTAAGACCATCCAAAACAGCAGAGTTAGAGGGTGGCCTAATTGCACTCCTGGAGGTGAAAAGAGCTAAAATCCCCAAAGACAAAAAGAAATGTTGTAAATATGTTTCCTTTTAGTTTCCCTTTCGCAGATAATTTAGCCTAGCCTGTCAGTATTGTTGGCCTTAAGTAAGGAAGCTTAGATAGCAGAATTGCTAACGAGCATTCTTTATTTGAAGGAAACCTACGTATGGTCTTTCCCCCCCTAATAATAATCATTAGAGTAAGAATGCTTTGCCTGTGTTAAATCCTTGGTTAGCTTAGATAGTTGCAATACATTGCAACTAAGTTAGATAGTTGCAATTTCAGCAATGTGAAATATGTTTGAAAAATGATCCTAATACAGGTAACCGGGCACAATTAGGAAGTATTGGGAGAGGAAATGTACCAGGGGACCACTGGCAAATTGATTTCTCTGAACTTCCAAGAAAAGGGGGGTACAGATACTTATTGGTACTTACAGACACCTTTTCCGGATGGCCAGAGGCATTCCCTTGTAGGACAAACAAAGCAAGAGAAGTAACTAAGGTATTATTAAATGAAATAATACCTCGAGTCGGGGTACCTACGGTCATTTCATCAGATAGGGGTACACATTTTTGTGCAGAAGTAGTGCAACAGGTCAGCAAACTATTAGGAATCGATTGGCAATTACACACGCCCTACAGACCACAAGCCAGCGGGCAAGTAGAAAAAATGAACCACATGATAAAACAACAGATAGCTAAAATATGTCAAGAAGCAAACCTATATTGGTATCAAGCACTGCCTATTGCACTACTTCGGATACATGTAAAACCTAGGGCCAAAGAAAATCTGAGCCCTTTTGAGATATTATATGGGAGGTCATATCAGGCCAGATATCAAGGGGAAGATTTGAATCAGCTGGGAAATAATTATTTACAAAATTATGTTATATCCTTAGGAAAACAATTGGAAAAGATTAATAAGACTGTTTTGGGAACCAGAGCAAAAGAGTTAGATCACCTGATCCACCCATTTAGCCCTGGAGATTGGGTTTATGTTAAGAATTTTTCAGGTGACCCATTGGAGGAGAAGTGGAATGGACCTTAACAATAGAATGAACACCTCTACTATGATAGCCACAGCTTAATAATGATAACTTTCAGAATAAACATGCAAATTTTATATCCTTTTCTTTGCTGTCTATAAACAAAGCATCATATTCCCCAAAGCCAGGAATAAAACTTCAGATTCTGAATTCTGAGATTGCATTCAAAATTGCATTCTGGTTATTCCGCAACAATGGGGGGAGTGGAAAAAAAGTCTGATAGCTTTGCATGATGTTGCTTAGAACACTACTATGAACTTTATAAATCCACTGTCTCTTCATCCCAAACATAGAGAGTGTTTTGCCTTTGGGAGGGAAGATGGGAAAGGGATGTCATTGCAATGTCATTGTCACTGTCATTGCAATGTCATTGTCACTCTCAATTATCTATACTGTGTTCCCTAGTCCAAGAAAGATGTAGACTTACTGGAGAAAGTCCAGTGCAGGGCCACTAAGATGATTAAGGGACTGGAGCATCTTTCATACAGGGAGAGGCTGAGAGAACTGGTACTCTTCAGTCTGGAGAAGAGAAGGCTCAGGGGGATCTTATCAATGTGTATAAATACCTGACGGGAGGGAATGAAGATGAGGGAGCCAGACTCTTCTCGTAGTGCCCACTGACAGGACAAGAGGCAATGGGCACAAATTAAAAACCACGAAATTCCATCTGAACACAAGAAAACAATTTTTTACTGTGAGGCTGGTCAAACACTGGAACAGGTTGCCCAGAGAGGTTGTAGAGTCTCCATCTGTGGAGATATTCAAAAGCCGTCTGGACATGGTCCTGAGCAACCTGCTCTAGCTGACTCTGCTTGAGCAGGGGAGGGGGGTGGGTGGACTAGATGATCTCATGAGGTCCCTTACAACCTAAACAATTCTGTGTTTATTTCAGGAAAAGCTTTAGCATTTTTACTCAACAGTTTAAGAAGCTCCTATATAATATTTTGTGTTATGCATTTGTTTCTGTGTTAATTCCTGCTTCATTAGGATCTGGGTGTCAATCACAAACATAATGTTAAAGTTGTCTGTAAAGGATATTTCAATGTACCACATTAGCATCTATTTGATGCAATTTGGACTGGTGCTCTCTCTCTCTCTCTTTCTCTGAAAGAACTTTGAGCTCATGTCCAGCAGATCCTGTAAGGGGCAAAGGGATTATTATGGCAGTGTGGTACATGCAGGTGAGGTCTCTGCTCTGATGGAGCTCCTTAAAGCCTACAGGGAGAGAAGGGGGCTGTCAAAAATGAGCGGGAAACAGGGCTAGCTTGCCAAAGGTATCTGTAATGTAAGTTGCATGTTAGCGGCAATTTGTAGTAACTCAGCGGATGTGACAGTGTGCTTCCTCCACCCCACCCCCACCCCCGAACTTTATCTCCGTAACCCTGCTCAGGCAATAACCACCAGTGAACCAGTGACAGTCGTAATGGATGGGTCTGGTCATGATGGCTGCATCCGACTCAAAGTGGCTTCGGGAGACAGATAACAACACAATAGCCAAGGGCTGTTGTGCAATGAGCCCACCTAACCACAGTGAAGAAACTAAAATCTGTGGTCAGTATGAAAATATGACTATGGGTCAATCATCTTACCCCCCATAAGTAGTGAGCAGCCCAAGAGCCCTTTGAGCTCTCCTGCACGGCAGCAGGCTGCATGCCAGGATCTCCCCTCGAGCAGGGATGCCTCTCAAGGTTACTCCTTGAGGTTGAGAGATTCCTTGCCGCAACAGATCCTCGGTAAGTGACTAATAGCATGCTAAAATTTGAAATCTTAGCTACGTGATATAAAGGATTGATTGCGCACATATAATCCTTTAGACATAAACCGTTGACCAAGACTGGGACTAGGATTGGATCCAACCACACCTAGACTCCTCTCTGAGAAGGAGTTTAGAAAGCAAGGGGGTCCTTTCTGAATCTCATGACTCAACGGGAGGGTTTCCCTGACAGTTTTGTCCTGTTCTCTATGCAGTAAATAATCAAGTGTACCTTGCCATTGAATCTTGTTAAGCCACTGTCGCGTTTACCATTGAACCTTGTTAACTCACTGTTTTATATCAATAAAGTATATTTTTGCTTCTCTCTTACGAGTGAAGTGCATCACTCCATCCGCGACAGCAGAGCATAGAAAACCTACCAAGTGGAATGCCTCCTTTATTTGCTTTTCTGTGTTCTTAAAAAAAACAAAAACAACTACATAAATGTCTGTTGTGAATATTCGGCTGTCACCATTTGGCAGGGAGAAGCCCAGACATGCTAACATGAAGGCAGACCTGTGTGCGATGCTGCGACTTCAACACGCTCAGTGAAGTAGTCGCTCTGTAAAGAAAATGCGCAGTGCACCATAGCTTATGTAGCTTACATGGCTACATTTGAAAGTATTGGGAAATATTACCCAAAGTGATACTACAAAGTCCTGTTTTATTCCCTGAATTGCATTTTATGAAGGTTTTTGTTACCGGTTGTGGTGGGTTGACCCCAGCTGGCAGCTAAGCACCACACAGTTGCTCACTTACTCCACCTGCCAGGGAGACAGGAGAGAATAGGAAGAGCAAAAGCAAGAAAACTTGTGGGAACCAGACGACTCAAGCTGGTGTTGTCTCCCAACAAACAAACGCGCTGCTTGACAGATGGGGCCCAAGTCATAGCCTGTTATTATGAACATTTGGGGCAGTGGCAGAAGCCCATGGAATGGGGAAATATCTATCTATCTGTTAAGGGACAGGGAATAGTAGTTAATGAGAATGTATAAATCTGTATGTTGAGTATAAAGATGGTTTAAGTAAGTTGTAAGTGTTGGTAAGAGGGCATTTCTGGAACAAGAAATAGATTCAAGGGAATGGTCAGAAGATATATAAACATATCAAATTATGTGGGACCTGAGCATGACGCAAATGGTATGGAATAAGGGGTGGAGATTGTACTGGGTCTGGCTGGAATGGAGTTAACTTTCTTCCTAGCAGCCCATATGGTGCTGTGTTTTAGGTTTGTGACAGAAACAGTGTTGATAACACACCAACATTTTGGCTGTTGCTGAACAGTGCTTGCACATCATCAAGGCTCCAACACCCCCCACCCCCTGCCCACAAAGGCCAGTAGGCTGGGGTTGGGCAAGAAGTTGGGAGGGGACATAGCTGGGACAGCTGACCCAAAGTGACCAAAGGGATATTCCATACCATATGATGTCATGCTCAGCAATAAAATTGCTTTTCTTTATTAAACTGCCTTTATCTTGACACACGAGGTTTTCATCTTATTTTCTCACCCCTGTCCCGCTGAGGAGGGGAGTGATAAAGCGGCTTGGTGGGCACCTGACAGCCAGCTAAGGTTAACCCACCACACAGTTCATGTTCCCATGGTACAGCCAATAAATGCACTGTCCTCTAAAGTCTTAATAATGCTGTATTCGAGTTTAAGCCTGGAAAATTATGCTTCCCCATTCCAAAGAAATGCTAGCTGGATGTTTAAAGGTTCTGGGTGACTAGAAAATAACCTCAACAGATGCCTCAGAGACACCCTCTCTTTCTCTTTCCACATCTTATTTCTGTGAAAGAGATTTTTGGATCCTTGCAAAAAAATCAGTTGTGACACAAAGACAATCTTGTAATTTTAATAGTCAATGCACTAGACAGATTTGTACTAAAAATACACCCCCCAAACAATCAAACAAACCCCAAACCTGAAAACATCCATATGTCTTCATAAAAAGACTGGAAATAAATACATATCTCAACAGGAAACCTGGGAAAATTGCTAGTCATGACGTTTGTAGATGCTGTTAGCAGATGTGCTGCTTCATCAATATCTATTTTATTCATAAATTCCACTGATTTAACTAGAATAAAATAAAATAAAATGTAAATGATCCAGCAAAACTTGTTGCATCCAGATTCTTACATCAATTTAAAACTGTTTTAATGATCTTAGTTTCTCCATGTTATTTACCAAAGTGAAGTATTTTAACCTGACATAAGTTATATTTAACAGATGAAACTTAGAGAACAAGTCCTTATATTAATTCTTCTCATGCAACTATATGTATAATGAGCATAGTATAAAGTTTTGTTAATGTTTTTGAAGTCTAAAAGTAATCCTAATTTGGAAACAAGACCTCAGATTGCAAAGGAAGTTAGTGTCACCCCAATATTTCTTTACACAGATCAGAAACTCTTGGTATGCTTTATGAACGCTTCCTATTAACTAAAGCTGCAGGTTTATTTATTAAGTTTCATTAATTAACTGTTATCAGTGTTTCTGAGAACATGGCTATATAAAGTTGATTATAAGTTTTTCAATATTTTTAATAAGCTTCAGAGTAAGAACTGGAATCCTGACCAAAGGAATATGTTTGGCCAGGCAGTACACTTGCTATTCCTAGGAAAATTCATCCATATTAGACTCACAAAACACAGGCTTGCACACATTGAGTAAAGCTTGTTGGAAATTTGCTGCTGAAACTTCCAAACATATTACCTACAGTGAACATGCTTGTACTTAAGAGAGCTCACTGTATGCCAGCTACACCATGCTATCTATATAGTAGGCATAAAGCAGAGCTTTGGATGAGATGGGATACAGGGGCAGTAGTCTGTCATCTATTTTTGAGCCTAGGAAAAAACTGATTAACTAGAAACTGCAAATTTGCTTTCCCAGCTGCTTGCATTCTGCCAACTTTTATTATAAAGTCTACAACCTTACAATTTAAAAAGTCATACTGTTGGATATAAGAAAATACAACTAATCCCATTTTAAAGAAGTACAAAGAGGTTAAAAAGGTTATTTCTTGCAAAATTAACAATAGAATGAACACCTCTACTATGATAGCCACAGCTTAATAATGATAACTTTCAGAATAAACATGCAAATTTTATATCCTTTTCTTTGCTGTCTGTAAACAAAGCATCATATTCCCCAAAGCCAGGAATAAAACTTCAGATTCTGAATTCTGAGCATTCCTACATAACCTAGCAAACTGTGTATAAGCCACTGAGAGGCAGGAATGTTTTGTTCTACATTAGTGCTGGCCCACAGCTGCTGTTACTGCATCCATCATTTCAAAGAGAGGGTGAGGAGAGATCTGCTCTGTGAATTAAACAACCTTACATTGCAACCTGATGGTATATAAAGAAATAAGATGATTTCAAATGATGGAATTTATTTGGTTCATGCTCTTGATTGATTTGATCTTATAAGTGGCAACCTGATTTCTAAGATTTTTCAGAGGACCTTCACTTGTTTTGGTGATAGGTGTCCTACATATCACAGGTGTCCTTTATCTGCCATCTGCAGTTATCACAAATTCCTCTAATGAGTGTATCTATCTGCCATTGCTATATTCAATACCTGAAATGCTATGAGTCAAGGAAGTGAAGAAATACAGATGTTTTTCTATTTTTCTTCATTTGTTTTCTACCTGCATTGGCCCACACTTCATCCAGTCACTTCTACCACTCCAGGTGTCAGTTAAGTATTGCCTTCAGGGACAAATGGACCAGCACAGGAATTGTGGAATCAGCAGATCTGGAACAGCTCCACATATGGATACTTTTCTGGAGTAAAAGTCCCTTATACTGGAACATACCTACAGGAACTTATCACAGACCTTGTGATCAACTTCACCATGAAGTCAGACCCATGGGGCTAATGCTTCAGATATCTATGACTGTAAAGAATCCTTCTAAAGCTATTAAAATTACTCATGGGGTACTAGCATATAATTAAAGGGTTGGGGTATAAACAGTCATCTGATAAAAGACCACCATGAACATCATTAGCGTGACACAAAACTTTCCCATTTTTTAATAAATCGGAACACAGTATATATATTTTTAGAACACATATATAACATGCACAAATACATGTGGAAGAAATGAAAGTCCATGTGCAAAGAAATTACTATAGTACAGAGATGCAGAAAGACTTGTGAGGAAACCTTCCTGTTCTTTAAGCAGGTTAGTTGTTACTTTTGAAGCAGAACATTCTGTGATTCCCCAAGTCTCAACTTGAATTTTACATAATCTTTCTGCATATCTTCCAGCTTGCTTTGGGATAGGGACTGGGTGGTTTCCGACTCATTTATGATTTCTGTCTCCTCCCGCTCCTGCTCTTATGGCTACCCTGCTGCAGAACAGGCTGCCTCTTCTGATTCTTCCTCCTGCTCCCTCTTAGGAGGAGCTTTTTCCTCCCTTAATAACCTAGTTGACCTCTGCTGCCATTGTTTCTTCTTGACTACAGGAGCAACTGTTATAGTCGAGGGTTGGGTCTCTGGCTTAGCAACAGTGTCCATTTGTATGTCCTCAGATCCACTCAGACGGTCTCACCCCCTTGAGGGTGCTGAACAGAGGCTCAGTAGGCATAGGCCAGGCCCCAGCACAGTGCGAGAAGTTGTGTCTCTTTGGCATAGACAAGGCATCTGAAAGGGTTAAATCCCTGACAATCCCTGACTAAGACATAGACTTGCATTTTTTTTTTAGTTTTACTCGCATCCTTGTTTTCTTTTGTTCTCTTCCCCTGCAAAGATAGTTTTGGTTACCTGCTGAGCAGAGTTGATGGTGGGACATTTCCTGTGACTTCTTACCTGATAGGACTAAACAGGCCTTGAGCAAGCTCGTTAGGCTTCCTAATTAAATCACTGATAACAGGAACTCAGGACGATTGTGCCAAAGATAGGCACCAAAGAATTGGCTTAAGTCGACCCCCTTGTGACATTCTGAGGCCCAAGGACTGATGAGCTAACTCAATGACTATATATGGACACAGGAAGCCCAAAGTTCAACTAGCGGACAACGTGAGGAAGACTATGGAAGACCACCGGGAGGGTGAAAAGACCCTAACCCTAATTTTACTGCGCATGCTTGGACTATGTAAATGAATTCCGGGAACTCATCACCATAAAACTGCCCTTTTCAGGAAATCTGATGAATATGCATGATTTTTCTGTATATGAACTGATGTGTTGTGCTAACCTGGCGGAGCACTTGTGGCGGAGCGATCCCCAGTGCTGCCCAGCGCTGCAATAAAGAATACCTGCTTAATAGTCATCCCGACTATTGAGTCCCGATTTCGGCTTTTCACGGCAACAGTGTGGCACCCCAGATGGGACCCGCTCTGCTCGGCTGCAGGACCCACTGAGAACAGGGCTCCCTAGGGTACCCCTGGGATTTCCCGGAGGGACTCCTCGCCTCAATCGGATCACTGCGGGAGCAGACAAGGACCATCTAAAGGAAAAAAGGTATTCTTTAAATCTTTTCTGTTTTGGAATTTGGGACCCGTCATTAGGAAGGTTCTCGTAAGTCGTAGGAGACATCCTACGCTGAGCGCCGTATACCAGGCTACTAGTGCCTGAGGGTATACATTTGGTATTTAGTACGTTGGTACAGGCACGGGTTAAGCCTTGTACTTCTGCAATAACGTGCTTTTTGGTACTTATTGGTACACTTATGAAACCCGCATGAGTTTGTACTGTTGGTGGTATGTTAGTACAGGCACGGGTTAAGCCTTGTACTTCTGCAATAACGTGCCTTTTGGTATTGGTACACTTGTGAAACTCGCATGAGTTTGTACTGTTGGCGGTACGGATTTACTGGCACCCAACTCGGATATTGGTTTATTGGTACTGAATTTGGATATATTCGTTAGGCACTGCGAAATCGGCAATTAAGTGTGAATGAGCTGAGTTAACTCTGGTGTGACTGGTGAGTGACTGAAACACGGTGTGGCTGCAAAGTGAGTGTGGAAAACCTGGAGACCTGTGTGTCTCATCCTGAAAATGAATGCGAACCGCTTTTCCTCGTAAATTGTTTTATTTGTGACCAAAATTTATGGGTTGTATTTGGATGAGATATCCAATGTGAGAATTGTGGAACGTGGTCAGAGTGGGAGGATAAAGCGCGACAGGTTGAGGTTAAAGTACAGAATCAATAAGGTAGAATGGGGGGACAGCAAAGTGGTGGTATTGTAAAGAAAAGCCCCCTAGGATGTATCTTAGCACATTGGAAAGAGATAGGGGGACAACCAGGTGGGAGTGTGAATAAGAAAACACTCATCAAATATTGTAATCAGTGGTGGCCCCTGTACAAATTAGAAGATGGTGAAAAGTGGCCCTTTAACGGATCTTTAAATTACAATACTATATTGCAGTTAATGTTGTTCTTACAGAGAGAAGGAAAATGGGATGAGGTTATGTATGCGGATATGTTTTCTACTTTGCGGAATCGCCCGCAGTGGCAGAAGGATTGTGGTGTTAACATCCCTCCCCAAGACCCCCTAGTTTTATCTCTAGAAAGGGAAAAGAGAAGTGAGAGGAGGGAGCAGGAGAGAATGAGGAGATGTTGCTCATCATGTAGTATTGGACAAAGGTGTTTGAAAGTAACGAAACCCAGAAAAAAAAAAGAGGAGGTAGAGGATCAGCCCGAAGATTTGGGATTGCCCCTCCCACACCCGCTGTCACTATGTGAAACAGATGGTGGCAGTGAGGAGGAAAAAGCGGCGGATGATTTTACTCCGGTTACCGCACGAACTTGGAGTAAAACTCAAAAAGCCCCGCAACTCCTGGCCCCATTGCGGGAGGTAATGGGGGTGGGAGGCCCGGCTAGAGTAAAAGCCCCTTTCTCCACTGCCAATTTAGATGCCTGGAGAGAGGTAGCTAGGGGATATCGAAACTACCCCTCTCGAGTGGCAAAACGATTTGAATTAATAATAAAGAACCAGGATCCTGATTGGACAGATGTAGATTTGATTTTGGGAGAATTGACCGAAACAGAAAAACAATTGGTATTAAAAACTGCTCGGACTCATGTGCAGGCCCAAATTACTGGGGGACCCTTACAGGGAAATGTGGACGATTACATTCCCCTGACTGACCCACATTGGGACCCCAATGATGGGCGTGATTATAGGCTGTTAAGAAGATATCAAGATTGGATAAAACTGGGATTAGAGAATGCAATTCCAAAAGCTGTAAATTGGTCAGCATTATATGCTATCAAACAGGGGCAGAGGGAGACCCCTGCCGAATTTTTGGATCAGTTAAGAAATGCCATGAGAAAATACACCACCCTAGATCCCTCCTCGGATGTGGGACAGCAACAGCTTGTCTCTTTATTTTTGGGGCAATCATCTACGGATATAAGAAAGAAGTTACAGAAACTAAAAGAACCGGAAATAAGGGACTTACTTAGAGAAATTGCTTGAGGAGGCACGGAGAGTTTTTAGGAATCGGGAGGATGTGGATAGAGGAAAATTGACGAAAGTAATGGTGACAGCTACGGTGGCAGCCTTGGAACAAAGAGAAATGGTGAATAGAGGAGGATTTAGAGGACGAGGAAGAGGAAGGCTCTCTGAAAGTAGAGGAGGACTGGGGAATGTATTGGGAAAGAATCAATGTGCGTATTGTCGAGAGGAAGGCCACTGGAGGAGCAAATGTCCAAGACTCAAAGGAACCCCGCAAATCTTGATTGCTGGAGCAGAGGCCGATTGACGGGGACCTGGGGAATCTACCCTAGTGGATCCACTGGTTAAGATAAGGCTGGGGAGACAAGAGAAAGAAGTAGAATTCTTAGTAGACACAGGTGCTTCTTTCTCTGTTTTAAATCAAGAATTGATACCTGTGAGTAAAGACTTTGCGACTGTAGTGGGAGCTACTGGCCAACAGGAAAAGGCGTTCTTTCTAAAACCCCTTAATTTTAAATTAGGAAAACAGGCTGGGATACATCAATTCTTATACTTGCCAAATTCCCCCAAATCATTGCTGGGCCGGGACCTATTAGAACAATTGGAAGCAGAAATAATCTTTAAACAGGGAACCATGGAATTAAAGGTGAAGGAAGACCAATTAATTGGAATTCTAAGCTTAGCCCTAATGTACCCTGAAAGGTCTGCTGCACCAATCACCGAGATTGAAGAAATTATCAATCAGGTATACCCAGGAGTATGGTCTGCAGGAACCCCGGGAAGAGCAAGGAATGCCATACCCATAGTAGTAGAACTCAAGGAAGGAATAAGCCCGGTATGACAAAAACAATATCCCTTGAAGTTAGAACATCAAAAAGGGATAGAAGGCCCAATTAATAACTTTTTACAGCATGGACTGTTAGTGGAATGTGAATCAGAATATAACACCCCCATATTACCGGTAAAAAAAGCCAGACGGGACTTACCGAGTAGTACAAGACTTAGGAGGGATAAATAAGATTGTTAAAGATTTACACCCTGTGGTGGCTAATCCTTATACTTTACTTACTAAATTACAAAACAATCAAGTATGGTTTACAGTATTAGATTTGAAAGATGCATTCTTCTGCTTGCCTCTGGCCAAGGAGAGCCAAAACCTGTTTGCATTTGAATGGGAACGTCCTACTACCGGTAGGAAAACCCAACTTACCTGGACAGTGTTACCCCAAGGTTTTAAGAACAGTCCAACCATCTTTGGGAATCAATTAGCACGAGAACTTGAGACATGGGATCCTCCCTCCAGAGACAGAACTCTTCTACGGTGTGTGGATGACTTATTAATAGCAACTGAAACAAAGCCTGATTGTATTCAATGGACTATTAATTTGTTGAACTTTTTGGGACTGAATGGGTATCGAGTCTCTCAACAGAAAGCTCAGATGGTGCGACAGCAAGTAACCTACCTTGGATACGTGCTATCTGGAGGACAATGAGAATTAGGAACGGAATGAAAAGAAGCCATCTGCAGAACCCCCCTCCCTCAAACGGTAAAGGAACTCAGGACCTTCTTGGGAATGACAGGTTGGTGTCGATTATGGATTTACAATTATGGAATAATAGTAAAACCTTTATATGAACTTTTGAAAAACAATCCCACTCAATTGATTTGGTCCAGAGAAGCTCAAAATGCATTCAAAACACTTAAAAAGGAACTGATGAAGGCCCCGGCCCTGGGCCTACCTGACGTTACTAAACCCTTCTGGCTGTTTTCCCATGAAAAACAAGGTATAGCTCTGGGAGTCCTAGCTCAACGACTGGGACCCTACAAAAGAGCTGTGGCTTACTTTTCTAAGCAACTTGATGAAGTAAGCAAAGGGTGGCCAGGGTGCCTACAAGCTGTGGCAGCTGTAGTACTAAATATCCAAGAGGCCCGGAAATTTACCTTAGGCCAAAAAATCACAGTGCTGGCTTCACACACAGTATCAGCCGTACTAGAACAAAAAGGAAATCATTGGCTTTCTCCATCCCGATTTTTACAATACCAGGCTATTCTAGTTGAACCAGACGATGTTAATATTGAAGTGACTAATGTTACGAACCCAGCTTCTTTCCTCAGTGGGGTGACATCTGAATCATTGATACATGACTGCTTGGAAACCATAGAGACTGTATATTCTAGCAGACCAGATTTAAAAGAAGAACCCCTGGAAGATGCACAAGACTCCTGGTTCACGGATGGAAGCAGCTTCGTCCGACAAGGTATTCGAAAGGCTGGGTACGCGGTGACAACAGCAAGCAAAGTAATTGAATCTCAGTCATTACCTGCTGGAACATCAGCTCAAAAGGCTGAAATTATTGCCCTGACTAGGGCCCTGGAATTGGCAAAAGGGAAAAAGATAAATATATGGACAGACTCCAAATATGCCTTTGGAGTCGTCCACGCTCACGGAGCAATTTGGAAGGAATGAGGACTACTAACCGCACAAGGGAGACAGATCAAGCATGCTGAGGAAATCCTTCACCTATTAGAAGCAGTCCAACTGCCAACCAAAGTCACCATCATGCACTGCCGAGGACACCTGAAGGGTAACACTGACCAGGAAAAAGGTAACAGGTTGGCTGATTATGAGGCTAAACAGGCAGCGGAGAGAATGCAAAATATTTTAACCTTAATTCTGGATAATAGAAGTAGGAGTCTAGGTGACCAAGAAAATGTTGAATATTCTAGGGCTGATAAAGAATTAATAGAAGAAATGGGAGGGCAGGTTCCCTCCAAAGGGTGGGCCCACTTGAGTGATGGCAGGATTATAATTCCTGCCAAACAGGTATGGGGAGTTGTTAAAGAAGAACACGATAAGACATGTTGGGGGGCAGACTCCCTGTATAAATTTTTAAATAAAAAATTAATAGGGAGAAATTTGTATACTACAGTTCAACAGGTGACTCAGCAATGTGAAATATGTTTGAAAAATGATCCTAATACAGGTAACCGGGCACAATTAGGAAGTATTGGGAGAGGAAATGTACCAGGGGACCACTGGCAAATTGATTTCTCTGAACTTCCAAGAAAAGGGGGGTACAGATACTTATTGGTACTTACAGACACCTTTTCCGGATGGCCAGAGGCATTCCCTTGTAGGACAAACAAAGCAAGAGAAGTAACTAAGGTATTATTAAATGAAATAATACCTCGAGTCGGGGTACCTACGGTCATTTCATCAGATAGGGGTACACATTTTTGTGCAGAAGTAGTGCAACAGGTCAGCAAACTATTAGGAATCGATTGGCAATTACACACGCCCTACAGACCACAAGCCAGCGGGCAAGTAGAAAAAATGAACCACATGATAAAATAACAGATAGCTAAAATATGTCAAGAAGCAAACCTTGGTATCAAGCACTGCCTTGGTATCAAGCACTGCCTTGGTATCAAGCACTGCCTATTGCACTACTTCGGATACATGTAAAACCTAGGGCCAAAGAAAATCTGAGCCCTTTTGAGATATTATATGGGAGGTCATATCAGGCCAGATATCAAGGGGAAGATTTGAATCAGCTGGGAAATAATTATTTACAAAATTATGTTATATCCTTAGGAAAACAATTGGAAAAGATTAATAAGACTGTTTTGGGAACCAGAGCAAAAGGGTTAGATCACCCGATCCACCCATTTAGCCCTGGAGATTGGGTTTATGTTAAGAATTTTTCAGGTGACCCATTGGAGGAGAAGGGGAATGGACCTTATCAGGTGTTGCTAACCACTTTCACTGCAATCAAGATTAAAGAGCAGACAGCTTGGATCCATTACTCCTGAGTAAAGAAAGCTTCTGAACCGCAATGGACCATCAAAAGTGTTGGAGATTTGAAATTACGGTTACGACGATAACTTTATTGCTCATCAGTAGATGCTTGGAACGAGAACTTGTATTATAATGCGATTCAGATGATAGCGAATGCCGCAGGGGCTAAGGATTGTTGGATTTGTACTGCCCTATCGAGAGGTCACATGAGACTCCCTTTGTACGGCATAGGGTCGACTCATTGGAATTGTGACAATAATACTTGGCCTGAGTTTTGGAAAAGACAAGATGGAGGATATTGTAGTTATGATAATTCAAGTTATGGGATCGGACCAAGATTCGACCTGCAGATACTAGATAATAGCACCCAGATTCTAGTTAGCAATAATAGTTGCCTATGGAAGGCAAGATCCAATAATTGTCCATGCCGTCCCCCAAACAACAAATATCATAACTGTTCCTGTAGGAACGGGTGGAATGATTATTGGATCAACAAGACTGCGGTAGAAGTAGGAACTTGGAACTTGACGGGATTGAACGTGACATATATTGATTTCTGTAATAGAACCCAGTTAGAAACCTATAGCTCTACAAAGTGGGATGCCAGTAGAAATACATCGGTTGGATGGGTAAGCAAAGGATCGTTTTATGGAGCTAATCTCACAGCCACCGACGGACCCTGCAAACTACCCGATGGGTATTGGTGGCTGTGTGGTGATGGTATCAGCAGAAAGCAACTCCCTGCAGGATGGAAGGGAATGTGTACCATAGGTCATTTAGTTAGTCAGGATCGAATATATAATCAGTCCCAAATACCTAGAGGTATTTTGAGAACGTCCTGGAGACGGGCTAAGCGAGAAGACAACCCACTTGCAATTAGGGGAACAAAATTTCATAGCTTTGTTAGATGGTGGCTAGGAGTAAGCGAGCTAGAAAAGGCCAAAGTAAATATTTCCACAGTTCTAGGGCAGATGGAAAACCTAACCATAAATACTATAAAAAGTTTACAGACGGAAGTATCTTCCCTTAGTAAGGTTGCGTTGCAAAATCGAATGGCATTAGATTTATTGACTGCCAAAGAAGGAGGTGTATGTATGATCATTAATACCAGTTGCTGTGCATATATCAATAAAGATAAGCAGATAGAAGAAGATCTAAATGCACTCTGGGAGAAAGCACGAATATTCCAGGAAGTATCTTCGGATGATACTTCATTGGGGCTTTGAGATTTATGGGATAAATTGACTTCTTGGCTTCCCAACTTTGGATGGTTGAAACAATTATTCATTGGATTAATTACTTTGGCTATTTTAGGAATATTTGTTTGTGTATTTCTTAAATGTTTTCTTTGGTGTTACCGGAATTCAGCAGAGATGTACAGTGATTGTAAAAGAAACAAGATTAGGCATCAAGTAGAAAGGGGAAGGTATTTTACTCAGACCCTTGAAAAGGATGAAATGTTATGAATTTTGCAAGCATAAAATAATTAAGGATAACACCCTTTTAGGCCTAAAAGGATTTGAAATATTTTACTAGTCGTAGTTAAAGAGCCTTACTATTTTAAATAGTAATTTTATTGATTTTATTGTAGTTTTTGTAATAAGCTTCGTTTCAGACGTAATAAGACTGTATAGAGGACTGTAGCAAGTAAGCTACAAGCCCTCAAAAAGAAAAGGGGGGAATGAAAGGGTTAAATCCCTGACAGTCCCTGACTAAGACATAGACTTGCATTTTTTTTTTAGTTTTACTCGCATCCTTGTTTTCTTTTGTTCTCTTCCCCTGCAAAGATAGTTTTGGTTACCTGCTGAGCAGAGTTGATGGTGGGACATTTCCTGTGACTTCTTACCTGATAGGACTAAACAGGCCTTGAGCAAGCTCGTTAGGCTTCCTAATTAAATCACTGATAACAGGAACTCAGGACGATTGTGCCAAAGATAGGCACCAAAGAATTGGCTTAAGTCGACCCCCTTGTGACATTCTGAGGCCCAAGGACTGATGAGCTAACTCAATGACTATGTATGGACACAGGAAGCCCAAAGTTCAACTAGCGGACAACGTGAGGAAGACTATGGAAGACCACCGGGAGGGTGAAAAGACCCTAACCCTAATTTTACTGCGCATGCTTGGACTATGTAAATGAATTCCGGGAACTCATCACCATAAAACTTCCCTTTTCAGGAAATCTGATGAATATGTATGATTTTTCTGTATATGAACTGATGTGTTGTGCTAACCTGGCGGAGCACTTGTGGCGGAGCGATCCCCAGTGCTGCCCAGCGCTGCAATAAAGAATACCTGCTTAATAGTCATCCCGACTATTGAGTCCCGATTTCAGCTTTTCACGGCAACACATCCCTTCTTCAAGTGTTCTGTCACTTCAACAGGATTCTGTGCCTGTTCGGGTGTGAAATCCCAAACCATCAGAGATGAAAAGCATTCTTGGTACCTGCCCAAATTCTCCCATGCACCTTGCCTCCCATAACTTGACTGCCTCAGGGCATATCCCCGCGTGGCATTCCCGTGCAGTTGGTTAAGCTTAGGAAAAGCTGAAATCAGATTTATGACACACACCAATACGAGCATTCTGGTTACACAGGGATGTTTAAGAAATGGAAGAGCCATTGTAACAAGGCAGAAAATATCTATCCTGGAGGAGAAGGGGGAGGTGCCTTTCTTTGTTTCCCCTACTATGTGGGTCTCAGAGGAGAAAGGTGTAATTGCCACCTGTAATTGTGGTTAATTGTCTCCACAAGAGAGATGGTTCATGGAGTACTGGGATGGCAGCAATGCAGGGCCCAAATACCAGATTAGGCTCAAAGCCACTGCTTTTATCATAGCTCTCCCAGGCAAAGCAAAAGGAAGTCATAAACAACACAGCAAACAGGAAAAGCCGAAAGCAGCCATTAACAAGCCCTGGAGTTTGATGTACAGCAAGAGAGGGAGCATGCCACGGGGCAGGTGAGGGAAGAAATGAACCAATATCGAGAGCAAACAAGTCAACATCATGACCAGCAACAGAAACTAACAAACTGCCAAATAACAGCTAAACAGGTATAACAACTATAAATTCAGTCTAACACACTCTGATCAAATCTGTCATTATCTTGAA
Source organism: Ciconia boyciana (assembly GCF_034638445.1). Lineage (NCBI taxonomy): Eukaryota > Metazoa > Chordata > Aves > Ciconiiformes > Ciconiidae > Ciconia > Ciconia boyciana. The sequence continues at coordinate 10,451,516 of NC_132937.1, read as the reverse complement.
CCCCTTGGGCCCCATGTTGGGCTCCAAAAAGTACCGTGGTGGGTTGACCCCAGACAGCAACTAAGCACCCACCAGCTGCTCGATCTCGATCACTCGCACCCAGTGGGATGGGGGAGAGAATCGAAAGAGCAAAAGTGAAAAAAACTCATGAGTCAAGATAAAGACAGTTTAATAAGTGAAGGAAAAAGAAAGGAAAAAGAAAAAAGTGATGCAAAGGCAATCACTCACCACCTCCCACTAGCATGCTGATGGCAATCTAGTCCCTGAGCAACATCCACCTTAGAAAAAACTCCCCCCCACCGTAGTCTAACAGTGTAGTCTAACAGGAGCTGGTGGAAGGCCAAGGCTTACGTAAAGCTGATAAGGAGGATTCAGGCTGGAAAGCAGAATGTCTAAACAAGAATTACTGTCCTTGGGAGAGAAGCACATCCTGGAGAAATATGTAAGCTAATTAAAATGTTTTGGGAACCATCTGAAACAACTAGTAGAAGTGTGATAAGAAGCACCCTCACGCGAACTCTCCTCATTATAATACTAAAAGTCACACCCCTCGAGCTGGAGACCCCGGCCCAAGCAGAGACCCCTCACCTTTGAGCATGCGCAGAATATTAAAGTAGCACTGTAGCTTTAAGTTGAAATAAGAGAAATGTAGACCAATAGAAAACTGCTTTGTGTAATTGCTTATGCATATGCATAACTGGACTGTATAAATACTGTACCTGCATGACCGAACTTTGTGCTAGCTTTGTGGAGCTACCACCTAGCACCCATCTCTGTGCAGACATGAAATAAAATACCTCTGCCCTGTGTGTATATTGGCATCTCGCACACTGGGTAAATGACCTCACACCTGTGGGATAACACCCCTAGGTTTATTGCTGAGCATGACGTCATATGGTATGGAATACCCCTTTGGTCAGTTGGGGTCAGCTGTCCTGGCTGTGTCCCATTCCAACCTCTTGCCCACCCCTAGCCAATACCTGGAGGGGCAGAGTGAGAAACAGAGAAGGCCTTGACCCTGTGTAAGCACTGTTCAGGAATAGCCAAAACATTGGTGTGTTTTCAACACTGTTTTGGACACAAATCTGAAACACAGCATCATATGGGCTGCTATGAAGAAAATTAACTCCTTCCCAGCCAGACCCATTACATCACCTTAAATTCATGGCCACGAGCCTTCCCTGTTATGAATACATTCTGTACTTAGACATTTTATCTTACTCTTCTTGTGTTTCACAAGCTTTTACATGACAGTATATTGTCGGTCACTATTTATTGTGATTCATGTTTTTCATTTAGATGCAATCTGACTTTGCTGAAAGTGTCAAACTTAAGAGATGTGACTGTGTATCTTTAAGAAAAATTACAAAATCACTTGTGTAAAACAAAGTTAGAAACTGTAAGAAAATAATTAAACAAGCCTGCCTACAGGAATAAACCTACACAGATGCATATTTTTTCATTTGCAAGGAAAAGTAACATCTGAAAATTATTAGCCTGAAAATCTTATAAGAACGTCTATTAATTCCATTAAGACATATGTTTATAACATAATTTGCAGAACTCAACTGTTAAAAGTATGTTATTTAGAAAAAAGCTTCAGTTAACAGCTTTTGATTGTGGATTCACAATTGATTTTTAAATGTGTAATTAGAGGTTTACTTATAATGCCACAAGGAGCAAAGGGTGAATCAGTACTATACTTTGTGCATGTATGTGCTGGCTGACAATTTTCAATGAGCCACATTTTGCATTGCATTCAAGTGGGCTGACAACAGTGAAGTCAGCTGGTGAAACCAATTGCCAAACACACACTATGGATCCACTCACTTCAAGATTCTCTAATATCTGCAATGTCTGAAAAGGGGACAACACAAAGAAATTTATTTTCTCACTCATATTCTACTCAGACATAGACCTCAAATGTGTAAAACCTGAAATGAACCCACCATTTTGGTCAGTCAAAAGTAGTCTGTTGTAGTTGTAGACTTCTTGTATGTATCTCCTCCTAAGCACAAAACCTCAAAATACAGACACTTAGATGAAAAACCAACTCTGGAAAAAAAGACTTTCTGAAAAACAAGTTTCATTTCTGACTTTTCAGGGGAAAAAAGATTTCAGAAATGTGAAAATCACAAATACAGTAACTATCAAAGTTTATATCCCTTCTATTGTTGACTTTGAATTGAAGGGGAAGATCTGACTCATTGTTATCAATTATTTACATAAAAGAACTAGAAGCAGTTGCATAACACTTCAGAAAGTCATTTTATTTGTGAGCTCACTGTGTGGTACTTCAATAATTAGAAACAGGGAAAAAGCTTTCCTGTAGTGTCATAGTTAAACATTTGAGGTCATGAGACTTTTATACATTCTGAAAAGGAAGACTGCTGCTCCTCAAAACACCAAGTATTCTGTGAGATATACTGCTCAGCAACCAATATAAGGTAATGAAAAAGGACATTTTTTTTTCTTCTGTGAACAAATGGAATTCTGGCTAAACTTTGGTTTTGTTTATTCCTCTGTTGTTTGACTTCATTCGATTTCAGTGACTACTCAGATAAATGTCTTTCCTTTGGCTCTCAGAAAGATATAACTCAAACCACTTGTGCACTTTGGAGGGGATTGTGTAATGCAGTGCAATAATATAATGAGCAGACTAGAAGAGTTTACTAAAAGTCAATTTTTGGCAGTTTGACAAAACTTTCATTAGGATGATTTCTACTATTGAAGTTGGAACCTGGATCAAAAGGCTACTGAATCAAGCCCTGTAGTCCAATGAATTTTTCATTGTCTTGTCAAAATGAAAAGCTCTCACAAGGGACTGACTATAGAGACCAGTGATGAGGGTGCTTGTCAGGTGCTGTGAATCAGCCTGACAAAGACTGCATCTCCTCTATCCCAGCTAATTGTCCTCAGTTACCTTCAGTTCTGGGGTCCCACTTACAATTTCTCAAAAAGTTTCAAATGAACACGTTTTTATTTTTGAGGCAAAGGCATGAGAATTCAAAACCATCAAAATGTTGCTTGTTTTCTGTCATGTTTTAGTGCAAACCTTTTTATCTCTTCCCATAGGTTAAAACCCTGTTTAGAATAAAAGTAAAATACAATCAAATGCACTATGTGGTGGGACTTCATGCACAATGTTTCTACATTTTTCTTTCAAGGAAATAAAGTTTTCCTCTCAAAAAAGTTTACAGACATGGATCAAGTCTCTCAGTCCTTCCCTGAGAGAAACAAAGGATATATGAAGATTACCCCTGAGGTACAGCCATCTGAAGGAGAGGCATGTTCATTGGGTAATAGTGTACAGGGACAGAAGATGGTACAGCAGTGCTTCTCAACCCAGCTTATCTTCCCTTCAGTGTTGTCTTCAATACATGATACAGCCAATTTCAAAGGAATAGCAACAGCTGCATACTGGCAATCAAAATGCATAAACTATATAGACAGATATCCCCAGTTGTCAGTGCTCCTTTCTATCACACTACTACAAGGGGAACGTTTTTGACATGATCTTTCAAGCCAGCAATGAGAGACTTCAAGCTCCCTGGCTGTTACTGGACTCTCTTCTTCAGATATCCACTATGAATAGTGACACAGCAAAGTCAAAGGAGCTTTTTACTTTATTGACCATCCAGGAAGCAGCAGAAGCTGATCTGCCTGACAAATATCTAATATCTGTTCTGATTAAATGACTTAGTGAAAAGAGCTAAAATCCCCAAAGACAAAAAGAAATGTTGTAAATATCTTGGTCGCTCAATGTTTCCTTTTAGTTTCCCTTTCGCAGATAATTTAGCCTAGCTTGCCAGTATTGTTGGCCTTAAGTAAGGAAGCTTAGATAGTAGAATTGCTAACGAGCATTCTTATGGTCTTTCCCCCCCTAATAATAATCATTAGAGTAAGAATGCTTTGCCTGTGTTAAATCCTTGGTTAGCTGAGATAGTTGCAATGTAGATAGATAAAAAGGAATTCTTCAGGCCCTGTGTCCCTGATAAGGAGATAAGGGCTGATAAGGAGAAGCTGCACAAGAACCACCTGGTTTTGGATATGCAAGGAAGGTATGAGCAAGACAAAAATGGACTGAGCATGCGTAAAGACAAAGTTCAGTCAGCGTTCAGAGTGATGAAGACTACCGACTTCCTCCAACGACCACCAGAGGATCCCTAACGACCACCTAAGGAATTAAGTACGCATGCGTCAGAGACATTTACATATATTAATGAGTTCCAAGAAATCTCATGTTTATATAAATTAATCTTATGAATATGTATGATTTTGCAACATATAACCTCTGCGATTCTGCTTGTTTGTCGGAGCACTTATGGTGGAGCGATCCCCAGTGCTGCCCAGCGCTGTAATAAAGGATGCCTGCTTAATAGTAACTCCGTTGCTATTGAGTTTTATTTCGGGAACACTCTGAAACTCCGATTCGCCTGTTGGGAGATTCGGATTTTAAAGGGTAGTCTCCACGAATTTTGCTTCATTAGGACATATTAGAGGTGTTCAACATAAGCAGCTTGTGTAAACTAGCAGCTTGTCACTGTTGGAAGAAAATTAAGTCTTTGGCATTTTATGGAGCAACTACATTGATATGACTGACAAAGGAAGGTAATAACGAATTGCAATGGATGTATTGGTCTGCCACTGAAAAGAATGTCATTATGTTGGACCTGTGACTAATAATGCAGTTGTTTCAACATAGATGTTTACAGGTAACAGTGAAATAACAGAAAAGAATTAAGCAGCAACACTCATCAGTAAACCAAAACAAAATGATTTGCATAGCAGGAATGACTTCATCCACAGCTGACTGTTGCCTTTAGCCTCTGAGCAAAAGAAAGCTCTAGAATAGGCCTGTACCATTTACAAGATTCAAGATTTGCTGCCAATTTGTACAAAACAAAGTAAACTTCTGGCAGGACTCCTACATGCCATAGCGGTTAGAGATGTTATCGTCCCACTCTGGTTTTGACTACAAGGCTTGAAAGATTAATCTAATGTTTCTGTCTGACCTCCTATTCTCTTTAAATAATAGAAGATTTAATTTAAAACTTTAAAAATATATTTTCAGAAAGTGCCACGCTGGTTATCTACAGTCTCTTCACAAACCCGCAGTTAATTCTTTCACGTTCCTTTGTTCCTCACTAACAAGCCTCAGCAATGGAAAGCCTTCACTATTGAGTCTGGCTGGGATGGAGTTAACTTTCCCCATAGCAGCCCTCATATTGCTGTGCTTCATATTTGTAGCTAGAAAGGTGTTGATAACACACCAGTGCTTTGGCTACTGCTGAGCAGTGCTCCCACAGCATCAAGGCTGTCTCTCCAACGTCCCCCCTCACCCCCAATAGGCTGGGTGTGGGCAAGAGCTTGGGAGGGGACATAGCCTGGACATCTGACCCAAACTGACCACAGAGATATTCCATACCATATGACATCTGCTCAGCAATAAAAGCTAAGAGAAAGGAGGAGGAGGAGGAGGAGGCATTCCTTAATACAGAGTTTGACTTCCGGAGCAACCACTATGCGTACTGAGGCCCTCCTTCCCAGGACATCGCCTGGTGATGGAAAAAATATCTTTTGTTTTCCTTTGCTTCCGTGTGCAGCCTTTGCTTTTTCTTTATTAAACTGTCTTTATCTCGACCCACAATTTCTTTTTCATCTTATTTTCTCCCCACCCTGTCCTGCTGAGGAGGGAGTGATAGAGCAGATTGGTGGGCACCTGGCGGCCAGCCAAGGTCAACCCACCTCAACTACTAATTAAAAGTAAAATGCTAGCAAACAGATGCAGTGCCCTGATGTTTCGTAGCTGTGTGTAAAGCTGCACAGAAACACCTATCATGGAATCATAGAATCATAGAACGGTTTGGGTTGGCAGGAACCTTTAAAAGTCATCTAGTCCAACCCCCTAGCAATGAGCAGGGATATCTTCAACTTGATCAGGTTCCTCAAAGCCTCGTCCAACCTGATCTTGAATGTTTCCAGGGATGGGCCATCTACAACCTCTCTGGGCAACCTGCTTATTTTTACAGCATTTCCTTTTACTTTCTGTCATTCTACTCTTTAAATATGGTTTATAAAGTGAGGCAGAATAACCTAGATCATTTCATGAAACAATAGTGCATTTGTACGTCCCACCTTTACTGGAAGATACAAGTTGCCATTATGCAATGTTGTCCAGTTGCTATAGCAGGAAGCAGGAATCAACTGATCTTGCACATTAAAAGTCTTACTTTGTAAAGTATGGCTTTCAAAACTGTTGTGGTTACCTCAGCTTTCAGGCACAACTTGAGATATCTAGTGCCAAATGATCACATGTACTCGATAATCAGAAATCCCTGAGTCGGAGGACCACAACTGCGGGAACAGTGACTTTCCATTTGCGGGCGCTGAAATTGTAAGGGATCAGCTGTATCAGCTGAATGTTCACAAGTCCATGGGGCCTGATGGGATTCACCCCAGAGTTCTGAAGGAGCTAGTGAATGTTACAGCAGCACCCCTCTCGATCATCTACCAAAGGTCTTGGGAGTCTGGGGAGGTCCCTGCTGACTGGAAGCTAGCCAATGTTATTCCAATTTACAAGAAGGGCGTGAGGGAAGACCCAGGAAACTACAGACCTGTTAGTCTAACCTCAGTACCTGGAAAAATCATGCTGGGTGCTATTGAAAGGCATTTAAAGGAGAATGCAATCATCAGGCACAGTCAACATGGGTTCACAAAGGGAAAGTCCTCTTTAGCTAATTTAATATCCTTCTATGATAAGGTCACCCACCTAGTGGATGAAGGGAAGGTGGTGGATGTAGTTTTTCTGGATTTTAGTAAGGCTTTTGATACTGTCCCTCACAGCACCCTTCTGGACAAGTTGTCCAACTGTGGGATGAGCAGGTACACGGTGCGCTGGGTGAAGAACTGGCTGAAGGGCAGGGCTCAAAGGATTGTATTGAATGGGGCTACATCTGGCAGGCAACCAGTCACCAGTGGTGTTCCTCAAGGCTCAATTCTAGGGCCAGTTCTGTTCAATATTTTTATCAATGATCTGGATGCAGGAGTTGAATGCACCCTTAGCAAGTTTGCTGACGATACTAGAGTGGGAGGTGCTGTTGACTCTCTTGAAGGACGAGAGGCCTTGCAGAAGGATCTGGATAGATTGGAGCATTGGGCAATCATCAGTGACATGAAATTTAACAAGAACAAATGCCGGATTCTGCACCTGGGACAGAGCAATGCCGGACACAAGTATAGACTGGAATAGGAGTGGCTGGAGAGCAGCCCTGCAGAAAGGGATCTGGGGGTGCTGGTTGACAGCAGGCTCAATAGGAGTCAGCAGTGTGCCCTGGCAGCCAAGAGGGCAAACCGCATCCTGGGGTGCATCAAACACAGCATAACCAGCCAGTCAAAAGAGGTGATTATCCTGCTATATTTAGTGTTGGTGCAGCCTCACCTTGAGTACTGTGTGTAGTTCTGGGCCCCACAATTTAAGAAGGATGTGAAGGTACTTGAATGCATCCAGAGGAGGGCAACAAAGCTGGTGAAAGGCCTGGAAGGCATGTCCTATGAGGACTGGCTAAGGACTCTGGGTTTGTCTAGTTGGGAGAGAAGGTGGCTGAGGGGCAACCTCATTGCTCTCTACAGCTTCCTGAGGAGGGGAAGTGGAGAGGGAGGTACTGATCTCTTCTCCCTGGTATCCTGTGACTGGTGTCCTGGTTTCGGCTGGGATAGAGTTACTTTTTTTCCTAGTAGCTGGTATAGTGCTGTGTTTTGGATTTTAGTATGAGAATAATATTGATAACACACTGATGTTTTAGTTGTTCCTAAGTAATGCTTACACTAGTCAAGGGCTTTTCAGCTTCCCATGCTCTGCCAGGCTCACAAGAAACTGAGAGGGGGCACATCCAGGATAGTTGATGCAAACTGGCCAAAGAGCTATTCCATACCATACGATGTCATGCTCAGTATATAAACTGGGAGAGTTGGCCGGGGGGTAGCGGTCGCTGCTCGGGGACTGGCTGGGCATCGGTCAGTGGGGCGTGAGCGGTTGTATCACTGTTTTTTTTTCCCTGGGTTTTTGTTCCTCTCTTTCTCTCTTGTTGTTTTCCTTCTCATTACAATTCATTATTATTTTGTTGTTGTTGTTCCAATTATTAAACTGTTCTTATCTCAACCCACGAGTTTTCTTACTTTTGCCCTTCAGATTCTCTCCCCCATCCCACCGGGAGGGGGGAGGGTGAGCGAGCGGCTGTGTGGTACTTAATTGCCGATTGGGGCTAAACCACAACAGTCCTTTTTGGCGCCCAACGTGGGGATCGAAAGGTTTGAGATAATAACAGATTAACCAGAGCATATTAAGGAATTTAGATCTGTTAGTAGTTGCAAGCCATGATATTGATTCATCTGTTCTCGATATTGGTTTACCTGATCTGCACCATGCTCATTTTTTTGCTCTACATGTTAAAGATTGGTGTTGGTTTTTGCACTTTGCTGTGCTCTGCTTTAATTGGGGATGTTTTGCCTGTGAGATTTGTTATTAGAACAGTGACCTTGGGTTTATTTTGGTATCTAAGTGCCATACTGAAACCATTACTGTATGTTGGGTACCACCTTATAGAGACAATTAGCAATTATACTTCTTCCTCTGAGAGGTTTTTTATGGAGGAAATGCAGAATGGCACCTTCGCTACTTTCTTCTACAATGTTTCCTCCTTTGTTACAATAACTTTTCAGTATCTTGAACATCCTTGGGTAGGTAAGATACATCTATTGGTATTGCTTGGGAATAATGTTTAGATTTTGTCCAAGATTAGTAAGCAATTTAAGAATATCATCCAGAGATCTGCCCCAAGGCTGGGTAGTTATGAGTGGCAGGGTGTGTGGAATAGCATGGGCAAATGCCTAGTACGGTGGGCACCTCCAGTGTTTTGGAACTTCACCCTTGAACAAGTGCAGGATCCTGAAAAATTAGTAGAATATTTGGAAAAAGTATGCTGTCACCCTGACAATTCTGAGATACAAATCACTGCAATGTGCTGGGGCCTGGCCCATGACTACCGAGCCCTGTTCAACACTATTCAGAACCCTCAAGGATCTGGTGACAAAACGACAGACACCACGGCTACTCCAGTCACCCCTGCGACAAGCATCATGGCTATTCCAGCCCCCCGCTGCGACAAGCACCGTGGGTACTCCAGCCTCCCCTGCGACAGGCACTGCAGTTACTCCAGCCCCCTCTGCGACAGGCACTGCAGTTAGTCAAGACCCCTCTGCGACAAGCACTGCAGCTTACTCCAGCCCCCACTGCGACAGGCACTGCAGTTCAACCAGGGAACCAACCTGTGTCAGTATCAGTCACCCCTGTACACAAGAAGAAATCCTGGAAGCGAAAGTCAGCTCGTTTAGAAAGGGAAGATGAAAGAGCAGGGCCATCACAAGGAGAGGAAGAGGAAGAAGTTGTGGATGAGACGGAAACTACCCGATCCCCTATCCCTGAGTGAGCTGCGAGATATGTGAAAAGATTTCAGCCGTCATCCAGGCGAGCACATTGTCACCTGGCTGCTCCGATGCTGGGATAGCAGGGCCAGTAGCCTGGAATTAGAGGGTAAGGAAGCCAAAAAGCTGGGATCCCTTTCTAGGGAAGGGGGCATTGACAAAGCGATTGGAAAAGGGGCACTAGTCCTCAGCCTCTGGAGGCGACTCCTGTCAGCTATGAAGGAAAGATATCCCTTCAAGGAAGATGTTGTAAAAGAATTTACAAAGTTTAAAGAAAAGGAGGGAATGAAAAGAGCTAAAATCCCCAAAGACAAAAAGAAATGTTGTAAATATGTTTCCTTTTAGTTTCCCTTTCGCAGATAATTTAGCCTAGCCTGTCAGTATTGTTGGCCTTAAGTAAGGAAGCTTAGATAGCAGAGTTGCTAACGAGCATTCTTTATTTGAAGGAAACCTACGTATGGTCTTTTCCCCTCTCCTAACAATAATCATTAGAGTAAGAATGCTTTGCCTGTGTTAAATCCTTGGTTAGCTTAGATAGTTGCAATGTAGATAGATAAAAAGGAATTCTTCAGGCCCTGTGTCCCTGGAAAGGGCTGATAAGGAGAAGCTGCACAAGAACCACCTGGTTTTGGATATGCAAGGAAGGTATGAGCAAGACAGAAATGGACTGAGCATGCGTAAAGACAAAGTTCAGTCAGCGGTCAGAGTGATGAAGACTACCGACTTCCTCCAACGACCATCAGAGGATCCCTAACGACCCCCTAAGGACTTAAGTACCCATGCGTCAGAGACACTTACATATATTAATGAGTTCCAAGAAATCTCATGTTTATATAAATTAATCTTATGAATATGTATGATTTTGCAAAATATAACCTCTGCGATCGTGCTTGTTTGTCGGAGCACTTATGGTGGAGCGATCCCCAGTGCTGCCCAGCGCTGTAATAAAGGATGCCTGCTTAATAGTAACTCCGTTGCTATTGAGTTTTATTTCGGGAACACTCTGAAACTCCGATTCGCCTGCTGGGAGATTCGGATTTTAAAGGGTAGTCTCCACGAATTTTGCTTCAGAGGTCCTACAGTTTAGCAGCACTAGCCACCCACAAAAGACACGGGAGGGGATAGGAGACAGTCCCATGTTTATTTTACTGACTAGGCTTGTGCACACATGCAGGGATGTGCATGTTCTACTTTCCAATCAAAGGTGAAAAACCTGAGACTTTGTAATTCTTGATGGCTGTACTCCCTCTGAGACCTTGTCCTCAGGAGACAGAATTAAGTGTGGTAACTGTAATGCCATGTCTTCCAGGCACCATCAGTTTTCAAATAATAATAATACTAATAATAATAATAATAAAGGTGAGATCTACCACTTTAGTTCATAATTGTCAGTGAAATAAAAGGATCCCAAATCTTTTAAATGGAATTTAATTCATATTCCCTAACTATCAGTGCCTCTTGCAGTAAGGTAACACCAGTGTTATTAAAAATTATATTGCCCTTTTTTCCCTTAATGGGAATTTACTTAGACCTTCCAAATCTTTGGACCACTTGGCAAATAGTTAAACCATAGAAATATAGCACAATATAACTTATTATTATGGATGTTATTGTTAAATTATTTTTATACTTTTAACTACCAAGTCTTAGAGGCACTATCAGAGGGAAAGGAATACAAAGACAGAAACACCAGACTGTAGATCTAACCACCTTAGAGACTGATGACGATTTAGCTGTTTTATCCTTGGGAAATCTTTGTAATCTTCTTTTTGACCTGGAAGACTTGATTTCTTTAAAAAGAGATTGAGAAACATTCCTGAGGAATTGCCTGGGCAAAAGCAAGGAGTATGAGTAGAAGGGGGGTGGATTACTCTTTGGAGGTAATCTTCATCACTGAAAATTTTAAATAGATACAAACATAGATTGAAATAGTACCATATTATGCTTATTCAAGGATAAAAATAACTCCTGGGAACAATAATCCTACAATGCTGCAATGGAATCCCAGAAAACCCAAATATCTACATATATACATTAATTTTATATTTAGTAGGTCTTATTTTCTTTTTAAAGTTGAGAAAATCAATTAATTTAAAAGATATTAACTATGAAACAAGACCCAAACTTTCTAGGCTTAGTCTTTCAAATACATTTCTTACATATGCAGTTTTATATTCTAAGGCAGTATTAAGATAATTTAGGATATAATGACTGAAAGAATTCATCTACATTCACGTGTGAGTGTCTTCATAAACTCTGTAAGGAAATATAAATGCTAAAGTTGCCAATGAAATACACCTTAAATATCCATATATGATCACCAAACTGACCTACATGACTAGACTCTGACACTACGACTGAAATGTTCATGTAGCAGAACATAAGCAGGGAAGTTGTTCACACTAATGGAAGCAGCTTGAGATATGCCTTCCCAACAGTTTCTAACCTAATCAATCAACTAAACCACTTTTTTTTTTAGGGGGGGCTGATATCCTACACTACCCTGCATGAGTTAAAATAGGTTATTGGATTACTACAGGCAGATGGCATTAAAAAAACCCACAGAAACTACCAGAACTGCTGAACACTGTGGTCTTGTCTTGATCTGCAGCAGCAAGATAATATCACTCTGCCTAGTCTAAAGGAGAGAAATAATGATATTCAGTCTCTGTATTACAGAGGCTCTAAATCAGTACATTAAAGGAATATCTACTGGGTGGGGAAAAAGTGCACTTTTAATGTGCTCAAACTTAGTTAAATAAAATAATCTGAAACAGCAGCAGAACCAAGGCAATGTGGGTATGAATATGGATTATCACCTCAGACTCAACCGAGACTATTCTGAAAGTCTGAATTCAAACTATGTTCAAATGTCCAAGTAATCCAGTTTTCAATTCCATTTTAAGCCCAGTTGGATAACATAAATTAGATGGTCCAAGTTGTACAAACATCTGTGTGTGCTTGAGGTAGACATAACCAAAGTTGCCAATTCATATCTGTGCTCCTCTCACGTTCCCTTCTTTTCAGGTTTGTTTCATAGCAAACAGATATGTCCACAAGTATTGCCAGAGTCGTCATTTCTGAATAGTGACACTCTTGAACAAGTTGGACTTGATCTCAAATGTACCCCTCTTGTACCAATCATTTCACTTTCTTGAAACATTTTTTCTGAGTCTCATAGATGGAAATTCCAGATAAAATGAGATGCTAATTGCCATCAACTCAGTAAAAAAAGCTATACTGTACTCAAGAGTTCTTTGCTCAGTTCCTTAAAACCTTGGTATGGAAGACAAAAGAGTTCAGCCAGGAAAATGAGATACCCTTCTGAACCACCTGCATATGAAACACAAACAAAAATCCAATCTAGGCAGATAAATTAAACCACCTAGCTATTACAACAGAAACATCACAATTTCCATATAAATAAATCAGGTTGTATCTCTTCACATTCTAGGTATGAATATGCTGATACTTTACCTTTGAAATTCCCTCTCCTTCTGTTTAAATGGGGAAAAAAATGTCACCTTACTGAATTAATATAATCCACTCCTTACTTCTTTTGTATTTTTTGGCAATTTTCCTCTGTGTTTCAGCTATTTACATGGAGAAATTCTGCCTGTGGACTTACCTTGACATCAAATTTATGTCTAAAATGAATAACAAAGCCATTAAAATAAAGTAGCTCTGAATTGTGTTCTTTCAGATGAGAATGTTATTACAGTTGCTTACATCCTGCTGCATTTTACTTTAAAAAAAAAAAAGTAGCGCATTAAGTCTTTCAGTGGAAAACTCAAAATAAACTCTCTAGTCTTTTAACTTTTCATGTGCCTTTGTTAGTAGGATAGAAAAGTAACAATACTCTAAGGTCAATTTTAAGTCTCGATATCATTCTAATTCACTATCAAGGCTGAGATTTTTTCGAAGTAATTTTGTAAATTTAAATTAGAATTTACATTTACTGTAGCTAAATTAAGTGACCATGCAGGTTAAAAAGAATGTAAAAAGAACATTTTAATTTGCAGTAGAAATTCTTTATATGAGTTTGTATATTCCATTTTGGATTATCTCTATAACAATTCCTTTTTCTAATAGATTTTCTTTTCAAGGGTTTCTATTCTGTTCCAGAATACAATCTAAATATATTTAGAGCTTCAATTCTAAACTATAATTAAAATTTAATTCAAAGTAGCATCTAAATTTAAATGTAGAATTCTAAATTCCTAGTTAGAAACAGTCTAAAATATTTTTACAATTCCAATATTCTACTCCTCTAAATAGAGAAATATTCTATTCTAAATATATTATAAAATATACTTAGCAATATAAACAAAAATAATTTGCCTCCAGACAATAAGATGAACTAATAATTGATTAATTACTTTTACAAAGCTCAGGATGCATTCAACAAAACTTCCTAGATCATATCTTCTGCATACATGTATTGTATGCAGTTGTATTTTGAAACATATTGTCAAATTAAATTCTGCTTTTTGGGATTCCAGTACTTTAATGCTCTCTTTGCAACCTTATTTAACACTTGAAATTACATGGAAAAAGCTAAAAAACAACATATATGTTTTGACACTTAGCAGAGAGGCCTTAGCACAACTAAGTTTTAGAAGAACTATCTTTGCAAGAATGGGAAAGTATTAAGTCATAAAAGAGGTCACAGGCCTTGGGAAATAGTATGAATTTATAAAATAAGTTCAGATATTAAAAAGATATAAATTAGAACTGCATCAATAGCTTTATTCTAATATGTGTTTAATCACATTAAGAATTATTAATTTAATCTGCCCTACTACAAAGGATGGCAGAAGAATGGGGCTTGACAAGGTTCTGAAACTGTTATTTGTTTATGCATATTTGCATTTAATGCATATTTGTTTAACGTATTGTTATCGAAATACTTAAATAGGGGAAAGCTGGTCAGCTGGAATGGTAGCAATGAACTGGATAAAACCAGGTGTTCTTCTATATAAATGGATTTGCATTTCTATTTTGAAGCATTTGTTTTCATGTCATATCAGTCCTACAAGGTCAGAAAGATTAAGAAATCACCAAAGATACCAGCCACCACTAGAACTTGCTCACTATGTAATTAAATGTGTCAGATTAATATTCCTAGTTTCCAGTTCAAAAAATGGAAGTTATTTAAATTTCACAAGATGGACATTATATTTATTTATAAGAAAGCTTCCAAAAGAGCAGTCTATTGCAATGGTAGAACCATTTATTGATGAGATATTTATTGCTGCCCTTACAAACACAGTCCAGAGCCCCTCATGTCATAGGGTGGTTAAGTCTTTTAGAAAGCAAGGCTCAGCAACCCTGTTTATTTGTATTTATCAATTTGCCCAGGTGATGGCTTTGTGATTTGTCAGTTGGTCACGATCATCATATACTGGCCTAAGAACTATAGGGAGGGATCTGTTCAGTGATAAGGGATATTTAAACTTCCCTAAGGTGATTAGTACTGAACCAAAGGTATCTCTTGACCAGACAGGCAGAAAGGTGTAACGACAGTAATGCAGAGATGGGCACGTGTCAGAGCCTCAAGGAAATACCAGATATTGTGATGTGTATCTTCTCCAGAAATGACCTTGCACTTCAAATAGATGTGAATAAAATTATACTAATGTTATGCTTTGGATCCAAAGAAGAGGAATGATTTGGCTTACAGTGGAGCAAAAGGGAATCTTCTGAGAAGAAAACTGAAAGCAATATCAAACTATAATACTGTAATGGTGTTTGGGGCTGGAGCTCTTCTTGTGTGGCAATGATGGAATGCATCTGGTTTGTCAGACTCTCCAATATTATCGAGGTACTTGCAATTGTATTTCTAATATTCATGTTTAAAGGCTATTGAGATCTTTACAAATTTCAACTGAATGTTTTGCTGAGCTACATTTCAGAGACTCTCTTTGAGGTCCAGTGAAAGAACTGTTTTTCTTTAAAAGCAGAAAAAGCTAATCTGAGCTATAAGATCACTGTTCAAATATCTGCACTGTTCAAATATCTCCACTTCCAACTGATAAAACTACTACAGAGCTTATTCTATAGTCCATTCCTGCAATGAAGCTGTGCTACTGATTTCCAAGAGGGGTAGGGGAACTTTCTCAGCTTAAAGCCTTGCCATTGTTGTTCATTCTCCTACTTGGCCCCCTGGATACCAGGGTACCTACAGATTATAAAATATTTTTCACAGTTTAGCATCTGATTGATTTGTTTGCTTCATTTCAGCCCAAATGGGCTACTTGAGATATGATACTTTAAGTGCAAATATCCTGCAATCCAAGAATTCTAAAGGAATAAGGATGAAATAAAATAGGATGAATTTAAAAAATCAGTAAATTAAGTAACTGAAAGTAATAGGAGCAGTGGCATGAAACCTCTCACTGAGGTTTTCAAAACTGTTTTCATATCTGAGGACAGCTGGGTGACAAATGTGATGTCAATTTTTAAAAAGGATATCTGGGAACTATAGACTTGCAGGTGTCTACTAGGCAAATGAGTAGAAACTATAAGAAAAAAGAGTATTAATAGATAGATAGATAGATAGATAGATAGAGGACACTTGGATAAAAAATGACCTACTTGGAAAAAGTCAAACAGAGGAAAATTATGTCTTACAAATTTATTAGTGTTCTTTGAAAAGGTCAAGCATGCAGATAAAGGTGACCCAGTAGATATACTCTACTTTGATTTCCAAATAGCTTTTGACAATGTACTTTACCAACAGCTTTTAAGGAATTAAGAAGCCATGCCATAAGAGGAAGGTCCTTGCACAAGCAGTCAGTTAAAAGACTGAAAACATAGATTAGTAATAATTAGTTTGGTTCTCACAATGGAGGGAGGTCCCCACTGGAGTTCTGCCAGGGTCTGTGCTAAAATCTTTTCTGGGACCTATACTATTTCACAATAAAAAATGACATAGAAAAGGGAGTATGTAATGAGGTGTAGAAATCAGCTATTGTTACCAATCATAGCTGTAAAAGCTACAGTTGACTATGTGTGAGCTACAGGACCTTGCAAAACTGAGTGCCAACAATAAAATAGCAAATTAAATTCAGTGTAGATAAATGTAGATGAACTGATGTATAATCCTAACCTCAGACATAAGATGAAGTGTTTTGAGCTGCCCAATACCACAATGATCTCAAGGTTATGGCAGACTAGTCCATGGAAACCTCAGCTTAGTAGCAGCCCCAAAAGCAAATCACATACTTGAAATGATAAGAAAGGTATAGAGAACAAAGCAGAGAACATCATGATGCCACTATACACATTATCCAAGGTTTTCCCATACTTTGAGTATTGTGTGCAGTTCTGGTCTCCTCTATTCAAAGAAGACATAATAGAGCTGGAAAAGTTTCAAAGGACAAAAAGGATGAATAAAGGTGTGGAACACCTTCTGTATGGGGAATAGCTAAGTAAGCTAAGACTCTTCTGTCCAGAGAAGAGACAATTTAGGGGGAAATGTTAGAAATCTAAAAAATCATGTATGGCATAAGAAGAGTGGACGAGAATTCACTTTCGCAGTCTCTTTCAGTACAAGAACTACAGGCCATCAAACAAAGCTAGTAGGAGTCAGGTTCAAAACAAGCAAAAGAGAGGTGGTTCTTCATGCAGTGAAGTAGCAGACTTTTAAAATCCTCACCAAATAATATTATGGACCCCGAAAGTTTATTTTGAAAGTTTGAAAGTTTAGTTTGAAAGTTTTTGAAAGTTTATTTTTAAAGTACACTTTTATTTGAGAGACTGGACAAGTGTCTGAACAAAAAATCCTAAAATTTCTAAGTACACAGAAATCACATCCAGCTCAGGCTGGATCTCTGGCAAGCAGGATTCTGTTTGATCACATTTTTTCCTGTGTGTGGCACATGACAAAGAGCACCACAGTTCCTCACTAGAGGTCATATGATTTAATCAGATCCATGGCTGACATAGGTATCTCCCTATGTTGTGATTTTACAGTTCATCATTTAGAAAGGAAGAGAAAGATATACTGGTCAATCACAGAATCACAGAACATGCAAATATGATAGTGGAAATATCTTGCCTGACAAAGCCCAGAGAATTATTTATGACATTGTACAAAGCAGTGGTGAGACTGTACACAAGCTGGCCATCTTTCTGGTCAAGATAAATGGATTTCAACTAAAACACAGCAATTGGGATGACCATGGGAGTCATCCTTCTAAAAGGAAAACAGAAGTTACATTAGCAAAACCAAAGGCTGGTTCCCCCAGCAAATGCACTGGAGAAACAGAAGAGCTATTTAAGCACAAGAACAAATAGATATGTACTAGCCATGACTAAATTTAGTCTGTAAATTGAAAGTCAGTGAAGAAACAGCTTTCCAGACTGAGGACAAGTAACTTAACCACTTTTAAAACTGGTAAGTTTTAAACTGATTTAAAACCAGTGGAAAGAGATCCACTTGTAAAGACTTAAAGGCTTATAACAGCAATGAACTGGACCTGATGATGTAGTCCAATATCACTGTGAGTTTTATATTTATTTTGAGCTGATACTTTGAAAATTAAAAATTGCATCTATAAATATATATACAAATCTACGAATATATACACATCTATACATAATATATATGTTTTTATATAAATATATAAATATATTAATATAATATATTTAATACTAAAATATAGATATATACACATCTATAAATATATATAAATATTACTTGATTTACAGTCCTCTTTGAATTCTTGAAGTAGTGCCTAAAATTAAACTATAGAATGGTAAGTGAAAACTATATAGGTAACATTAATGTATCTGCTCATTACAGTGGGGCAGCAAATTACTGCCTGCCAGAGTTCTTCTAGAAACTATTTTTCGTCAATATTTTCATTAGTGATCTGGATATTGGTATAGGAAATACACCTATTAAGCATGCATACAACAAGAAACAGGGACTGCAAGCATGTTGGAGGGCAGGAACAGAATTCAAAATGAACTTGACAAACTGGAAAACAAGGTCTGGAAAAATAGGACAAAATTCAGCAAGGACATATGCAAAGTACACCTAATCAAGAATAATCTACTGGACAAATTCAGGCTGGAGAACAACTATCTACAAATTTGGCAGAATCAGTCTGTGAGCAGATCACAAGCTTAACATAAGTCAACAATGTCATCAGCCATGGGAAAGACAAGCACCATAATAGGATATGTAAATAGGAGTGCTGTCCTCAGGACACCTAAACAAATCCTTATTCTCTACTCAGCAGTAAAGCTCTACCAGGAATATTCCATCTATTTTTCAAGAAGATGAGGATCAGTTCGAAAGACCAGAGTTAAACAGCAAAACTCATCAGTGAAAACATGACCTATGTGAAACAAGGGAAAGAATTGGGCTTGGATGAAAAAAGAAAAAAGTGGGTGGAAGGAAGAGTGGAACGCTACAACTTTTCTGCTGTTGCTATTCTTTACATTCATAGAGAAAGAAATGCAGGCTTTAAACTGCAGGAAGACAGATGCAGCTTAGACTTCAAGGGGGCAATGAGGATAATGAACCACTAGAATTGACCATGCCCTGGCACTGTGGAGTCTCCTTACTGAAGACCTTCAAAAATAGGTTTAATATCTGCCAGGAAAGATGTGGGCATAGCTGATCCTGCCTTTGCTGAAGACAATCTTACTTTAGGCTCTTTATCTTAGCTTAAGCTCCCTTTTCCCTCAGATGAAATGCTTTTTTCTAGTCTTCCAATTTCAACTACTTAGTATGCAAGATTTCCTTTTGCCTCCCATCAGGAATAGATTTGGAAAATGGAAAACAGCCATTCTTCCCATTCTTTCTGATCAATTGATCTTGTTACACAACATCTTCTCTGTGCCATCATTGGGACCTCAGGTTTGAAATGAACCCTTTATTATCTCTTTGTGTGTGATTGGCTGCCTTTAAATTTGTAAACTCCCAATAAGTTATCTTTTGTTCACTATTTATCGTAAAACCAAATCCACATAGCTAAAGGTGGCTCCTGGGCTCCTCAAGCCTAGCCTGCTTAGGTGTCTTTTTGTAAACAGCATGTACTCTTTGCAGGCAGGAAAAAGCAGGGAAAGTGCAGTCTGTCACCTCCTGAGGGTGACAGAAAGTGGGGAGTAAGCCACTAGACCCTGGAAGAGATCAGAAAAGAATTAATGGAAGAATACAATTAGGAAAAAGATCACATCTATGCATTTAAGCCATGACTTTACATGTTTACGCTGCTCAAAAGCCCAATCAAAGAGAGGAGGTCTTGGGACTGATCACAGAATCACAGAACCACAGAATGTTTGAGGTTGGAAGGGACCTCTGGAGGTCATCTGGTCCAATCCCCCTGCTCAAGCAGGGCCACCTAGAGCAGGTTGCTCAGGACCACGTCCAGACGACTTTTGAATATCTCCAAGGTGGGAGACTCCACAAACTCTGGGCAACTTGTTCCAGTGCTCAGTCACCCTCACAGTAAAAAAGTGTTTCCTGATGTTCAGGCGGAACCTCCTGTGTTTCAGCTTGTGCCCATTGCCTCTTGCCCTGTCACTGGGCACCACGAAAAAGAGCCTGGCTCCATCTTCTTTACACCCTCCCTTCAAGTATTTATATAGATTGATAAGATCCCCCCTGAGCCTTCTCTTCTCCAGGCTGAACGGTCCCAGCTCTCTCAGCCTTTCCTCATAGGAGAGATGCTCCAGTCCCTTCATCATCTTTGTGGCCCTTCTCTGGACTCTCTCCAGTATGTCCATGTCTCTCTTGTACTGGGGAGCCCAGAACTGGACACAGGACTCCACGTGTGGCCTCACCAGTGCTGAGGAGAGGGGAAGGATCACCTTCCTCAACCTGCTGGCAATACTTTGCCTAATGCAGCCCAGGATACCGTCGGCCCTCTTTGCCGCAAGGGCACATTGCTGGCTCATGTTCAACCTGGTGCCCACCAGGACCCCCAGGTCCTTTTCTGCAAAGCTGCTCTCCAGCCAGGCGGCCCCCGGCATATATTGGTGCCTGGGGTTGTTCCTCCCCAGGTGCAGGACTTGGCACTTCCCCTGGTTGAACTGCATGAGGTTCCTGTCAGCCCATTTCTCCAGCCTGTCCAGGTCCCTCTGACTGGCAGCACGATCCTCTGGTGTATCAGCCTCTCCTCCCAGTTTTGGGTCATCAGCAAACTTGCTGAGGGTACACTCTGCCCCATCATCCAGATCATTAATGAAGATGTTGAACAGGACTGGACCCAGTCTTGACCCCTGGGGTACACCGCTAGTTACTGGCCTCCAACTAGACTTCGTGCCACTGATCACCACCCTCTGGGCCTTGCCATTCAGCCATTTTTCAGCCCACCTCACTGTCTGCTTATCCATACAGCTTGTCTATGAGGATCTTATGGGAGACAGCATCAAAGGCCTTACTGAAGTCCAGCTAGACAATACCCACTGCTGTCCCCCCATCTACCAGGCCAGTCATTTCATCATAGAAGTTGTCCTGGTTTTGGCTGGGATAAAGTTAATTTCTTAGGTGCACAATTTCATTAATTTCCCAGGTGCACAAGAAACTGGGATGGGGCACAGCCAGGATAGTTGATCCAAACTGGCCAAAGGGCTATTCCATACCATACGATGTCATGCTCAGTATATAAACTGGGGGGAGTTGGCCGGGGGGTAGCAGTCGCTGCTCGGGGACTGGCTGGGCATCGGTCAGCGGGTGGTGAGCGGTTCTAACACTGTTTTTTTTTCCCTTGGGTTTTGTTCCTCTCTCTCTCTCTTGTTGTTTTCCTTCTCATTACAATTTATTATTACTAATATTATTATTATTGTTGTTCCAATTATTAAACTGTTCTTATCTCAACCCACAAGTTTTCTTACTTTTGCTCTTCCGATTCTCTCCCCCATCCCACCAGGGGGGAGGGCGAGCGAGCGGCTGTGTGGTACTTACTTAATTGCTGACTGGGGCTAAACCACAACAGTCCTTTTTTAGCACCCAATGTGGGGCTTGAAGGGTTTGGGATAATAACAGATTAAACAGAGCGTATTAAGGAATTTAGATCTGTTAGTAGTTGCAGGCCACGATATTGATTCATCTGTTCTTGATATTGGTTTACCTGATCTGCACCATGCTCATTTTTTTGCTCTACATGTTAAAGATTGGTGTTGGTTTTTGCACTTTGCTGTGCTCTGCTTTAATTGGGGATGTTTTCCCTGTGAGCTTTGTTATTAAAACAGTGACCTTGGGTTTATTTTGGTATCTAAGTGCCATACTGAAACCGTTACTGTATGTCGGGTACCACCTTATGAAGGCAATTAGCAATTATACCTCTTCCTCTGAGAGGTTTTTTATGGAGGAAATGCAGAATGGCACCTTGACTACTTTCTTCTACAATGTTTCCTTCTTTGTTACAATAACTTTTCAGTATCTTGAATACCCTTGGGTACTTAAGATACATCTATTGGTATTGCTTGGGAATAATGTTTCGATTTTGTCCAAGATTAGTAAGCAATTTAAGAATATCATCCAGAGATCTGCCCCAAGGCTGGATAGTTATGCGTGGCAGGGTGTGTGGAATAGCCTAGGATGTGGCAAATGCCTAGGATGGTGGGCACCTCCAGTGTTTTGGAACTTCACCCCTGAACAAGTGCAGAATCCTGAAAAATTAGTAGAATATTTGGAAAAAGTATGCTGTCACCCTGACAATTCTAAGGAGATACAAATCACTGCAATGTGCTGGGGCCTGGCCCATGACTACCGAGCCCTGTTCAACACTATTCAGAACCCTCAAGGATCTGGTGACAAAATGACAAGCACTGCGGCTACTCCCAGCCCCCCCTGCGACAGGCACTGCGGTCACTCCAGCCCCACCTATGACAGATAATGCGGTTCAACCAGGGAACCAACCCGTGTTAGTATCAGTCGCCCCTATACATAAGAAGAAATCCTGGAAGCGAAAGTCAGCTCGTTTAGAAAGGGAAGATGAAAGAGTAGGGCCATCACAAGGAGAGGAAGAGGAAGAAGTTGTGGATGAGATGGAAACTACCCGATCCCTATCCCTGAGTGAGCTGCGAGATATGTGAAAAGATTTCAGCCATCGTCCAGGTGAGCTCGTTGTCACCTGGCTGCTCCGATGCTGGGATAACAGGGCCAGTAGCCTGGAATTAGAGGGTAAGGAAGCCAAGCAGCTGGGATCCCTTTCTAGGGAAGGGGGCATTGACAAAGTGATTGGAAAAGGGGCACCAGCCCTCAGCCTCTGGAGGCGACTCCTGTCAGCTATGAAGGAAAGATATCCCTTCAAGGAAGATGTTGTATATCGCCCCGGGAAATGGACCACCATGGAGAGAGGAATCCAGTACCTGAGGGAATTAACCGTGCTGGAGGTGATTTATGGTGACCTGAACGACCAACGGTTAGCCAAAGATCCAGATGAGGTCCAGTGCACATGACCCATGTGGCGGAAGTTGGTACGGAACGCACCATCGTCGTATGCCAACTCATTGGCAATACTGATGTGGAAAGACGGGGAGGGTGCAACAGTGGATGAAGTGGCTAGTCACCTCCAGGAATACAAAGAAAGTATCTCTTCCTCCCTTGTCTCGGCTGTGGAGAAACTGTCCCAGGAGTTCCAACGGTTCAAAGAAGATATGTCCTACTCCCCACCTATACGGACCAGTATCTCAGCTATTAGGAGTCAGCGTTCCTCTGCTCAAGAGAGAGGATATAGAGGGTACACACCATGGGGCACCCTATGGTTTTACCTGCGTGACCACAGAGAGGACATGAGGAAGTGGGATGGAAAACCTACCTCGACCCTAGAGGCACGGGTACGTGAGTTGCAAGGAAAAACAATCACCAAAGGGGGTTCTTCCAGGAAAACTGCTGCTCTGGTTTCCAGTGGACAGTTCCCCAGACAGAGTAGAAGGGCTGATCTTACTCCTGATTTTAATGAAGGAACTCCTGACTCATATATACAAGAAGTGGGTAACGAATATTATGACCAGGACTAGAGGGCCCCTGCCTCCAGCCAGGTGGAGGAAAGGGACAACCAGGTTTACTGGACTGTGTGGATTCGATGGCCTGGCACATCAGACCCACAGGAGTATAAGGCTCTAGTAGACACCGGTGCACAGTGTACCCTAATGCCATCAAGCTATACAGGGGCAGAACCCATCTGTATTTCTGGAGTGACAGGGGGATCCCAACAGCTAACTGTATTGGAGGCCAAAGTGAGCCTAACTGGGAATGAATGGCAAAAGCACCCCAGTGTGACTGGCCCAGAGGCTCCGTGCATCCTTGGCATAGACTACCTCAGGAGAGGGTATTTCAAGGACCCAAAAGGGTACAGGTGGGCTTTTGGCATAGCTGCCTTGGAGATGGAGGAAATTAAACAGCTGTCTAGCTTGCCCATTCTCTCAGAAGACCCTTCTGTTGTGGGGTTGCTGAGGGTTGAAGAACAACAGGTGCCCATTGCTACCACAACAGTGCACCGGAGGCAATATTGCACCAACCGAGACTCCCTGATTCCCATCCATAAAGTCATTCGTCGACTGGAGATGCAAGGAGTGATCAGTAAGACTCATTCACCTTTTAACAGTCCCATATGGCCAGTGCAACAGTCTAATGGAGAGTGGAGACTAACAGTAGACTATCGAGGCCTGAATGAAGTCACGCCGCCGCTGAGTGCTGCTGTGCCAGACATGCTGGAACTTCAATACGAACTGGAGTCAAAAGCAGCCAAATGGTATGCTACAACTGATATTGCTAATGCATTTTTCTCAATCCCTTTGGCAGCAGAGTGCAGGCCACAGTTTGCTTTCACTTGGAGGGGCGTTCAGTACACTTGGAATCGATTGCCCCAGGGGTGGAAACACAGCCCTACCATTTGCCATGGACTGACCCAGAAGGCACTGGAGCAGGGTGAAGCTCCAGAACATCTGCAATACATTGATGACATTATCCTGTGGGGCAATACAGCAGAAGAAGTTTTTGAGAAAGGGCAGAAAATAGTCCAGATCCTCCTGAAAGCCAGTTTTGCCATAAAACAAAGTAAGGTCCTGCACAGGACATCCAGTTTTTAGGAATAAAATGGCAAGATGGACATCATCACATCCCAATGGATGTGGTTAACAAAATAACAGCCATGTCTCCAGCAACTAGCAAAAAAGGAAACACAAGCTTTCCTAGGCATTGTGGGTTTTTGGAGAATGCATATTCCAAATTACAGTCTGATCGTAAGCCCTCTCTACCAAGTGACCCAGAAGAACAATTTCAAATGGGGCCCTGAGCAACAACAAGCCTTTGAACAAATTAAACGGGAGATACTTCATGCAGTAGCCCTTGGGCCAGTCCGGGCAGGGCAAGACGTAAAAAATGTGCTCTACACCACAGCCGGGGAGAATGGCCCTACCTGGAGCCTCTGGCAGAAAGCACCAGGGGAGAATCGAGGTCGACCCCTAGGGTTTTGGAGTCGGGGATACAGAGGATCCGAGGCCTGCTATACTCCAACTGAGAAAGGGACATTGGCAGCATATGAAGGGGTTCGAGCTGCTTCGGAAGTGGTTGGTACTGAAGCACAGCTCCTCCTGGCACCCCGGCTGCAGGTGCTGGGCTGGATGTTCAAAGGGAGGGTTCCCTCTACACATCATGCAACTGATGCTACGTGGAGTAAGTGGGTTGCACTGATCACACAGCGGGCTCAGACAGGAAACCCCAATCACCCAGGAATCTTGGAAGTAATCATGGACTGGCCAGAAGGCAAAGACTTCGGAATATCGCCAGAGGAGGAGGTGACGCGTGCTGAGGAGGCCCCACTGTACAATAAACTACCAGAAAATGAGAAGCAATATGCCCTGTTCACTGATGGGTCCTGTCGTATTGTAGGAAAACATGGGAGATGGAAAGCTGCTGTATGGAGTCCTATACGACAAGTGGTAGAAACTGCTGAAGGAGATGGTGAATTGAGCCAATTTGCAGAAGTAAAGGCCATCCATCTGGCTTTAGCATTGCCGAATGAGAAAAGTGGCCAGTGCTCTATCTCTATACTGACTCATGGATGGTGGCAAATGCCCTGTGGGGGTGGTTACAGCAATGGAAGCAGAACAATTGGCAGCGCAGAGGCAAACCCATCTGGGCTGCCGCATTGTGGCAAAATATTGCTGCCCGGGTAGAGAACCTGGTTGTAAAAGTACGTCACGTAGATGCTCACATACCCAAGAGTCAGGCCACTGAGGAACATGAAAACAACCAGCAGGTGGATCAGGCTGCTAAGATTGAAGTGGCTCAGGTGGATCTGGACTGGCAGCATAAGGGTGAATTATTTATAGCTTGGTGGGCCCATGACACCTCAGGACATCAAGGAAGAGATGCAACATATAGATGGGCTCGTGATCGAGGGGTGGACTTGACCATGGACACTATTGCACAGGTTATCCATGAATGTGAAACATGCGCTGCAATTAAACAAGACAAGTGTTTAAAGCCTCTGTGGTATGGAGGGTGATGGCTGACATATCAATATGGGGAGGCCTGGCAGATCGATTCTATCACACTCCCACAAACCCGCCAAGGCAAGCGCTATGTGCTTACAATGGTGGAAGCAACCACCGGATGGCTGGAAACATATCCTGTACCCCATGCCACCCCCCAGATCACTATCCTGGGCCTTGAAAAGCAAGTCCTATGGCGACATGGCACCCCAGAAAGAATTGAGTCAGGCAATGGGACTCATTTTCGAAACAACCTCATAGACACCTGGGCCAGAGAGCATGGCATTGAGTGGGTATATCACATCCCCTATCATGCACCAGCCTCCAGGAAAATTGAATTATACAATGGACTGTTAAAAACTACACTGCGGGCAATGGGTGGTGGGACATTCAAACATTGGGATACACATTTAGCAAAGGCCACCTGGTTAGTCAACACTAGGGGATCTGCCAATCAAGCTGGCCCTGCCCAATCAAAACTTTGACGCACTGTAGAAGGAGATAAAGTCCCTGTAGTGCACATAAAAAACATGCTGGGGAAGACAGTCTGGGTTACTCCTGCCTCGGGCACAGGCAAGCCCATTCGTGGGACTGCTTTTGCTCAAGGACCTGGGTGCACTTGGTGGGTAATGCAAAAGGATGGGGAAGTCTGATGTGTACCTCAAGGGGATTTGATTTTGGGTGAAAATAGCCAATGAACTGAATGGTATGATGTTAATTGCTATATAATACTGTATGTCATCACTTTTATGGTTACTACACACCATATCAACGGTATTTCAGTGAGAATCACCCAGATTAATGAAGAATGAGCTTTGATGAAACCAAGAAAAGTGCAGCAGTGATGGAACCAGAAGTGGCTTCAGCATGCAACAATCCAACACCACACACCATCTCTCCTGCCCTGAAGGACTGTTATGACAGATGGAGCCCAAAGTCATGGACTAAACGAACTCAACGGACATTTCAGAGGGATGGCCCATAGACCAAGGGAATGATATCTGTGTGTATATATCAAAAGACAGGAAAAGTGGTGGTGATTAATTGGAATGTATTGGAAAGGGTAGGACCTGGGCATGACATAGATGGTATAGAATAAGGGGTGGATACTGTCCTGGTTTCGGCTGGGATAGAGTTAATTTTCTTCCTAGTAGCTGGTATAGTGCTGTGGTTTGGGTTTTAGTATGAGAATAATATTGATAACACACTGATGTTTTGGCTGTTGCTAAGTGGTGTTTACACTGGTCAAGGACTTTTCAGCTTCCCATGCTCTGCCAGGTGCACAAGAAACTGTGAGGGGGCAGAGCCAGGATAGTTGATCCAAACTGACCAAAGGGCTATTCCATACCATATGATGTCATGCTCAGTTTAAAAACTGCGGGGATTTGGCCCGGGGGTAGCTGTCGCTGCTCGGGGACGGGCTGGGCGTCGGTCGGCGGGTGGTGAGCGGTTGTATCACTGTTTTTTTTTCCCTTGGGTTTTGTTCCTCTCTCTCTCTTGTTGTTTTCCTTTTCATTACAATTCATTATTATTGTTGTTGTTGTTGTTATTATTTTGTTCCAGTTATTAAACTGTTCTTATCTCAGCCCACAAGTTTTCTTACTTTTGCTCTTCTGATTCTCTCCCCCATCCCCCTGGGAGGGGGGAGGGTGAGCGAGCGGCTGTGTGGTACTTAATTGCCGACTGGGGCTAAACCACAACAGAGGTTTATCAAGTTGTTCAATCATGACTTCCCCTTGGTGAAGCCACAAATAGCCCAAAAGAAAAATTACCCAGAGAGACATGTTAGACAGGACTAGACCCAGTATTGACCCCTCGGGTACACCACTAGTTACTGGTCTCCAAATTCTTTTGTAGCTTATACTGACTGATGCTTCATTGTGTTTGCTGCATTAGCTTTAATGCAGATGTGGTTATGTTACTGACATTATCAGTAACTAAGTACTCAAGCTTCAAGTCACAGAAAGGCCTTTAATAGGCTTTAAATGAAGGCCTATTTATTTGAGTGTCAGCTCAAGCAGGCCCTACTGTTCAAATCAGAAGTTCCAAACTGGTGGCACAAACTAGAGCAATCAAATTCACAGACTTTCGGAAGGATATCCCGCCCACTTGTCTCAGTTGATAAGGCGATCTACTGCCTCAGTTTTTGTGATACCTAGCTTTCATTCAGTCCTATGGGGAAAAGAGTCTTTGAACAGAAATTGAATAACAGTTGATATAATGATAGGTCTAAGTTGCTGCTCTTTGCTTTTCCAAGCCATACATGAAGAAAATGAATGATAGTCTCACTAGATTCACTGTAAGAATTCAAATATCTGTGAAGGACAACCAAACTTCTATGTCTACTATCAGTTTCACATTGGCAATGGTAAGGAAAAACAGGATAAATGAGCAGTACATTGGGGCTATTCATAGGAAACAAGAACCAGAATATGGAACCTGAAGTACAGAGTAACAGAGAATTCTTTTTTTGTGCCATATCTCCAAAAAGTTCATGGAAAACTACTTTTTTCAATAAGCAGAGAAGCTAAAGCTTCAAATTTCTGAGAAGTTATAACAAGGGATGGAGACCACAAGGAGAATTTAAGAGCAACAGGAGCTTACCAGAAACTGTGAGTTGCAGGAGAACTCAGTTACTCAGCAGCAGGTGATCTCTAGGCCTCATTTAACATATCTTTCATTCATCTATTTCTGACTGACTGGTCCAATCATTCAGCTAGGTTTTGTAGCTTTCCTGACATCATCATGGCAATGAAAATGGACTTACAGATATTTCAAGGCTCAACCAGATATTATTTTACTGAAAATCACGAGCACCAAAAGGGAGGGCTAAATTCTGTCTATTACCAGGAACACACCAAATAACAAAAACTGATAGAAGGGATCTTGGCTGATGTTTACAATTCACAGCCTTCTGTATCTACCATCTTGTCTCCACTGACCAACTTAATGTATATTTCAATGTCATTTCTCCACAAACACAACCCAAATATTGCCTACTCTTAACTGCCTTACTCCTACACTATCCTAATCTCTCTCTCTCATGGCTTCTTGTATCTCCACTCATTCAAAACTGACAAGCTAGCTGGTAAGAATAACACCTACAACCCGCCCCTCTTTTCCACTGTTCCCTTCAGCTCTAATCATGCAATTAAGTATGTTGTCAGAATCCTCCAGGTTTGCAACTTTGCAATTGTCCCTACATGACTTCAATTTTTAATACACAATTTCATTAACTTTTATCTAGAATATTTTAATTCCTTTATTTTTCTGTGTCATTTGTACTGAGTCAGTTCTTTGGGTCAGCTGTAGTGGGACCTGGATTTTGATTTTTGCACTTTCTTCTTAAATATGAGCTCTCAAATTTAATTTAATCAGAAATTTTATGCTTAATGCGCTACACTTTTTGTCATCTATTTCAGATTATTTAGGGATGTGTGCTTTTATGAGATTTGCAATTACCTTCTTCAAGCAAAAGCAAACAGCTTAGCTCTTACTGACATATTCAGCTTTAATCACAATGTTTCAGCTTAACTGGAAGAGGTGTTATCTGCAAAACCAAATTTTAAATACCTGACCATAGCTGCTACAATATGCAGACATTAAGCATGGGAAGTCCTGCCTCTAACAGAATTCTGCTTACTGGTTATCTCTCTTTTAGTGTTTGATACTGTATTCAGATAGATAAAAAAAAGTCTTTCAACATTTTACACTCAAGTACAGATTTTTAAATTATTTCCAATTGTCTCTCAATAATAGACAGCCAATTCTTGCCCCTTCTTATAGATTCTTTTGCACTTCCTGTTTTGGTTATGAGTCAAATAATGCTCTTCTTTTTCAAATCTATGCAAAAAGCCTGTTGCAGCCAAATCCTACTCATCAGTCCTGACTCTTCCTAGCTTCCTTTCTCTAAAATGTAACAACTGCCTTATTCCTCCTCACCCATCTCTAACAAGTGATATACTCTACATGTTTGATAAGCTTCACAAAAAAAGGATACACATTTTTTGTACATTTTAAGAAATACAGTTATAATTATTTTATGTAGTCTTTGAAACATAATTTATATGTTAAACCATGTATGGTCAGATCATAGACATTCTGATTATCTTATGCACTCTGAATTCTTAAATTCTAAGTCCTATCTAGTGACCAGGTCAATCTGATAAAATTGTATAAGGATAGGGTAGGAGTAAAAGAAGAACAGATTCACTGCAAACATCAGAATTCCCACCAACATACTAATGAACATGCTGAGAAAGAAATTACATCTGGAGATTATTTTGCTAGGAATGATCAGAAACTAAAACTGGACATCCTAAAAAGATACCCATGAAAGGAAATTCTGAATAAGACTGCAAATGTATAAGACTTCTTAAGACAAATAACTGTACAACAGTAGAGCTCTGAGCTCTACATTGGCAGGAAAGAATGAAATCTAGCACTCCAAATCCAAATTACGTACAGGAAGCTCTGTGGAATTTCTTCGCGTATGCCCACTGCCTGCTTCTTGTGCTTTAAGGCTTGTAACAGCCAGAAGACTAGAATTCACCCATC
Source organism: Ciconia boyciana (assembly GCF_034638445.1). Classification (NCBI taxonomy): domain Eukaryota; kingdom Metazoa; phylum Chordata; class Aves; order Ciconiiformes; family Ciconiidae; genus Ciconia; species Ciconia boyciana. The sequence continues at coordinate 10,421,015 of NC_132937.1, read as the reverse complement.
AGTCTAGTTCATATTATGACTACAGTTTTCCTTCTCATGCATGCATCATTTAACATTCTTACATTTCTGTTCTACTTGCATTCTCCCTATCTGCATAACTAACAGTATTGACTCCCTTCACATATGCCTTTTCATCTGTATACCTAGTAATGTATTTTTCAGTCGTTCATTATTCATAGTCTCTATTTTCTCTCATTCCTATCTGTACACCTGATCAGTAATGTATCTATTATTAATATGTCATAGGTGGGTACATGGCACTTCACTGACACATAAGAAGACAATAGTGGCTTACTACATTCTTTCCTTAATCCAACAGGAGATTTGGATGTGCTAGGTATAAAAAAGTAGGCCCTGAATTAGCCAGCTGGCCTGGCAAAAGACAAAAGGGGAAGAAGTGAATCCTCCAACCAGTTAACTGTTGCTTATTTCAGCATTGTAAAGGCCCAGATAGGAATATACAAAAAAACCTTGAGCAAAAGACATGTATAAGAAAAAAATAAAACACATCAATGCAAAAAACTTTACTCTTGGATTCCTTCATCTTATAAAAATTACAATTTCCAGATGTGGATTCAATTTTGACACAAAAACTTCCTCCTGAATTTTTGTGCCTCCAAATGGGAATAGCCTTGCCTACCTGCACAAGTGCTCCAAGAGGGAAGCTGGTACTCAGTCTTTATACACCATGTTTTGTACTGCCTCAATGTCATTTTCCAGCTTTTCTTATGTAAATTACTTAACTAAACTGCACAACTGTCTCATTCAGGTGTGCAATAATTGGGAATGGTTGAGATACATGCTTCAAACTTTTGAGTCAATGACAGTATGTGGGAACTCATTTTACCACACAAATAACAACTGGGTAAGTGTCACTTTGATGATCTGTGCTTGGATATTTGCACACAAGCATGCAACAGACTTCTTTATTTTTTAGGCATTCAGCTTTATAAGCCCCGCATATGTGGCTCACATCTTGAGGCCAATTGTCAGGAAAGCCTAGGATACTGTGGCAGAAAATGTGTCAGAAAAGAGATCTTATGTTTTTAACAGCAACTGTGCCTAGGCTATAGCAGCAGATATTTTTTTGGTGTGATTGGATCCAGTGAGAACCAGGTGTTTCCTCACTTGTAGTTCCTGGATCTGTCTGGATCCAAGAATTTTCTCACGGACTGTTTTCTGGATCTAGCTAGTTCCAGGTGTTTTCTAGCTAAACATTTGTGGACTCTTCAGAGTTACATGTATACCTAACTGACCAGTTAGGTGTTGCCTAACTGATCAGGCAGAGATCAAGGAAGTTCTGCATAATTCTACTTTAAGAGCACTGGCATCCAAGAGCTGACTTATTTTCCCTCATTTCACAACAAACCCAGCAGAAAGCGGTGGCTATTGGACTGTGGAACAGAAACATGGGGGCCATGACAGAGCACAGGCCCTGCCAGGGAGGCTGGCCAAGTCTGACCTTCAGGGTAGACCCACAAAGGTTCCTTCCAAGCCGCAGTGCCCCGGTCCCCTTCTTCGTGTTCCCCCTTTCCAGTGGGACCCCTGCTTCCGTGTGCCCCCAGGCTCGCCGCGGGTTGTAGCGGCCGGCGCACGCCCGGAAGCAGTCCCAGGGCAACAGGGCCACCCTTGTCACCTTTCCCTTCCGCACACCCTGCCAAAAGGGGGGTCGAGATACCACCCGCGCCGGGCGGACGGACGGCCGCAGCTGCCACGCTCGATAAAAGGCGAACCTCCTCTTTTATTTTGATGGAGGGGAGAGGCGGGGGGCGGTGCCGCGGAACCAGCGCGAGGAGGCAAGCAGAGCCCCGGCAGGGCCTCCCGGCCACCACCACCACCACCCCCCCCGGCCTGCGAACGGCTCCGCAGCTCGCGCCCCGCTCCGCACCTGCCCGCGGAGGGGGCACTGCGACTGCAGAAGCTGACTCGATCCGGCGCAGCTTCTTTATACCTGTCCCCACGCATCACTTCTTCCAGTCGCCCGGACCCGCGGCGGGAGGCCGGGGCGGCAGAGGGCTTTCCGGGCCTCCCCGCGGCGGCGGGGCCTGCGGCGGGGTTGGGGAGACGCCGGGGCCGGGGAGCCCGCCCTGCAGCTGCCCGTCCCCTGCCCCGGCGGCGCGGGGTGGCAGCGGGAGCTGCGAGGCGGGTAGCAGACCCCGCTGGCTGGCTGCACCGCCGCCGCCTACTTGGAAGTAGTTGGAAGGAGGGTTACCTGTCCTATATTGACGTATCCGTATTTGCTAGCTATCCTGTTGGCCTCCGGTAGCCCCCCAGTTATCCGCACAGCCCAGTGGTTGGTGTACAGGCGCGTCCTGCAGGCGGGCAGCAGAAACCCCAGCACCAGGGTGAGCCGGCAGAGAAGGTCCCCGCCGCCTCCGCCTCCCCAGCAGCAGCGGCGGTTCCAGTCCATCTTCTCCACACAGAACCCCCACAAAACTTCTCCTTCCTTCTTCCGAGGCTCACCTCCAGGCGAAACCGACGGCAAAGTCCTCCAAAGTTACCCCGAGGAGGAAACTAGGAAGAGCTTGGAATAGTGCATTGAACTGTCTGGGGGTTAAATTATGAGGGGTTGGGAATAATGATTATGATCAGCAATTATGATTATTGCTCTCTCCTCCTCCCTCTGCTCTTCAGGGATTAAGTAAATTGCTTAACTTGCTTGGAAAGCTTTTCTCACGGTTTCTGAGCTCCAGTCTTCTCCCTCTGTCCTCAGCTACATGGAAAGTCTTCTCTGCGGGGAGGAGGGTTCCTTTTCTCCCTTCTCTGCTCTTCCCTCCTCTCTCAGATTTCCCCCTTCTAGTGATCTTCTGTCTCCTTTCCTGCTTCTCGCTTTTCCTCTCCTTCCCTCTCCCCCTCTTGCCCGGAGTCCCGGAGCAGCACAGCAGCAGCAGCAGACAGTGTGAGTGTTGGCAGCTGAGCGCCTCAGTTCAGTCAGGCTCGGTCACCTCCCTCTCTCCTCCCTCTCTCCTCCTCCCGCCTTCCCTCCTTCCCGCCGCCCGGCAGCGCCGAAGGCCAGGGAAATGGCAGTCGCGCCGGCCCTGTGCCCTGCCGCCACCTTTCGCTCTCTTCCGTGCAACGAGCACCCGGAGCTACAGCCGGCCCCAGACACCGGAGTCCCTGCGCCCAAGGGCTCCTCTCTTCCATCGGGCCGGGAATCTGCCGCTTTCGCTGCTGAGACTGTGGGAGCCATGCGTGAGATGCGAGGCCTGCAGCAAGGCCCCATGTATGGCACTGTCTGCAACACCTCCTTTGTGCCCCCTCAGGGTCCTGGAGCCAAGGAGGTGCTTAGGGATGTGCCTGCGCAGCCCCTGCACGGTGAGGCCCACCTCGATGATGTTTGGGTGCTACAGGAATTAATCCAAATATTAAACAGAAACAAGACCAACCCTGAAGCTGCCTCTCAAACCTTTGCCAACTATGCCTCCTAGTTTCTCACAAGATTCTCCTTGGTCATCCTGATCATCATTTTACAAATATAATTTGATTTTATTTAGTGTTAAAATGTCCTCCAAAGTTCATGCATGGTCACTGCATTTTAAAAAAAAAAAAGAAGCTGATGGCAGTGCACATTGTTCAATATTTCAGTAGAGGAGCAGCAGTCGTGCTGAGGAAGACTACACCAGTACACCATCCACTTTCCCTGGGAGCTCATCCCTGTCCCTGTGTTGTGTTTCCACAAATCATGCAGGCATGTTGTGAAATGCTTCAGGCAACTGAATGAATACTGACCTGAAAAATAAATGGTTTGCCATGTATCTGCACAAATGCTTATGCTGACACAGAATGCAGAGGGCTGCAAGCACAAGAGCCTGGGGAACTGTCAGGCAGGAAAGGAACGGTGCCCTGATAGGATGTGAGAAAACTAGCAACTATGTAAGCTGATACTGTTGCTTGTCAGACTAAACCTTAGAGCCACCACAGTGGCTTTGAACAACCTATAGATCTACTCTTTGTTATCCGAAAATTAGAATAAGTCTCTATAAAATTCTAACAGAGGTACTGTGAGGATTCACTACTATTTGGAAAGAATATGAGAAGTACCCCTATAATTTAAAAAAATATTTTTTTCTCTGACAAACTTAAGGTGTCCTACAGAATCAGGCAACCATCATTCTTATCACAGGGACCTGAAATATGAGAGGTTAAATGTTTTACAGAAAGTCACACATGGAGTGCCTTTTCCCCTCCCTCCAGACCTCTACTCTTTTACCTTTAAAACTACTATTTTCCTAGTAGTGGACTTGGTAGTGTTAGGTTTAACGGTTGGACTCGATGATCTTAAGGATCTTTTCCAACCTAAATGATTCTATGATTCTTTCTATATCTGGAATGTTTAAAGTATATTCGATCATGAATGGCCACCTTACTGAAGTACATAGCAATCAATGGGTCACAAAACCTGAATCTTCTGCAGTTTTGGTTTGTTTTTTGAAGAGGATAAATAAAAAATATATTTTCTGGATGAGATGGAAACTACCCGATCCCTATCCCTGAGTGAGCTGCGAGATATGTGAAAAGATTTCAGCCATCGTCCAGGTGAGCACGTTGTCACCTGGCTGCTCCGATGCTGGGATAACAGGGCCAGTAGCCTGGAATTAGAGGGTAAGGAAGCCAAGCAGCTGGGATCCCTTTCTAGGGAAGGGGGCATTGACAAAGTGATTGGAAAAGGGGCACCAGCCCTCAGCCTCTGGAGGCGACTCCTGTCAGCTATGAAGGAAAGATATCCCTTCAAGGAAGATGTTGTATATCGCCCCGGGAAATGGACCACCATGGAGAGAGGAATCCAGTACCTGAGGGAATTAACCGTGCTGGAGGTGATTTATGGTGACCTGAACGACCAACGGTTAGCCAAAGATCCAGATGAGGTCCAGTGCACATGACCCATGTGGCGGAAGTTGGTACGGAACGCACCATCGTCGTATGCCAACTCATTGGCAATACTGATGTGGAAAGACGGGGAGGGTGCAACAGTGGATGAAGTGGCTAGTCACCTCCAGGAATACAAAGAAAGTATCTCTTCCTCCCTTGTCTCAGCTGTGGAGAAACTGTCCCAGGAGTTCCAACGGTTCAAAGAAGATATGTCCTACTCCCCACCTATACGGACCAGTATCTCAGCTATTAGGAGTCAGCGTTCCTCTGCTCAAGAGAGAGGATATAGAGGGTACACACCATGGGGCACCCTATGGTTTTACCTGCGTGACCACAGAGAGGACATGAGGAAGTGGGATGGAAAACCTACCTCGACCCTAGAGGCACGGGTATGTGAGTTGCAAGGAAAAACAATCACCAAAGGGGGTTCTTCCAGGAAAAATGCTGCTCTGGTTTCCAGTGGACAGTTCCCCAGACAGAGTAGAAGGGCTGATCTTACTCCTGATTTTAATGAAGGAACTCCTGACTCGTATATACAAGAAGTGGGTAACGAATATTATGACCAGGACTAGAGGGCCCCTGCCTCCAGCCAGGTGGAGGAAAGGGACAACCAGGTTTACTGGACTGTGTGGATTCGATGGCCTGGCACATCAGACCCACAGGAGTATAAGGCTCTAGTAGACACCGGTGCACAGTGTACCCTAATGCCATCAAGCTATACAGGGGCAGAACCCATCTGTATTTCTGGAGTGACAGGGGGATCCCAACAGCTAACTGTATTGGAGGCCAAAGTGAGCCTAACTGGGAATGAATGGCAAAAGCACCCCAGTGTGACTGGCCCAGAGGCTCCGTGCATCCTTGGCATAGACTACCTCAGGAGAGGGTATTTCAAGGACCCAAAAGGGTACAGGTGGGCTTTTGGCATAGCTGCCTTGGAGATGGAGGAAATTAAACAGCTGTCTAGCTTGCCCATTCTCTCAGAAGACCTTTCTGTTGTGGGGTTGCTGAGGGTTGAAGAACAACAGGTGCCCATTGCTACCACAACAGTGCACCGGAGGCAATATTGCACCAACCGAGACTCCCTGATTCCCATCCATAAAGTCATTCGTCGACTGGAGATGCAAGGAGTGATCAGTAAGACTCATTCACCTTTTAACAGTCCCATATGGCCAGTGCAACAGTCTAATGGAGAGTGGAGACTAACAGTAGACTATCGAGGCCTGAATGAAGTCGCGCCGCCGCTGAGTGCTGCTGTGCCAGACATGCTGGAACTTCAATACGAACTGGAGTCAAAAGCAGCCAAATGGTATGCTACAACTGATATTGCTAATGCATTTTTCTCAATCCCTTTGGCAGCAGAGTGCAGGCCACAGTTTGCTTTCACTTGGAGGGGCGTTCAGTACACTTGGAATCGATTGCCCCAGGGGTGGAAACACAGCCCTACCATTTGCCATGGACTGACCCAGAAGGCACTGGAGCAGGGTGAAGCTCCAGAACATCTGCAATACATTGATGACATTATCCTGTGGGGCAATACAGCAGAAGAAGTTTTTGAGAAAGGGCAGAAAATAGTCCAGATCCTCCTGAAAGCCAGTTTTGCCATAAAACAAAGTAAGGTCCTGCACAGAACATCCAGTTTTTAGGAATAAAATGGCAAGATGGACATCATCACATCCCAATGGATGTGGTTAACAAAATAACAGCCATGTCTCCAGCAACTAGCAAAAAAGGAAACACAAGCTTTCCTAGGCCTTGTGGGTTTTTGGAGAATGCATATTCCAAATTACAGTCTGATCGTAAGCCCTCTCTACCAAGTGACCCGGAAGAAGAACAATTTCAAATGGGGCCCTGAGCAACAACAAGCCTTTGAACAAATTAAACGGGAGATACTTCATGCAGTAGCCCTTGGGCCAGTCCGGGCAGGGCAAGACGTAAAAAATGTGCTCTACACCACAGCCGGGGAGAATGGCCCTACCTGGAGCCTCTGGCAGAAAGCACCAGGGGAGAATCGAGGTCGACCCCTAGGGTTTTGGAGTCGGGGATACAGAGGATCCGAGGCCTGCTATACTCCAACTGAGAAAGGGACATTGGCAGCATATGAAGGGGTTTGAGCTGCTTCAGAAGTGGTTGGTACTGAAGCACAGCTCCTCCTGGCACCCCGGCTGCAGGTGCTGGGCTGGATGTTCAAAGGGAGGGTTCCCTCTACACATCATGCAACTGATGCTACGTGGAGTAAGTGGGTTGCACTGATCACACAGCGGGCTCAGACAGGAAACCCCAATCACCCAGGAATCTTGGAAGTAATCATGGACTGGCCAGAAGGCAAAGACTTCGGAATATCGCCAGAGGAGGAGGTGACGCGTGCTGAGGAGGCCCCACTGTACAATAAACTACCAGAAAATGAGAAGCAATATGCCCTGTTCACTGATGGGTCCTGTCGTATTGTAGGAAAACATGGGAGATGGAAAGCTGCTGTATGGAGTCCTATACGACAAGTTGTAGAAACTGCTGAAGGAGATGGTGAATTGAGCCAATTTGCAGAAGTAAAGGCCATCCATCTGGCTTTAGCATTGCCGAATGAGAAAAGTGGCCAGTGCTCTATCTCTATACTGACTCATGGATGGTGGCAAATGCCCTGTGGGGGTGGTTACAGCAATGGAAGCAGAACAATTGGCAGCGCAGAGGCAAACCCATCTGGGCTGCCGCATTGTGGCAAAATATTGCTGCCCGGGTAGAGAACCTGGTTGTAAAAGTACGTCACGTAGATGCTCACATACCCAAGAGTCAGGCCACTGAGGAACATGAAAACAACCAGCAGGTGGATCAGGCTGCTCAGATTGAAGTGGCTCAGGTGGATCTGGACTGGCAGCATAAGGGTGAATTATTTATAGCTTGGTGGGCCCATGACACCTCAGGACATCAAGGAAGAGATGCAACATATAGATGGGCTCGTGATCGAGGGGTGGACTTGACCATGGACACTATTGCACAGGTTATCCATGAATGTGAAACATGCGCTGCAATTAAACAAGACAAGTGTTTAAAGCCTCTGTGGTATGGAGGGTGATGGCTGACATATCAATATGGGGAGGCCTGGCAGATCGATTCTATCACACTCCCACAAACCCGCCAAGGCAAGCGCTATGTGCTTACAATGGTGGAAGCAACCACCGGATGGCTGGAAACATATCCTGTACCCCATGCCACCCCCCAGATCACTATCCTGGGCCTTGAAAAGCAAGTCCTATGGCGACATGGCACCCCAGAAAGAATTGAGTCAGGCAATGGGACTCATTTTCGAAACAACCTCATAGACACCTGGGCCAGAGAGCATGGCATTGAGTGGGTATATCACATCCCCTATCATGCACCAGCCTCCAGGAAAATTGAATTATACAATGGACTGTTAAAAACTACACTGCGGGCAATGGGTGGTGGGACATTCAAACATTGGGATACACATTTAGCAAAGGCCACCTGGTTAGTCAACACTAGGGGATCTGCCAATCAAGCTGGCCCTGCCCAATCAAAACTTTGACGCACTGTAGAAGGAGATAAAGTCCCTGTAGTGCACATAAAAAACATGCTGGGGAAGACAGTCTGGGTTACTCCTGCCTCGGGCACAGGCAAGCCCATTCGTGGGACTGCTTTTGCTCAAGGACCTGGGTGCACTTGGTGGGTAATGCAAAAGGATGGGGAAGTCTGATGTGTACCTCAAGGGGATTTGATTTTGGGTGAAAATAGCCAATGAACTGAATGGTATGATGTTAATTGCTATATAATACTGTATGTCATCACTTTTATGGTTACTACACACCATATCAACGGTATTTCAGTGAGAATCACCCAGATTAATGAAGAATGAGCTTTGATGAAACCAAGAAAAGTGCAGCAGTGATGGAACCAGAAGTGGCTTCAGCATGCAACAATCCAACACCACACACCATCTCTCCTGCCCTGAAGGACTGTTATGACAGATGGAGCCCAAAGTCATGGACTAAACGAACTCAACGGACATTTTAGAGGGATGGCCCATAGACCAAGGGAATGATATCTGTGTGTATATATCAAAAGACAGGAAAAGTGGTGGTGATTAATTGGAATGTATTGGAAAGGGTAGGACCTGGGCATGACATAGATGGTATAGAATAAGGGGTGGATACTGTCCTGGTTTCGGCTGGGATAGAGTTAATTTTCTTCCTAGTAGCTGGTATAGTGCTGTGGTTTGGGTTTTAGTATGAGAATAATATTGATAACACACTGATGTTTTGGCTGTTGCTAAGTGGTGTTTACACTGGTCAAGGACTTTTCAGCTTCCCATGCTCTGCCAGGTGCACAAGAAACTGTGAGGGGGCACAGCCAGGATAGTTGATCCAAACTGACCAAAGGGCTATTCCATACCATATGATGTCATGCTCGGTATATAAACTGGGGGGAGTTGGCCGGGGGGTAGCGGTTGCTGCTCGGGGACAGGCTGGGCATCAGTCGGCGGGTGGTGAGCGGTTGTATCACTGTTTTTTTTTTTCCCTTGGGTTTTGTTCCTCTCTCACTCTCTTGTTGTTTTCCTTCTCATTACAATTCATTATTATTATTATTATTATTATTATTATGTTCCAATTATTAAACTGTTCTTATCTCAACCCACAAGTTTTCTTACTTTTGCTCTTCTGATTCTCTCCCCCATCCCCCTGGGAGGGGGGAGGGTGAGCGAGCGGCTGTGTGGTACTTAATTGCCGACTGGGGCTAAACCACAACTTCATACAGTTCTTACTAGCCCACTCTTCCAGCCTGTCCAGGTCTCTCTGTAAGATGGCTCTCCCTTCTGACGTGTCCACCTCACCACCCAGTTTGGTGTCATCAGCAAACTTGGTGAGGGTGCTTTCAATCCCATCGTCCAGATCATTTATGAAGATGTTGAACAGCATGGGGCCCAGTATCAATCCCTGGGGGACCCCGCTTGTGACAGGCTGCCAGCCTGAGTAAAAACCATTGATCACCACCGTCTGAGTGTGGCCTCTTAGCCCATTTCCTACCCATCTCGCAGACCACCCACCCAGTCTGTATCTTGTTTGTCCAGGAGAAGGCTGTGGGAAACAGTGTCAAACACTTTGCTGAAGTTTAGGTAAACAACATCCACTGCACTCCCGATGTCGACAGAAGATGTTATTTTGTTGTAGAAGGTAATCAGGTTAGTCTGGCATGATTTGCCTTTGGTAAATCCGTGCTGGCTTTTCCCGGTCACCTGCTTCATTTGGCTTGTAATAGTTTTTAGGAGGACTTGTTTCATTACTTTCCGAGGGATTGAAGTAATATATTTTTCTTTTTTTCCTTTTTTTTTTTTAATTTCAGGTATCTAGTTGACAGTGCAGATCTGCAAATAGTTGTACTAACTTCACTGGCAAGCCATGGTGCATAGCTAGGATAAATGGCTCAGGCATGGAGAGAAAGGAAGGATGGTAGAAGCAGGAAATTATTTCATTTGGCTTCACTACCTGATCCAGCATCCTGTGACACTAAATCCTGAGTTCTTTTCAGAATAACAGCTGCACGTTTTCCCTCTCCAACTTCTCATTGGATTACAAAGTTTTAGTTATATAATCTCAAATACACACAGAAAGTAGGCATAAAAAATGGCATTTCCAATGTGTGTCTATGAATTTTAGCTGTGGAAATTATCTTGGGCCTCTTTGGTATGATGATGGAAAGATTATTTATCATCTGCAATGTCTCATCTGCGTGAATTCATCCATGTGGAAGAAGTTGGATTTTTTTCACCCAAGTTCACTTGAATTAACATTCTAGTTAACTTTTTTCTCAATTGTCCCATGAGTCAGAATTATTATAGCTACACCTTTTCTGTAGAATTGACTCAGCTGTACTGCAAGTAGGTATAGGATTTTCCTTTCTTATCATAGTAATAAGCCAGCAAATGTAAAAGTGCTATTTATTTCACTGTTCTTAGGTCAATACATTGTTGTTATCATATGGTTGAGATCATAGTCTTGCTAAAAAGAATAATCCAGTGGCAAGTGGGAATCTACTCCAATTTTCAAATGACAAACATTAGTAAAAATTAGTAGGTGAACATCCTTAACTGAAGAGAAAAAACATAATCCCTTCTGTATCTTCCAGCATGGCCCGCCCTCATTTCCTGAGCTCTAGTTGGGCTAGTCCCATTTGGGCCTGAACCCCTTTCAGAGACTATCACAGACCCTTCACTAGGAGAGCTGGTATTCAGCTGCTTCACAACTTTTGGTACCTTCTTTAGCTGTGGGATTGTCCTCTCAGTTCTTGTTCCCTTATCTTTGTTCAGGTGCTTCCCTGAGACTCATCATGATATCCATGTACATGCTTAAGAAACTAAGTACCTGATGATATAGTGGTTATGCTCAGTCTTCTTTGCCTTCTTCTTGTTTTAAGAGGAAGTAGAAGTCATGTCTTTAACCTGTAAAAGAATCAGAGCACCTTTTCCATTGAATAATGTGTAGAAATAATAGTTTTAGAGCATCCCTTTTAACTTGGGACTCTCCACTAGTCCCGGTACAACTCTTGTGAATTATATGCCTGCCATTTATTTGCATAGAACTTTGCAGTGCAATTATTGGGCCTTGAAATGAAAAAAAAGCTTCTTCACTACAGTCTTTGTCTAAGAAAAGATATGACCTGGAAGTGGTGAATTTGTTAATGGGGAAAGAGACTGAAAGAACATCTCTATCATTTATGAAATATGGCAAGTTTTTGCATTCTCTGTGTTCCAGACAAGGCAGAAATTGGGAACTAGTTGTTGTTGGTTGAATAAGAAATTATTCTGTAATAATGCTGTCTTCAGGGAGTGCAGGATCACAGCTGTGGAACATCCTTTTCTCCTAAGATATCATTCACAAACCTTCTTGCTCCTGGATAGTGAGGAAGTCAAAGGGTTTACCAAATGTAAAGTTAGTGTGACTACAGACAGAACTGTGTATCCCTATTGCATAGTAGTAATAAATTCAATGCCAAGAGTGACAAAATTAAAGTTTCCATTTGTTGTTTACTAGTTTTAAACAAAATGGAAAAAGATTCAGATATCTCTGATATGTCCTAGCAGATTTTAAAATTGAAAAATGAGACTGAGGACAGAAACACAGACTCCCAGTAAGAATGGCCCAGCTACAAAGAAAGATATTGTGAATGCAGACTGTTTTTTTCAGGGGGATGACACTGTTGTCTTACCACAGGAAGTAATTTCGCTGTATGGATTTCTTAAGGAGCTGAGTATTTAACAAATTTTCCAATTGTGTGTTGAGATCTAGTCAGTAGGTGGTCCACTTGTCTGTCTGTCTTTCCTTATCCTTTTTGGCTTAGAGAAGTTGTGCTAAGAAAAACAAAACAAAACAAACCAAAACCCCAGCTATTAAACTGGAAAGATGTGATCTGCATAATTGCTTTAATTGCAGCCAGTTCTGCAATGAATAGTCCTGTTGTCAAATTTAACAACAACTTAGGGGAAAAAATATCTCCCAGTCCTCTACTATAGCATGAAAGACATGAAGAAACTCATGATCATTGCCATTCAGTTTAAAGAGCCAGTGACTAATTAAGGGAGGGGAAACAGTGCCATTGTTGAATTATTTAAAAAGTTATTAAATCAGCAAGCATAAATAAACAAAATTAAACTCTGCACCTCTCCGGCCTTTTTGAGGTGCACAAGTTGGTATGTCATTCGTGCATGACAGAAGTAGTAGTTCAGCATCAGTAGAGATTTTTAACATAATTGTAGCGAATGTTGTTTCAAAAATAGACTACTCTAAATTTTCTGCTATCTCAAGTTTCCCAAAGAAACAAAAAAGTAAAACTACATAGGACATTGACAGAAACAGAATGTTGTCTACAGAAGTGAAGGCAGGGTTCAAAGAAAGGAAGGTCTGAATTTTTGCCCTGACTCTGATACCAACTCTCTGTGGCCTTGCACAGATCACTCTATGTTTCTTTCTTGATTTCCTTATCTTTAAAATGGGATAATAAAACATAGTTACCTGTATCATTCTAGTGTTGTGAAACTTAGTGTCTGGATGGTGCATTTACTGTAGAGGAGCTAAAGATCTATAGGACTCTCTTAAAATTTGTTCTTGAGACATGAACGGTGATAAAACTTCTGTTCATATTTAAGAAGCCAAATTTTCCAGAGTAGGAAGCTAAACAGAATATCCAAGGAAGTGGCACCTGAGAGAAATGTTTGTTACGTGTTTCAGCATGGGCACGGAATATAGCCCTTGAACATATCTTGGCTTGAGAAATAAAAAGTATTCTTCCAATTTCATTTCTATTTTATAGAACTAGGACAGAAATAATTTAATTTTCCTTTCCTTTGTGTGGCAAAGTATATGTTTTCCTGTTACATCATCCAAAGTGGTTTTTTTCCCCCAGAGTTTGGGTCCATTCTAAAATTCTAATGTTTTCTCCTCATTTTTGTATGTATACATTGGACTGAGGTGCCTCTAAGCACCAGGCATCTCAGACTTTGAAATACAAATGAGATTAAGACTGGAGGTTATTTCGAATTACTGGATTCAACAATATCCAAACATAAGATTTGCATGTGAGCTTTATGGCTTGGGACCATCTTTTATAGCAGAGCTAGGTAAAGTAAAAGAAACTAAGGTAAAATAAACTCAAAGTCTCACACAAAATTCAGTGGGAGCAACCCTCTTTAAAAAGTTGAAAACACTCTGCTATTAATTTTTAATATCTTTATTTTTGTGCATTTTTATACTTTCTTGTTCTTTCCATGGTAGAAAGCTAAAGAGCCTGTTTTGGTGAAGTATCTGGTCTGACCTGAAGCAGGAAGTACCGGAAATGGCATAAGAAACCCTGTCTAATTTTGCTGACTATATATTAGAGGGCAAATTTACCATCATCATGTTCAAAATCTCAACTAATTTTGCCTTGTTCCATGCCTTTTATCGTGTCCCTTTTCACATCCTTTACCTCCTGCTCCCTATCTATTTATAGGGTACATCTCAGGGCCTGTTTAGTGCCTTCTTGCAGAAACACTGTTCTTTGGTATGGAGAGAGAGATCTATATATATGGAGATATATATATGTGTGTACATATATATACACAAATAAAATTGCAATCAGTAGAGAAGGTATACTCACACTTATTGAATAGGATGGCTTTGGATGTTGGATCCTAATATAGACTCATTTTAGTATAAGACCTAATATGGGACAGAATTCCTCTATCTTCATTTGGTGCTTTCAGTTGCAGCTGGGCACCAAAAAAAGAGATGCCTTGCAAAAAACACTGGTATGGGAGAAAACTGAAACCTGCATGTACCACAAAAAAAATAGATCTGGGAAAAGAGCTGAGTGGAAGGAAGGAACTTTAGAAGCCCCTCACAGCTTAAATTCTCTATAAATAGAGGGGATAACCAAAGAAGATTTAATCTGTGTTTCAGTCTATTTAATTTTTATTCCATTGCAAATAAGGAAATCAACCAAAGAAGGCAAAAGTTTGCATTATTTCTGGCAATAGATGGATGTAATGATTCTGGATTGAACCATTTATTTGGACAGAAGAGACTATTCGCAAAACATAATATTTGAAGAGTCATACATCCAATGTAAAGTTGAAAAAATACATGAAAGGCATGTTTTTAAACAAGAGGGTAAAAAAGGAGACAAAATAACAGGAAAATTCATGATTTACATTATTGAGGCAGACTCAAAAGGAATTGATTTTGAAATTTTGGGTGCTGAGACTTCTCAAGAGGCCAAATTTCAAAAACTCCAGGCTGCTGGGAAGACATTGGGAAGATACCTGGAATTTGTAAAAGAAGATATATCCCCTTACCCCGATGAAAATGTATAGAAGGCAGTCAGTATTCCAGTAAAGTGAAGAACATAGAAATTGTTACACAAAAAGAATGTAAAAAACCACAGATGATTATATAGACTACAGATTTATAGTCCAGCAGAGCAGCATGGGGGCTGTAGGAGCTATGACTCTGCAAACATTTGCATTAGCAGTGGAGTCTATGCCTATGGAGCACACCATAGACAGAGAATAACAGCACCATTAGCTCAGAGGATTTTCTCCAGGAGTGTTGAGCAATATAGGACATAATTGGACTATTTATTTGAAAGCAATTAGAGCATTTATTAAATTATTTTGGGTATTGTTTCTGGCAACAAACCTACACAAGAAGCAGTTTTGTTTACACTGAAGAAAAGCCAGTACCACTGGAAATAAACAATAAAACTGAAGGATTCCACTGCTAAGTTTTTCACTGAAGGCACAGGAAAATGAAATGTTTGGATAGGCAGGAATTTGCTGTGATACTTGATGCTGAGCTAAGCCCTGGAGCTCATCAGTAGATTCAATACCCCAGAACAACTGAGGAAGGAATTGAGGAGCTGTTACAGAAATGTTTACAGAAAACTGAAAAAAAAGAAACAACCCATGTTCCATGATTCATGTCACTAGAAATCCCCTGCAAGTTCAGGTAGGGGATTAAAAGAGGTTTTAGTCAGTTTTATCATGCTGGAGCTATGACTCTGTGTTCAGGAACACCACAATTGTACACTAACAGATCACCGCGCATTGCAAATTTGGTCTGGACCAGGCATGAGTATATGACTGCATTTCTGTTGAACTAGCTAGAAGACATGATACAGTATTTACTCTGGCTTCATGCTGACTGGGAGAGGACATGTGATCTGGAAAAATCTACTAGGACAAAGTTACCTTTTAAACATTTTTGTTTTACAAATATGAATCAACAGAATCAAATAATCTCTCAGAGCTTGCTGGATTGTTTACTTCCTCTTTATCTCAATCTTTTCTAAAATATATTTTGTGTATGTTTTATAATGTACATAATATAGTATTACAGTAGTACATGTTTATAATTTAAAAGTAAATAAATATACATACATTAGGGGTGCATGCCCAAAATTTTTTAATGACTGAGATGCATGACCAAAAAAGTGTAGAGACCACTACCCTATTTGGCAGTCTCTGTTTGTCCTTCCTTCCATTTATTCTTCCTTCCTTCCTTCCTTCCTTCCTTCCTTCCTTCCTTCCTTCCTTCCTTCCTTCCTTCCTTCCTTCCATATTCCCACTATCATACCCCTCCCTTCTTCCTTATTTCCTTCCTTCCTTCCTTCCTTCCTTCCTTCCTTCCTTCTGTATTCCCTCTATCACTACCTTCCTTCCTTCCTTCCTCCTGTAGTGATCCTGACTGGAAGACCGTTGAACACTGAGTAGGCCCAAGCCTGTGTTGCGTTGTGCTGTGCTGTGCTGCACTATGCTGCACGTACAGTGTGGCCTTCAGGCCTGTGTTGTGCTGCACAAATCCCCTGGCCGCAGGACATAGCCAGCTCATTGTAACAGGGGAGCCTGCAGGCAGTTCCCACTTGGTACAAGCGATTACACCACCTGGTGCAAGCGCCCATGGTGCAGGTGCCCGTGGTGCAAATGTCTTTGATACAGTCGCCCGTGGTGCACACATCCGTGATGCAGACGCCTGTATTGCATCCACCTGCGGTACAGGTACCCGCGGTGCAGGCACATGCGATGCAGGAGGGGTGCATGGAGCAGCCCAGGAAGGGCACCACCGAGGTACGAGCTATGTGCCGGAAGGATAAATGGTGGGATGAGGACTGCTGGTCCTCTGGTGAGGATGAGTGGACAGAGGGGGTGGAGGATGAGTGCAGCAACAGCATTTCTGTCCAGCCAATAGTGATTCATAAAGCAAAAAAGCCCCCAGGAGTGCCCCAGCACACTATATCGGTGCAAGACTTTACGCAATCTGAACTGCAGGATCTAGCAAAAACATACCAGCTGGGAGAAAGGCTGGCAGAATAGCTGTTGCGACTATGGAGGAGATGACTGACTTACATTTAAATCCTAACAAATCAAAGTCTTTAGGTGCCATAGGGCAAACCCCAATGGTTATCCAGCAGCTAAGAGGAGTAAAGGAGTATCCTGCTCCCTGTGGGCATGGCTCCAGCAAGCTACAAAAATACAGTATCCCTCACCTACTGAATGGGACAATAAGACAGTATTCTGGACAAATATAGCTGAGGCTGGTCACTATTTATGGGAACTAGCCACAAGGCAAGACATGTATTCACATAACTTTTTGGTGTTGATACAGAACCTTTTATACCCAGCATGAAAACCCACATGTTAGAGGGTGCCCCTTTTGCCTTGAAAGGGTCAATAATCTCCTTGCTAGGGTCTGCTATGGGAAGATCAATGGCAGATGTTATCCTGTCACTAGGAAAGCCTGGTGATTATCAGACTGAAATAGAGGGGATGGAGACTGGAGCATTTCACAGAATCACAGAACCACAGAATGTTTGAGGTTGGAAGGGACCTCTGGAGGTCATCTGGTCCAATCCCCCTGCTCAAGCAGGGCCACCTAGAGCAGGTTGCTCAGGACCACGTCCAGACGACTTTTGAATATCTCCAAGGAGGGAGACTCCACAAACTCTGGGCAACTTGTTCCAGTGCTCAGTCACCCTCACAGTAAAAAAGTGTTTCCTGATGTTCAGGCAGAACCTCCTGTGTTTCAGCTTGTGCCCATTGCCTCTTGCCCTGTCACTGGGCACCACGAAAAAGAGCCTGGCTCCATCTTCTTTACACCCTCCCTTCAAGTATTTATATAGATTGATAAGATCCCCCCTGAGCCTTCTCTTCTCCAGGCTGAACGGTCCCAGCTCTCTCAGCCTTTCCTCATAGGAGAGATGCTCCAGTCCCTTCATCATCTTTGTGGCCCTTCTCTGGACTCTCTCCAGTATGTCCATGTCTCTCTTGTACTGGGGAGCCCAGAACTGGACACAGGACTCCACGTGTGGCCTCACCAGTGCTGAGGAGAGGGGAAGGATCACCTTCCTCGACCTGCTGGCAATACTTTGCCTAATGCAGCCCAGGATACCGTCGGCCCTCTTTGCCGCAAGGGCACATTGCTGGCTCATGTTCAACCTGGTGCCCACCAGGACCCCCAGGTCCTTTTCTGCAAAGCTGCTCTCCAGCCAGGCAGCCCCCAGCATATATTGGTGCATGGGGTTGTTCCTCCCCAGGTGCAGGACTTGGCACTTCCCCTGGTTGAACTGCATGAGGTTCCTGTCAGCCCATTTCTCCAGCCTGTCCAGGTCCCTCTGACTGGCAGCACGATCCTCTGGCGTATCAGCCTCTCCTCCCAGTTTTGGGTCATCAGCAAACTTGCTGAGGGTACACTCTGCCCCAGCATCCAGATCATTAATGAAGATTGAGGAGGAATTAGGCATAGCAGGAGTGAAAGGGTTAACAAGATTGAAGTACTGAGAGTTTGGGTTATGCCTGAGGGAAGGAGGCTGTGTGTCAGGAGTAGGAGTGGATAGCATTGGAGAGAGATAAGGCGAGCGTGTGATTTTTTGTTGTGAAGAAAGGAACTGCAAAGTTGCAAAAAGATAGCCAATCGTATTAGCTGAAGGAACGCATGAAGGACACGTGAACAAGACATATAAACCAATAAGAGTTCTCTCAGTAGCGCATGTGCAAAGAATTAGAAAGTATATAAGCCATGTAATAGTTCAATAAAGGGTCTTCGATTTACCCCTCGATCGGAGTCCGTGCATCAATCCGCTACAAATGGCGCCCGAACGGGAGACTTGAAGTCTGCGGGACAGAAACTTGAAGTCTACGGGAGAGAATCACGGGAAAGAGCGACCGGTAGCGGAGCCTGGCTGAATGTATAATCAGCGGTTGGAGAGCTGAAAAGTCCGGACAAAGTAATCACCTAGATCAGGTGAGCAGCCAGGGGCAATGGGGGCAACGATGTCTGCAGAAGAAAAATCGGTGGTAACTATGTTTAAGAAGATATTAGAAAAGCGCGGCATTAAGTATGATGAGACGCAACTGCGCATGCTGCTCGCCTGGCTTAAAGGCCGAGGTGTAGCTCCAGAATTGACTGAGATATTTGAAATATGTACATGGGAAACAGCTGGACAGGTTTTATGGGACGCGGCTACCAGGGGGATTCCAGTGCTACGGGCTTGTTAATGGCATGGCGCTTAGTTACAGACTCATTAAAGCAATTAAAGGCAGATCGCACTGTAACAGCTGCTGCTGCAGCAGCCACTGTAGGAGAAAGATAAAAAGAAGTGGCGGCTGCCACAGCTAATGAACTAGCGCCCACTGCACCTCCCTCACTCGATTTTCCACCGCCACCATCACCTATGAATATGGATTTGTCATTTGCAGAGGACCCGTACAAGGAGAAAAATAGAGGGGACTTTGAATGTGTTGAAACAGATTATAATCCAAGGAAACATTGGCAGGAGTTGCGGCAACAAGCCGAAAAAAGCGGTGATCAGGATATTGCTGCTCTCATAGCGTGTCCTGTAATTCGAGACGTTCAGGGGCTGACGCGCAGGGCCGTCCCGCGACCGCAGAGCTGCTGCGCGCTACGCGAAGGCTTTTGCCCGTCCCTGCGCCTTTGGAGGAAGAAGAGGAGGAAGCAGCGAGGAGGAGGTGTCAGCATCCCGCTCGCTGTCTCATGCAGCGGCCCCGTCCCGCCTCCAACCCGGGAACCTGCATAGACGGGCATGGGGAGAGCAGCGCCTTCCTGCACCACCGAGGCTGAGTGGCCGCGTCGCCTGCCGTCCGCTGCCCTCGGTCTCATCGCCCTACTGGGGCAATGGGTAGCAACCAATAATGATCCTTTGCTTTTGATAGAATGGGTGTCTTTAGCGCGAACGCTGAATCAAACTGCTTTTTGTGTATCCAGGGAACAACCGGAACAACCATTCCATACATGTCTTGTAGGATTGCCTATAGATGAGGTAGGGTTAATACAAAAAGAAGCAAGTGGAGTGCTAGCTGCAGGTAAATGTAATTCTACCACCAGTAATGTTAGCGCCTGCTTTGCGGATTGAGATAAGTGGGTGGCTTAAATCATTATTAAAAACTGGGTTATTGGTTATCGGTATATTTTTATGTATCTTGCTGCTTTTACCCTGTTTATTGTCATGTGTCCAAGGAATGCTGCAGAAAATGGTGTAAAAAATATATGTTGTTGAAAAACAAAAAGGGGGAATTGAGGAGGAATTAGGCATAGCAGGAGTGAAAGGATTAACAAGATTGAAGTACTGAGAGTTTGGGTTATGCCTGAGGGAAGGAGGCTGTGTGTCAGGAGTAGGAGTGGATAGTATTGGAGAGAGATAAGGCGAGCGTGTGATTTTTTGTTGTGAAGAAAGGAACTGCAAAGTTGCAAAAAGATAGCCAATCGTATTAGCTGAAGGAACGCATGAAGGACGCGTGAACAAGACATATAAACCAATAAGAGTTCTCTCAGTAGCGCATGTGCAAAGAATTAGAAAGTATATAAGCCATGTAATAGTCGAATAACTGGTGTTCGATTTACGCCTGGATCGGAGTGGGTGCATCAATCCGCTACAGAAGATGTTGAACAGGACTGGACCCAGTCTTGACCCCTGGGGTACACCGCTAGTTACTGGCCTCCAACTAGACTTCGTGCCACTGATCACCACCCTCTGGGCCTTGCCATTCAGCCATTTTTCAGCCCACCTCACTGTCTGCTTATCCATACAGCTTGTCTATGAGGATCTTATGGGAGACAGCATCAAAGGCCTTACTGAAGTCCAGCTAGACAATACCCACTGCTGTCCCCCATCTACCAGGCCAGTCATTTCATCATAGAAGTTTATCAATCAGGTTGGTCAAGCATGACTTCCCCTTGGTGAAGCTGCAAATAGCCCAAAAGAAAAATTACCTGGAGAGAGATGTTAGACACGACTGATGCAGGCAGGGGTGCCTGGGGAGCAGATAGATGGCAAGCTCTCTCCTAATTTGTGGAGTTTGTATAAGAAAGCAAAAGCAAAGGAGAAGGGGCAGAGTGCTCACACTGGGTGACAGGAGTGTAGGGTTTGAGCAGTCAGTTACCCCAGTGGTTATGGGAACAGCAGCAGTGGGGATTCCTCTACCAAGGAATGGACTGAAGGGTCTGAGGAGAAAAATGGTAGAGCAATCCTTGCGTGCCCTTTGGTTATTAACAAAGCAAAAGGACACACTCCTCCCCCGGGTGCTGCAGCATATGATATAAGTGCAGGATTACACTCAGACCAAGGTGCAGAAAGTGGCAGATTTGTATTGCCAGAAGCGCAGGGAGAGATTAGGACAGCGGCTGCTGCGACTATGAGACCAAGGAGGGGAATGCATACAACTGAGCTGTTGCCGTGAAAAGCCGAAATCAGGACTCAATAGTCGGGATGACTATTAAGCAGGTATTCTTTATTGCAGCGCTGGGCAGCACTGGGGATCGCTCCGCCACAAGTGCTCCGCCAGGTTAACACAACACATCAGTTCATATACAGAAAAATCATGCATATTCATCAGATTTCCTGAAAAGGGCAGTTTTATGGTGATGAGTTCCCGGAATTCATTTACATAGTCCAAGCATGCGCAGTAAAATTAGGGTTAGGGTCTTTTCACCCTCCCTGTAGTCGTCCATAGTCTTCCTCATGTTGTCCGCTAGTTGAACTTTGGGCTTCCTTTGTCCATATATAGTCATTGAGTTAGCTCATCAGTCCTTCGGCCTCAGAATGTCACAAGGGGGTCGATTTAAGCTAGTTCTTTGGTGCTTATCTTTGGCACAAACCTCCTGAGTTCCTGTTATCAGTGATTTAATTAGGAAGCCTAATGAGCTTGCTCAAGGCCTGCTTAGTCCTATCAGGTAAGAAGTTACAGGAAATGTCCTATCATCAACTCTGCTCAGCAGGTAACCAAAACTATCTTTGCAGGGGAAGAGAACAAAAGAGAATAAGGATGCAAGTGAAACTAAAAAAAAAAAGCAAATCTATGTATCACAGTATAGGGATTGTCAGGGATTTAACCCTTTCATTCCCCCCTTTTCTTTTGAGGGCTTGTAGCTTACTTGCTACAGTCCTCAATATACAGTCTTATTACGTCTGAAATGAAGCTTATTACAAAAACTACAATAAAACCAATAAAATCACTATTAAAATAGTAAAGCTCTTTTAACTACGACTAGTAAAATATTTCAAATCCTTTTAGGCCTAAAAGGGTGTTATCCTTAATTATTTTATGTTTGCAAAATTCATAATATTTCATCCTTTTCAAGGGTCTGAGTAAAATACCTTCCCCTTTCTACTTGATGCCTAATCTTGTTTCTTTTCCAATCACTGTACGTCTCTGCTGAATTCCAGTAACACCAAAGAAAACACTTAAGAAATACACAAACAAAACATTCCTAAAATAGACAAAGTAATTAATCCAATGAATAATTGTTTCAACCATCCAAAGTTGGGAAGCCAAGAAGTCAATTTATCTCATAAATCTTGAAGCCCCAATGAAGTATCATCCGAAGATACTTCCTGGAATATTCGTGTTTTCTCCCAGAGTGCATTTAGATCTTCTTCTATCTGCTTATCTTTATTGATATATGCACAGCAACTGGTATTTGTCACCGAAATCGGGAATCAAGCTCCTTAACACCAATGTAGTATTAAGAAGCAGGCATTCTTTATTACGGCGCCGGATGCACGGGGGATCGTTCCACCTAGCGTGCATACCGCAGGTTACATCAGCCAAAACTTATATTGTCTGATTACATACATATGCATCAATTTCCCAGAATGACCATACATATTCATTATATTTCCTGGAACTAATTATCATATCTGCGTGGTCATTACGCATGTGTCCTTGAGCTCCGAGGGGCTTCCGTGGGGGCCTCTGGTGGTCCTTGGTGGTCGTACAGGTGTGTCCTTTAGTTGACCCCTTCTTCTGGACATGCGCAATCCCACCTTGCTTATGTAACCCGTTTTCCTTCTTCATGGTGCGTGGTCCCTAACAATGATTTGGCACCCTTAACACAAACCAATTATTCTAACCACCCTCGACTCTTTGTCAAGATGGGCTGGGGCTGTACTGGGAACATAGCAGCATGACCATACTACTCCTCATCCAATTATCTTTGGGCATAGTAGCATATCTATAGCCATAGATGTACAAACACAACATTAAAGCATTGTCTACCCCGCTCCTATCTCTATGTTGCTTAGTTACAAAAGAACAAACTAATCATTTTGGTTACATCTGGTTACAGTATTAATGATCATACAAACACCTCCTTCTTTAGCAGTCAATAAATCTAATGCCATTCGATTTTGCAACACAACCTTACTGAGGGAAGATACTTCCGTCTGTAAATTTTTATAGTATTTATGGTTAAATTTTCTATCTGCTCTAGAACTGCGGAAATATTTACTATGGCCTTTTCTAGCTCGCTTACTCCTAGCCACGGTAAGAACCATCTAACAAAGCTATGAAATTTTGTTCCCTAATTACAAGTGGGTTGTCTTCTCGCTTAGCCCGTCTTCAGGACGTTCTCAAAATTCCTCTAGGTATTTGGGACTGATTATATATTCGATCCTGACTAACTAAATGACCTATGGTACACCTTCCCTTCCATCCTGCAGGGAGTTGCTTTCTGCTGATACCATCACCACACAGCCACCAATACCCATCGGGTAGTTAGCAGGGTCCGTCGGTGGCTGTGAGATTAGCTCCATAAAACGATCCTTTGCTTACCCATCCAACCGATGTATTTCTACTGGCATCCCACTTTGTAGAGCTATAGGCTTCATGTTCAATCCCGTCAAATTCCAAGTTCCTACTTCTACCGCAGTCTTGTTGATCCAATAATCATTCCACCCGTTCGTACAGGAACAGTTATGATATTTGTTGTCGGGGGGGACGGCATGGACAATTATTGGATCTTGCCTTCCATAGGCAACTATTATTGCTAACTAGAATCTGGGTGTTATTTTTTTAGTATCTGCAGGTCGAATCTTGGTCCGATCCCATAGCTTGAATTATCATAACTACAATATCCTCCATCTTGTCTTTTCCAAAACTCAGGCCAAGTATTATTGTCACAATTCCAATGAGTTGACCCTATGCCGTACAAAGGGAGTCTCATGTGACCTCTCGATAGGGCAGTACAAATCCAACAATCCTTAGCCCCTGCGGTATTCGCTATCATCTGAATCGCATTATAATACAAGTTCTCGTTCCAAGCATCTACTGATAAGCTTAAAGTCAATAAAGTTATCGTCGTAACCGTAATTTCAAATCTCCAACACTTTTGATGGTCCATCGCGGTTCAGAAGCTTTCTTTACTCAGGAATAATGGATCCAAGCTGTCTGCTCTTTAATCTTGATTGCAGTGAAAGTGGTTAGCAACACCTGATAAGGTCCATTCCACTTCTCCTCCAATGGGTCACCTGAAAAATTCTTAACATAAACCCAATCTCCAGGGCTAAATGGGTGGATCGGGTGATCTAACCCTTTTGCTCTGGTTCCCAAAACAGTCTTATTAATCTTTTCCAATTGTTTTCCTAAGGATATAACATAATTTTGTAAATAATTATTTCCCAGCTGATTCAAATCTTCCCCTTGATATCTGGCCTGATATGGCCTCCCATATAATATCTCAAAAGGGCTCAGATTTTCTTTGGCCCTAGGTTTTACACGTATCCGAAGTAGTGCAACAGGTAGTGCTTGATACCAATATAGGTTTGCTTCTTGACATATTTTAGCTACTTGCCCGCTGGCTTGTGGTCTGTAGGGTGTGTGTAATTGCCAATTGATTCCTAATAGTTTGCTGACCTGTTGCACTACTTCTGCACAAAAATGTGTACCCCTATCTGATGAAATGACCGTAGGTACCCCGACTCGAGGTATTATTTCATTTAATAATACCTTTAGTTACTTCTCTTGCTTTGTTTGTCCTACAAGGGAATGCCTCTGGCCATCCGGAAAAGGTGTCTGTAAGTACCAATAAGTATCTGTACCCCCCTTTTCTTGGAAGTTCAGAGAAATCAATTTGCCAGTGGTCCCCTGGTACATTTCCTCTCCCAATACTTCCTAATTGTGCCCGGTTACCTGTATTGGGATTATTTTTCAAACATATTTCACATTGCTGAGTCACCTGTTGAACTGTAGTATACAAATTTCTCCCTATTAATTTTTTATTTAAAAACTTATACAGGGAATCTGCCCCCAGTGTGTCTTATTGTGTTCTTCTTTAACAACTCCCCATACCTGTTTGGCAGGAATTACAATCCTGCCATCACTCAAGTGGGCTCATCCTTTGGAGGAACCTGCCCTCCCATTTCTTCTATTAATTCTTTATCAGCCCTAGAATATTCAACATTTTCTTGGTCACCTAGACTCCTACTTCTATTATCCAGAATTAAGGTTAAAATATTTTGCATTCTCTCCGCTGCCTGTTTAGCCTCATAATCAGCCAACCTGTTACCTTTTTCCTGGTCAGTGTTACCCTTCAGGTGTCCTCGGCAGTGCATGATGGTGACTTTGGTTGGCAGTTGGACTGCTTCTGATAGGTGAAGGATTTCCTCAGCGTGCTTGATCTGTCTCCCTTGTGCGGTTAGTAGTCCTCGTTCCTTCCAAATTGCTCCGTGAGCGTGGACGACTCCAAAGGCATATTTGGAGTCTGTCCATATATTTATCTTTTTCCCTTTTGCCAATTCCAGGGCCCTAGTCAGGGCAATAATTTCAGCCTTTTGAGCTGATGTTCCAGCAGGTAATGACTGAGATTCAATTACTTTGCTTGCTGTTGTCACCATGTACCCAGCCTTTCGAATACCTTGTCGGACGAAGCTGCTTCCATCCGTGAACCAGGAGTCTTGTGCATCTTCCAGGGGTTCTTCTTTTAAATCTGGTCTGCTAGAATATACAGTCTCTATGGTTTCCAAATAGTCATGTATCAATGATGCAGATGTCACCCCACTGAGGAAAGAAGCTGGGTTCGTAACATTAGTCACTTCAATATTAACATCGTCTGGTTCAACTAGAATAGCCTGGTATTGTAAAAATCGGGATGGAGAAAGCCAATTATTTCCTTTTTGTTC
Source organism: Ciconia boyciana (assembly GCF_034638445.1). Taxonomy (NCBI): domain Eukaryota; kingdom Metazoa; phylum Chordata; class Aves; order Ciconiiformes; family Ciconiidae; genus Ciconia; species Ciconia boyciana. The sequence goes on along the minus strand of NC_132937.1, from coordinate 10,395,197 downwards.
TAGTACGGCTGATACTGTGTGTGAAACCAGCACTGTGATTTTTGGCCTAAGGTAAATTTCCGGGCCTCTTGGATATTTAGTACTACAGCTGCCACAGCTCGTAGGCACCCTGGCCACCCTTTGCTTACTTCGTCAAGCTGCTTAGAAAAGTAGGCCACAGCTCTTTTGTAGAGTCCCAGTCGCTGAGCTAGGACTCCCAGAGCTATACCTTGTTTTTCATGTGAAAACAGCCAGAAGGGTTTCTGCAGATGGCTTCTTTTCGTTCCGTTCCTAATTCTCGTCGTCCTCCAGATAGCTCATATCGCACGATCTGAGCTTTCTGTTGAGAGACTCGATACCCATTCTGTCCCAAAAGTTCAACAAATTAATAGTCCATTGAATACAATCAGGCTTTGTTTCAGTTGCTATTAATAAGTCATCCACACACTGTAGAAGAGTTCTGTCTCTGGAGGGAGGATCCCATGTCTCAATTTCTCGTGCTAATTGATTCCCAAAGATGGTTGGACTGTTCTTAAAACCTTGGGGTAACACTGTCCAGGTAAGTTGGGTTTTCCTACCAGTAGTAGGACTTTCCCATTCAAATGCCAATAGGTTTTGGCTCTCCTTGGCCAGAGGCAAGCAGAAGAATGCATCTTTCAAATCTAATACTGTAAACCATACTTGTAATTTAGTAAGTCTTTAAAATTGATGGGTTTTCCTGTTGGCCAGTAGCTCCCACTATAGTCACAAAGTCTTTACTCACAGGTATCAATTCTTGATTTAAAACAGAGAAAGAAGCACCTGTGTCTACTAAGAATTCTACTTCTTTCTTTTGTCTCCCCAGTCCTCCTCTACTTTCAGAGAGCCTTCCCTTCCTCGTCCTCTAAATCCTCCTCTATTCACCATTTCTCTCTGTCCCAAGGCTGCCTCCGTGCGGCGGGAGGTTAACACCACAATCCTTCTGCCACTCCGGGCGATTCCGCAAAGTAAAAAACATATCCGCATACATAACCTCATCCCATTTTCCTTCTCTCCGTAAGAACAACATTAACTACAATATAGTATTATAATTTAAAGATCCATTAAAGGGCCATTTTTCACCATCTTCTAATTTGTACAGGGGCCACCACTGATTACAATATTTGATGAGTGTTTTCTTATTCACACTCCCACCTGGTTGTCCCCCTATCTCTTTCCAATGTGCTAAGATACATCCTAGGGGCTTTTCTTTACAATACCACCACTTTGCTGTCCCCCATTCTTCCTTATTGATTCTGTACTTCCGTTATTCTCCCACAGATTATTTTAATAACCTCAACCTGTCACACTTTATCCTCCCACTCTGACCACGTTCCACAATTCTCACATTGGATATCTCATCCAAATACAACCCATAAATTTTGGTCACAAATAAAACAATTTACGAGGAAAAGCGGTTCGCATTCATTTTCAGGATGAGACACACAGGTCTCCAGGTTTTCCACACTCACTTTGCAGCCACACCGTGTTTCAG